>NW_026902400.1:0-300000 GCF_027409185.1 Cynocephalus volans
CCACCCCAGGAGGGTGCTGTCTGCTCTGGGCATTACTCACTGGCACACAGGAGGTGTTCAGCAATATCTGATCAATGAGGAAACAGAGGGAGGCGCTGCTCCCCTGGCCTACCCAGGGCCCTTGGAAAAGCCCAAACTTGAGCTCACACGTGAATGTACTGCCCAAGTGTCTGCATGGAAATCTGCATATCCTTTTGCCAGAGACAGCAATCTCTTGTCCCTGACCACACTCTGCACCCTCAGCACCAGCTGAGCATCCCCATGGAGGCTCCAGCCCCGAGTGTGAGCGGGATGCTCTGCACACCTCCTGCTCTGGCTCAGCACGGGCTCTGGGGGTGTGGGCAGGGCTGGGTGGGAGGGCGTGGGGATGGATTCTCTCTGGGCTCACTCTGCTCTCCAGCCTCTCGCACACCCTATGGTGCCTGGGACCACATCCCCAGCCGTCTTGACTCCTTTCCCTGCAGGGAAAGCCTTGAGCCCTCAGCCCTGTAGCAGGAATCATAAGATGTGTGAGAGCCAGAGTTCTGCCAGCCCCCCACCCACAGGCCCCCGCAGACCACACGCAGTTGTGTGGAGATGGGAGCCCCTCCTTCTGCACCTAAACCCCACTTACCATTTTAGCTGCTCCAGGGATTCGCCATCCCCGTGACAATCAGTAATCATGTTTCCATACCTAGAGGAGGTCAGGAGTGTGTCAAATCTACCATACGGTGGCACTACCTGCTTCTCATGTCTACTGTGACTGTCTCACCTCTGACTAGAATGGAAGCCCAGGAGGGCAGGGAATGCAGTCTCCTCGGTTCATTGGATCATGGTCAGTGCCCAGAAAGTGACTGCACATAGTGTGGCTTCACGTATGTTTGTTGAAGGAATGAACCCCAACCAAGTCCTCCCAAGATATCTGGGTGCACCTGAAGCCGCTCTGCCCGCCTCTGGTCTCCCTGCTTTGAATACACCCAGAAGCCTACAGATAGAATCTCAAATTTCCTGTAAAAATGTGAAAACAGTGAAGCCCAAGTCAACGAGGTCAGTGAGGGGGTGACAGAGACTTCCTCGTGGGGGTGTCAGGAATCCTGAATGAGGACGACCGTGGCCCCTCCAGCAGACCTTCCACAGGGCTGGACTCAGGAGCAGCACTTTCCATGGGGGACCCACTGGAGCTTGTTCCTGTGACCACCCACTGAACACAGGAGGAAACTGAGGCTCAGAGGGGTGTGGTGACAGTCCTAAGACTCACAGCTGGGAGGCGGCCTAGTGACACTGTGTGATCCAGGGCCTGAGTGCTCACCTGAGGAAAAGCAGGTGCAGCACATGCCGGGGACTGGCAAAGTTCCTGTAGGTTGACAGAAACAGGTGGACATGAGATTGGTCACCACCCAAGACAGCAGGCACCAGGTGCTCCACCCGCTTCTTCAGGGTGCGTGCCGGGACAGGCCACACCATGTGGGTGGCATCCGAGCTCAATGAAGATGTGTCTTCACTCTAGGACAGGACAGGGGAGAGATACACAGTGACAGCACCGTGAACCCCAAGGAGGGCAGGGGCTGGAGGCCAGTCTTAACCCCAGGGAGGACATGAGAAGACAGCCTGAGGGCCCAGGGTTAATGTACAGGGTGGTGGTTGCCACCCCGGCAGTCCCCGTTCACCCTCCAGCCAGACCTGAGGTGTGAACACACCAGGACCAGCAGGTTTATAAACCCCCCACCCTCTGCCCCTGCCCTGGGAGGGTGTCCCATGTCCCCGTTCCCCACACACTCAGGAGGAGGGGGTGCGGTCACCCAGGGAGGCTCATAGTGCTGGCCTGGCCTTGCCCAACCTCCTCTGGGCCACCTGACATTACCTTTGGGGACCTCCTCCCAGACGGCCACAGGGGTCGAGGGCGAGGGCTGAACCAGCGCCGGAAGCATTGGACAAGCCTCTCAGCACAGGGCTTCCTGGGGCTACGGCCCTGGGACCTCGGGATACAGCACAACATCTCACTCTGCCTGTGGCCAAGTGAGCTGGGGAAGGGGCTGTGTATAGAATGTGGGTGCCAGGTTACCGAGTTCCGAGTTCTGTTGGGGTCTGTCGTCAAGGAAGTGAAGTCACTTCCTGATACCTCATTTCCTGAGCCCCTCCTCTGTGTACAAGACTGCAAATGCCCCTCTGGGTACCTGTCTGCTGACCCTCCTTCCCCATGAACTCTCTCTATTGCCCACACTTCCACCAACACTGCCTGACCACACCCCTGTGCAAGGCCTGGGTGCAGCCAGCGTCACAGCTCAGAGGAGATACACGTAGGTTCATCCCCAGCTCCTGCTTCTTATCACTTTATGTGACCCTGGACAAGCCATTGTCACTCTCATGACCTCCCCAGTCTCCCCTTTTGCACAGTGGGGATCTTTCTAGCATCTTCTTCCTAGGGATGGCATCAGGCATGTGTGAGAAAACATCTCTGAAACCTATGGCCGGTGTCACATGCAGCTAATAAACAAGACTAGAGATAAAATCCACGACGGTGTGGAAGGTAGCATGGAATACGACTAACGACAGGTCTGGTTCCTGTCATATAATCTTGAAAATGTCACTTTTGCTCTTGGTCTGTTTTCCCTGTCCGCACCATGCGACAGTTGGAATTTCATGCATTCACATACTGCTTTCCTCCATAAAACCTCACAATGGCTTCGTGTGTATTTAGGTTTGGACTCAAGTGCCACATCTCTGTCTGTGTGGTTGGCGACTCCTCAGGGGCTCCCAGTGGTCCC
Organism: Cynocephalus volans; assembly: GCF_027409185.1. Taxonomy (NCBI): domain Eukaryota; kingdom Metazoa; phylum Chordata; class Mammalia; order Dermoptera; family Cynocephalidae; genus Cynocephalus; species Cynocephalus volans. The sequence goes on from NW_026902400.1 coordinate 2,745, forward strand.
CACCATCTGCTGCACACATCCTCACGTAATCCCCTGCCCTGCAGTGTGGACTGGACTTAGTGACTCACTTCTAACCAATACAGTATCAAAAGTGAGAAGGTGTCACTTTCTAAATGTCATGGTAACACGCCTGTCTCTAGAGTCTTGTGCTCTGTCTCCTCTGTTCTCTCTGTTTGTATCCACCATATGCCAAGCATGGTGCCGAGAGCTGGAGAAAGAGCTGATTCAGCTGCACCCTGGCTTGGGAGATGATCCCAGGATAAGAAAGAGGAGAAGACGTGCTATCGAGTGCCTGACATTCTAAGAGAGGAAAGTGATCTAGGAGGCCATCAGAATATTCTAGATTAGGAAGCTACCTGAAGATGGTAGGAAATGAACACCATTTGCAGACAAGAACCAGAGGCGTTTGGTCCATTAAGATGACGACAACATGTAACTGATGTGTAAGATGTAAGTAAGTAAGAAATAGTATTCACAAATTCAAATCCTATTTTCAAAATCATTGAATGGCAGGGATAAGTGCTCATGTTCAATGCAAACATAACTAGAATTGAGGAAGATTCCATTTATGGAATAACTTTATATCTCCATTAGATGAAAGTATGCAGATATGTTCAGCCATTCTTTTCAAATTGTATAAAATATCCATTTTTGACACAATCGGGATTCCACCCCCATACTTTGGCTTCACAGCCCATTTTCTTTACACCAGACACACATCCATTGCTGTGATTTAGATCCATTGCTGTCAACACTATCCCAGCCCACAGCCTACTGGTCCTGGGAGACAGCAACTCTATCACTATATTGTGTGCAGAATCCAGAAAGGGCCTAACACGGGGGCTCCATAAATACTCCCTGAAGTGCTGCACTTGAGAAGAGAGAAGAGTCTATGATTTTATTACCTGGTGCTCTACCTACACATGTTATCACTCTGCATTATGCCATGATCCTTAGTCCCCCTCACCTGACAGTCAGCAACCCAGGAGCAGAGTCTACACCTCGGTCTGCCCCTATTCCAGGCCCCCAGCCCAGCACCTGGCAAGTAATAGGTGCCAAGTACTGATGAATGAATTGTCTGGAAACATGTGAAACAGGATTCATCAAGAATACCCAGATGGAAGGTCACCATGAACATGCTGCCTGATAACCTGCCAGCCCTTTAATTCTGTCTGCCGACCACTTCCTTCAGCCAGGAACTGCCTGGGCACAAAGATTTCCCAGAGTCACCATCCTGCCTTGACTTCCGTCTAGCCCGTTGCCTACTTACTCTGGTTTCCTTCACTCTCAGTTCTCAGACACCTCCCTAAGGTAGCCCACTGGGTCTTCCTTCTCTGGCCAACACATTCCTCTTGCTTCTGTGCATGGCCTTGATAGCAGTGTCACAGGCAATCCCAGGAAACTGACACCCCAGCATGCTGACCTTGGGCACCCGCACTAGTCAAGGGAGCCCTCTCCCTTCATCTCCTGCAGAATCCCCCTAGGAATAGGGGATGCAGATATGTACACATGTGTAGGGAGGAAAGGGGGTCTCATGACATCTTAGCTAGAAGATGATTACAAATTTCTTAAACATTAGTAGAAAATTACGGTTCATTTGTCCTGGCATGCAACTGAATGAGAAAAAATCTGTGAAAAATTCTGACACCCATGACAAAAGAAATGATCCAAACAATATGACCATCGAGGTGCTTTTCTTTTATGTTTAGGACTATCATTTAAAAATGTGGTATTGAGGAGCATGTCAACAATATTGGGGGAGGCTCTGGAACGATGCTGAGTAGAAAATGGACAATAGATTCCTTTTTTGAGAATTGAGAGAAGCTATTTTGCAGAAAGTGGCAAATGAGCTTGACTTCTAAAAACGAAGAGCATTAAAGCAAGTAAGTTGAGTGGAAAGTAGATGATATTTGGGAGAGGGGTGACGTGTTAAGTTACAAGAGGCAAAGAAATGGAAAGAACACATGTTTTGCAAAGGGAAAAATCATTCCTGTAAAACATCAGAATTGGAGTTTTCTTGCTGTTCTTTTTGTGCCTATGTAGGATCTTCTTTCTGCTGTAACTTCCAACTTGGGTTCTAGGCACTCTGTGTATGTGTGTGTTTACAAGAGAGAAATTGATAAACCTTAGTAAGCCCTAGAAAATTCTAGAGGTCTGAAATAAACAGATATTTTTCAAGTTTATTTAATTAAAAAGCAAAACAAAACAAAAACAGTGTCATCTGCTCCTATTAGGTAAAATATATGATCATATTGGAATCTTTGTGTGTGTGTGTATGGCTGGCCAATATAGGGATCCACACCCTTGACCTTGGTGATACGAGGCTGTGCTCTAACCAGCTGAGCTACCAGCCAGCCTATACATGATCATATTGGAATAATATGCAACAGAGAGATACTCTGCTGCTATGGAGAATAAGCTGATTGCAAGGAAAAAAGATGCTCACAGATAAGGCAAGGGTAGGCTTTTTGTCCCCCATTGTGGAATAGTACAGGGAACAATGCAAATGTATTGAGGCTGGTAATTCCAAGTCATGGGAGGGAAATTAAAATGATGACTCTGGAAGAATAGTTTCAAATGTCAAGGAGTTTGAGGCAGGTGATCAATTTAGTGAAATGACAATTGCTTTAGGAGAGGCTGCTTCTTTGAAAGGATTGATACATACAGCAAGGCAAGGTAGGTGACTGTGCTGCTAAGGTTTTAACATTGCTATGAGTTTTAACTTTAAATATATTTGTGACTTTGCATGTAGCTCTGAATTTTGAGTGTCATAATTACTTAAGAATCTTTTATGGATTTGATTACTATAGCTATCACTGTAATTTGATGAGGTTTTAGAACTACATTCCATCTCTAATTTTGGTTTTATTATTTCCAAGTGCCAAAATACTTAACAAAGAACCACCTCTTATTCTATAATAAAAAGCAATGGAGACAAGATATTCAGTTGAAAAAAATTACTTTTTTTTTTTTTTTAAAGATGACCGGTAAGGGGATCCTATCCCTTGATGTGGTGTTGTCAGCACCACGCTCTCCCAAGTGAGCCAATCAGCCAACCCTCCATAGGGATCCGAACCCGTGGCCCTGGTGCTGTCAGCACCGCACTCTCCAAGTGCGCACGGGCCGGCCCTGATCCATGGTAGTTTTAGCTGCTTCCCTCCTTTCTTCTCAGAATTTTCATTTTCCCATGTTCTCCTGGACAACTTCAACCCTGCTAACGATTAAAACCTATCACATCTGTCTGTCGTGGTGTGGATTGGCTCCCAAGCAGAAGACTCAGGGCTTCTTTGAACTAGGACTTGCATTGACCTCAACTCAACCAAGCCGAGGTGCCGATCTTGTGATTACACTTAGCATGTGCTATGAATGGAGAGAAATGAAGTGTAAAGTGCCTATGAGATGCGAAGTCAAACTTGTCACGTTCCTACTCCCCTCTCTGGGCTTCTCTCCATCTTCAGCTCCACCTCACTGTTTACCCCTTAAAGAAGCCAGATGCTCTCTAATTCGTATATCCACGAAACACTTGGTTTCAAATAACGGGTATTAAATGACTATTTGTTGGAAGTTCTGTATCCTAAATTTGTAGGTGTCCTTTATGTGACTGATGATGGCATGAATACCTAGTGTTAACAGTCTTTGGTGTGCTCAGCATTAAGATCCGTTAGGAATTGTCATGGAAACTTGTAAAATTAAAAAAAAATCCAAATGCATGTCATCTGGCCTTGGAGTCCAGTTCTTCAGTACACACTCTGCTGATTTGGGCACCTCAGTCAAGAACCCAGTCAAAGAACCTCACAGAGTCACCCACAGGCCACGAAGCCACAGCACACGAGCAAGACTTTCCCGTGCTGCCCTGTTAACCATGAGCAGATGCCAAGGGCCCCAGATGTTCCAGCAAAACCTCTAGTTTCAGCAAATCCTCTAATATGAAATAGGCCAAAGCAAACAAACAAAAAAGGAAAAAGCGAATTGGAAGAAATAGAGATCATGCAAGGGAAACAGAAAATACCATTAACTTCCTCAGAGTTATAGGAGAGAAACTGTTGGACTTACTGAAGAAGAACAGACATTGTTAAAGTAGAAGAGGGAGAAGATGAATCAAATAACCATGAGGTCATTTAGAAATTAAAAATATAACTGTTGAAATTTTTGTTTGTTTGTTTTTGTGTGTGTGTGTGTGACAGTTAAGGGGGTTGTAACCCTAGGGGTGGTGTCGCCCGCACCGCGCTCAGCCAGTGAGCGCACAGGCCATCCCTATGTGGTATCCGAACCCGCGGCAGCGCCCCTGCGCTCCCAGCGCCGCTCTCTCCCGAGTGCGCCACGGGGCGGCCCATAAGTGTTGACATTTAACTTAGAAAACAACTCACTAGAAAGATGAGAAACTAACACAAGGGAAGCTTGATTAGATCAAAAAGACAAAAGGATAACAAGAAAGATACAATTGAAAGAAAAGCATAAAAAAGTAAAAGGAGTAAAAGGGAAAGAGAGAGAGAAAACGGAAGTGCGTGTCCGGCAGAGCCAGTGTCTGAACAACACGCGCTCCAGGAAGAGCCGCGGTTATGGGCAGGAGGAGAGAACCATGGGAGAAAGGAGGAAGGGACAGGTCCCGGAGGTTCCCAGAGGTCCCCACGTGGAGAGTGACGATGGGTCCACACGCCGCCCCGCACTGGGGAAGCACAGGGGACACCGTGTCAACTCTGGGTGTGGGGGGCCAGGGGACGGACCCTGTGGAGGAGCCTCAAGAGGGAGACGACAGGGGAGTCCGGCCTTCAGCGTCTCGTGCAGAGTCGGTTCCGATCTCCGCTTTTCCTCGTCAAACGTGAGTCCGACAAGGCGAGGACGGGCCTCTGGAGGTTTAGCAGCCCAAGACCGTTTTCTTAGCAGTCTATGGGGGGCGTCTTCCAAAAGGAAGAAGACATAAAGCCGGAGAGGGGACAGGGCCCTGGTGACGGCCACGGGGGATCGTGCCGACCCCGACTGCTCGGAGGCTGCAGTGTAGACATTGGCTCCCAGGAGGTGTCGTCCAGAGCACCACATGGGTCCCTGAGGCGTTCACCTTTGGTGACAGCAGCTGCCCTAACCGGGACAGTGCGCGTGCGCAGACGCCACCGCGCACAGAGGACACGCGGTCTGCGCCTGGCTGTCAGCCGCGTCCCCGCAGCCGCCGGTGCGCGGCGCTCAGAGCCGCCGACGGGAAGCCGCGGTCGCGGGGTGCGCTCTCCGTTGCGCCTCCTGGTGGCCCTGCCTGCAGCTGTCGCGCCCAGGCCGCCCGTCCCTCGGGGGACAGGAGCTCACGACGGGCCGCTATCCACTCCCTGCTCCCGCCCCTCTGCGGCCGATGACAGCGGGTTCCAGCGACACGACGGATTCCCACGGGTGCTCCAGGTCGGTGCAAGGGGTCCGCGCTGACGAGGCGCCGAGCACAGCCGTGAGGGGGACCCGCGTGGGCTGTCGTCGGCCGACGGTCCTGGCGGTTCCTCGGCCCCAGGCTGGCAGGCACAGTCCGCGGCGTGAGAGTCCTGAACGCGGAGCCGTGTGCTATTAAAGCCATACGGTCACCACGAGCGACGGTATCTTGTGTACTTTTTCAAAACTGAGTTTTCTATTCTATGCCTTTACTCAACCGTATGAAATATAGAATTAGTAATTTATCAAATTGCGTAAAAAATGTCAATTGTTATTTATATATAAACAAAATTTATAGATTTATTTGGAAGAATTGATATATTTTCCCTACTTATTTTCTCATCTATGAACATGTACATCTCTTCATTGTCTTCAGTTTGTTCGTTTTTTCAATAACATTTTACACTCAGTGTTTAGAAATCATGATTGTAAAAATGCACCCTAATTATTCATGCAAACCTTATGAATGAAAATTTGGGGTGTTTCCAACCCTTAGTAATAGGTATTGTCATATTAACAATCTTGTCGACACCTCACCTTATAATTTTTCAAGGTTACACATGATATATATTCCTGAATATTGGGTTACAGTGTAAAATAGTAAATATACAAGTATAATTTTGCTAAATTTTGCGAGTTTCTGCTCCTTATGGGCTCTACCATTTGCATTCCACCACAGTGTATTATAATACCTGTATCCCCACAGTCTCACTAAGTTTGTTATCAAAAAATTAAATTTTGCAAATCTAATAGGTGAAGTCTTGTATTTCAATATATTTTAAATGTCTAGTTCTCTATGAGGGATTTTAAGCACCTAATGAAGTATTGATGCCAATTTAAATTTCCTTTTGTGTTATTAGATTGTTCATATATTTTGTTCATTTTTATTTCATTTTGTTGGTCATTTCCATCTCATTTTTTCACACATCATTGTATTAGTGATATTATCCTAGTTTAAGAGGTTTTTTGTTTTTTTGCTTTTTTTAAAATTGAAACATTATTGATCACCCATTTTAAGTATTATAGCTTGTAATTACTTTTTGTCGTGTCCTTTTGACCTAGTTGGTGGCATTTACCTTTTGTTTGAGTTTGCTTTGCTTTATTAATTGCTGCTATGCCATCCATGTTAACTGCTGCTACATTAGTAGCAGCATATTTTCAACAGTGATTTGAAATGCTATCTTTCTTAAATGACAAATTTCTATAAATCTTGGGTATCTTTTTGAATTCTCCATTCTTTTTCATGAGGTTTTATATTTACTTATAAACAAATTCCATATGGTCTTGATAATGAAGAATTTATAAAAAAAAATTTTCGATCTCTGGTAGACTTACCCCTCCCTTTTGATTTGTTTCCTCATTTTTTTCTGATGAACGATTAATGTTTCATCAACATTTTATAATCATCTTATGTTGTTCTAGGTGAAGAAACAAATGAGACTATTTTTAATGTGATCATGACACACGTATAAAGTAACTTAGGAGAAAATAAAATCCTTAGGATCATGTGGCTTTCTGGCCAAGAAATTATCTCTGACATTTCTCTATCGTTTGTGTATGTATGTTTTAAGAGTGTTCTAATGCTTAAATCGCATAGTTAAACAGGCTTTGTCGAGTTCTTGTTAGCTTTATGCCAAATATTTTAACAATTTTGTGGCTATTGAAAATGGAATCTTGATTTGTGTAATGTAATCTAGATAGTTATTGTTATTACAAAGGACATTTATTAATTTTATATGTGAGTTTTTCTAAATCGCAACATGTAAATTTTAGTTTAGTAAGTCGTCTTGTTTGTGATAGGTTTCTAATTAATTCTTTTTGATTTTCTAAATTCACAATACATACACATAACCCATTTTTCTCCATCTTGAGATATACAAATACGTATGGTCAAATCTTATTTTATCTAGTGTTTTGATATTTATGAGTCTTACATTTTCTCAAAAGTAGTTTTGGCTTCTGTGGAAATTATTATGTGTTTTTCTTTCTTCTAATGCTTAATACTTTTGCAAAATATTGAAGTTAGTAATTCATCTCAAATTTAATTTTGTGAACGGTACCTAGCAAAAGCATAACTGGATTTAATTTCCAAGTAAATAATATTTCAATCCCTGTAATGATGAAGTGCTTTCCCCTAAGTAATCTGAATCCTTTCCACATATACCAGAATCTGTTTCAAAATTCAAACTTTTACTCCACTGAACTATTCGCTTATTCTTTGCCAATCTCATTCACTTTCAAGTATGTTCCTTTGCAATACATTTTATTAGACGGAGCAAATTTCCTCTTTGTTTTTATTATTATTGTTCTTCTTATGTCTTGAACATTTTGGGGGCCATTTTTGCACATAATTTTTTTTCATATTACCTTTGAGGTTATTTGACAAGTCCCCTAAACATCACTCTTTGGAACTTTTCAAGTTTAGAATTATTGAATCTATTGGTTAACATAGGTAGAATACATATATATGTGGCGTAACTTCCTAGCATCACTGCTGCCCGGCACATGGACACACGTGGGCATTTTGGTAGGAGCTGCTGAGTGGCTCCTGCGACAGGGGTATCTATGAACACATCTCCTGGGGCATCTGCTGGGACCTCTTCTTCCTTCATTCTCACAAGAGCTGGTCGTCACCAGACATACAGACCTGCCCATCTGATGGGGCAAATGCTATCTGAATAGTGAGCAAATTTCTGTGCATAATCATTAGGGAGGCCGCGGATGTCTGACATTTACTGGCCATATGAATTGCTTCCCTGTGGAACTGCAGGAATATGTCCTTTGTCCCTATGGATAAATGAGAACTCTCCGTACAACTAGGATGCATACTACCCTTTCTCTGCCCATGAAGAATTTTCCAGTCTGGGGTTTGTCTTTTCACCTTTTGACATTATTCTGGTTTTTGTTTGGACCAGGAAAAGTCAGCATTTTCCTCAGTGGCTTCTGGCTCTCTGGTCATTCAAAAGTAGTTCCTATTTCAAGATTATGGCAATAATAACTATCAGGGCTTTGTGTTTCTACATAGAGTCTTTGGTTTTTCTGTAATTTTCCTCTCACTAAAAACATAAAATGAAAATTAATCAGATCTTTCTCATATAATGCGGCCAGATACAAAAGGCCACATAACATATAACTGTACTGATAGGAACAATCCACGATAGGTAAATTCACACACACAGAAAATGGAGTGGTAGTCAGGGACAGGGAGAGGCGGGATGGGGAGTGTCAGCTTAATGGCTACAGAGTTGATGAAGCTGTTCGATCACTAGACGGTGGTAAGGGTTGCACCATATTAAAAATGTACTTAATGCCACTGAATGGTAATTTTGAAAATATTAAAAACACTTTATTTTATACAAGGGATATTATTGAAAATAAAAGATGAAAAAATTTGAGGAGATGCAGGACACAGACAAAAATGAGGAGAAGCACAGCGTCAAGGAAGGGCAAGAACAGATCTGGAGTGGGGACTGGTGAGGGTGTTTGTGGGAGCTCTGGAGCCAGGGCTCCCCTGGGTGCTGGTGTTTCTTCTAATTCTTCGGATGTTTCAGGAACGGTTATGTCAGGTTGCTCTAGCTCTACCTCTGGATCTTGAGCTTTCTCCTGCTCTTTCTCTTGCTCTTTCTCCTGATCTTTCTCTTGATCTTTCTGTTGCTCCTGCTCTGGATCTTGCGTCTGATCTACCACTTGCTCTGGATCTTGTTCCTGCTCTACCTCTTGCTCTGGATCTTGCTCCTGCTCTGCCTCTTGCTCTGGATCTGGCTCCTGCTCTACTTCTTGCTCTGGCTTGGGCTCTGGATCTTGCTCTCGCTCTGCCTCTGGCAGTGGAGGTGGAGCTGGAGCTGGAACTCGAGCCGAACATGGCAGCAGCTCTTGGGACAGTTGTTCAGCCTGGGCGGAAGCTGGAACTGGAGAGACAACAATTGAAAATATCAATGTGAGTTTCTATGTCTCATCCAATGACACTGTCTTTCTAAAAGCCCAAGTCCAGAGACCCAGCCTCAGGAAGTCTCCCCACACTGCAGAACACTGTATGATTGTTCTGAGTACTCAGCGCCCCTGTCCCCAGCCTGCTTCTGGAAACTCTGCTGTGTGTGGCCCAGCCCAGGCCCCTCCCCAAACCCGCACAGGCACCCACCTTCTTCCTCCTCTCCCTCAGTCTCCGCCTCACTAGGCTCCAGGTGCTCCGGCTTCTCCAGCTGCGCCAGAAGAAGATCAGCCTTACGCTCCACCTCTGAACCTCGCATACTGATATGTACATAGGCCAAAAGAAACTTCAGAGAATGAAATTCAGGAGGCTCGTGGAAATCGGTGGAATAGAATTCCAGCCAGATCTTTAAGACAGAGGACATGGCACTGTGGGAGACAGGTGGGCAACAGCATCAGAGGCCTGGCCTATCCCTCTATGCTGCCCTCCCAAGGCTCCCCTGAGTGAGCTGCAGTCTTGTACCCTCTGCCCGTGCCTGTCCATAGGCCAGCCCATCCAATGTCCACCCCCAGTATGGCAGTTCTGGCACAGATGGGCCTGGCAGCCGAGGAGGGGCTGGCAAAAGCCTCCATGGGAGGAGCCTTCAACCACTGATGTGACCACGTTTCCCTTCTTCAGGGAAACCTGACAACCTCCTCTGCCTGTGTCACTGCCCCATCCCTGCTGGAATGACCTGTCCACCCCAGGAGGGTGCTGTCTGCTCTGGGCATTACTCACTGGCACACAGGAGGTGTTCAGCAATATCTGATCAATGAGGAAACAGAGGGAGGCGCTGCTCCCCTGGCCTACCCAGGGCCCTTGGAAAAGCCCAAACTTGAGCTCACACGTGAATGTACTGCCCAAGTGTCTGCATGGAAATCTGCATATCCTTTTGCCAGAGACAGCAATCTCTTGTCCCTGACCACACTCTGCACCCTCAGCACCAGCTGAGCATCCCCATGGAGGCTCCAGCCCCGAGTGTGAGCGGGATGCTCTGCACACCTCCTGCTCTGGCTCAGCACGGGCTCTGGGGGTGTGGGCAGGGCTGGGTGGGAGGGCGTGGGGATGGATTCTCTCTGGGCTCACTCTGCTCTCCAGCCTCTCGCACACCCTACGGTGCCTGGGACCACATCCCCAGCCGTCTTGACTCCTTTCCCTGCAGGGAAAGCCTTGAGCCCTCAGCCCTGTAGCAGGAATCATAAGATGTGTGAGAGCCAGAGTTCTGCCAGCCCCCCACCCACAGGCCCCCGCAGACCACACGCAGTTGTGTGGAGATGGGAGCCCCTCCTTCTGCACCTAAACCCCACTTACCATTTTAGCTGCTCCAGGGATTCGCCATCCCCGTGACAATCAGTAATCATGTTTCCATACCTAGAGGAGGTCAGGAGTGTGTCAAATCTACCATACGGTGGCACTACCTGCTTCTCATGTCTACTGTGACTGTCTCACCTCTGACTAGAATGGAAGCCCAGGAGGGCAGGGAATGCAGTCTCCTCGGTTCATTGGATCATGGTCAGTGCCCAGAAAGTGACTGCACATAGTGTGGCTTCACGTATGTTTGTTGAAGGAATGAACCCCAACCAAGTCCTCCCAAGATATCTGGGTGCACCTGAAGCCGCTCTGCCCGCCTCTGGTCTCCCTGCTTTGAATACACCCAGAAGCCTACAGATAGAATCTCAAATTTCCTGTAAAAATGTGAAAACAGTGAAGCCCAAGTCAACGAGGTCAGTGAGGGGGTGACAGAGACTTCCTCGTGGGGGTGTCAGGAATCCTGAATGAGGACGACCGTGGCCCCTCCAGCAGACCTTCCACAGGGCTGGACTCAGGAGCAGCACTTTCCATGGGGGACCCACTGGAGCTTGTTCCTGTGACCAGCCACTGAACACAGGAGGAAACTGAGGCTCAGAGGGGTGTGGTGACAGTCCTAAGACTCACAGCTGGGAGGCGGCCTAGTGACACTGTGTGATCCAGGGCCTGAGTGCTCACCTGAGGAAAAGCAGGTGCAGCACATGCCGGGGACTGGCAAAGTTCCTGTAGGTTGACAGAAACAGGTGGACATGAGATTGGTCACCACCCAAGACAGCAGGCACCAGGTGCTCCACCCGCTTCTTCAGGGTGCGTGCCGGGACAGGCCACACCATGTGGGTGGCATCCGAGCTCAATGAAGATGTGTCTTCACTCTAGGACAGGACAGGGGAGAGAGACACAGTGACAGCACCGTGAACCCCAAGGAGGGCAGGGGCTGGAGGCCAGTCTTAACCCCAGGGAGGACATGAGAAGACAGCCTGAGGGCCCAGGGTTAATGTACAGGGTGGTGGTTGCCACCCCGGCAGTCCCCGTTCACCCTCCAGCCAGACCTGAGGTGTGAACACACCAGGACCAGCAGGTTTATAAACCCCCCACCCTCTGCCCCTGCCCTGGGAGGGTGTCCCATGTCCCCGTTCCCCACACACTCAGGAGGAGGGGGTGCGGTCACCCAGGGAGGCTCATAGTGCTGGCCTGGCCTTGCCCAACCTCCTCTGGGCCACCTGACATTACCTTTGGGGACCTCCTCCCAGACGGCCACAGGGGTCGAGGGCGAGGGCTGAACCAGCGCCGGAAGCATTGGACAAGCCTCTCAGCACAGGGCTTCCTGGGGCTACGGCCCCGGGACCTCGGGATACAGCACAACATCTCACTCTGCCTGTGGCCAAGTGAGCTGGGGAAGGGGCTGTGTATAGAATGTGGGTGCCAGGTTACCGAGTTCCGAGTTCTGTTGGGGTCTGTCGTCAAGGAAGTGAAGTCACTTCCTGATACCTCATTTCCTGAGCCCCTCCTCTGTGTACAAGACTGCAAATGCCCCTCTGGGTACCTGTCTGCTGACCCTCCTTCCCCATGAACTCTCTCTATTGCCCACACTTCCACCAACACTGCCTGACCACACCCCTGTGCAAGGCCTGGGTGCAGCCAGCGTCACAGCTCAGAGGAGATACACGTAGGTTCATCCCCAGCTCCTGCTTCTTATCACTTTATGTGACCCTGGACAAGCCATTGTCACTCTCATGACCTCCCCAGTCTCCCCTTTTGCACAGTGGGGATCTTTCTAGCATCTTCTTCCTAGGGATGGCATCAGGCATGTGTGAGAAAACATCTCTGAAACCTATGGCCGGTGTCACATGCAGCTAATAAACAAGACTAGAGATAAAATCCACGACGGTGTGGAAGGTAGCATGGAATACGACTAACGACAGGTCTGGTTCCTGTCATATAATCTTGAAAATGTCACTTTTGCTCTTGGTCTGTTTTCCCTGTCCGCACCATGCGACAGTTGGAATTTCATGCATTCACATACTGCTTTCCTCCATAAAACCTCACAATGGCTTCGTGTGTATTTAGGTTTGGACTCAAGTGCCACATCTCTGTCTGTGTGGTTGGCGACTCCTCAGGGGCTCCCAGTGGTCCCCACCATCTGCTGCACACATCCTCACGTAATCCCCTGCCCTGCAGTGTGGACTGGACTTAGTGACTCACTTCTAACCAATACAGTATCAAAAGTGAGAAGGTGTCACTTTCTAAATGTCATGGTAACACGCCTGTCTCTAGAGTCTTGTGCTCTGTCTCCTCTGTTCTCTCTGTTTGTATCCACCATATGCCAAGCATGGTGCCGAGAGCTGGAGAAAGAGCTGATTCAGCTGCACCCTGGCTTGGGAGATGATCCCAGGATAAGAAAGAGGAGAAGACGTGCTATCGAGTGCCTGACATTCTAAGAGAGGAAAGTGATCTAGGAGGCCATCAGAATATTCTAGATTAGGAAGCTACCTGAAGATGGTAGGAAATGAACACCATTTGCAGACAAGAACCAGAGGCGTTTGGTCCATTAAGATGACGACAACATGTAACTGATGTGTAAGATGTAAGTAAGTAAGAAATAGTATTCACAAATTCAAATCCTATTTTCAAAATCATTGAATGGCAGGGATAAGTGCTCATGTTCAATGCAAACATAACTAGAATTGAGGAAGATTCCATTTATGGAATAACTTTATATCTCCATTAGATGAAAGTATGCAGATATGTTCAGCCATTCTTTTCAAATTGTATAAAATATCCATTTTTGACACAATCGGGATTCCACCCCCATACTTTGGCTTCACAGCCCATTTTCTTTACACCAGACACACATCCATTGCTGTGATTTAGATCCATTGCTGTCAACACTATCCCAGCCCACAGCCTACTGGTCCTGGGAGACAGCAACTCTATCACTATATTGTGTGCAGAATCCAGAAAGGGCCTAACACGGGGGCTCCATAAATACTCCCTGAAGTGCTGCACTTGAGAAGAGAGAAGAGTCTATGATTTTATTACCTGGTGCTCTACCTACACATGTTATCACTCTGCATTATGCCATGATCCTTAGTCCCCCTCACCTGACAGTCAGCAACCCAGGAGCAGAGTCTACACCTCGGTCTGCCCCTATTCCAGGCCCCCAGCCCAGCACCTGGCAAGTAATAGGTGCCAAGTACTGATGAATGAATTGTCTGGAAACATGTGAAACAGGATTCATCAAGAATACCCAGATGGAAGGTCACCATGAACATGCTGCCTGATAACCTGCCAGCCCTTTAATTCTGTCTGCCGACCACTTCCTTCAGCCAGGAACTGCCTGGGCACAAAGATTTCCCAGAGTCACCATCCTGCCTTGACTTCTGCCGTTCACTTTAGCCTCCTTGATTGTCCTACTTACTGTGGGTTTCTTCACTCTCAGTCTCAGGGGACACCTCTGAACCCCTAAGGTAGCCCACTGGGTCTTCCTTCTCTGGCCAACACATTCCTCTTGCTTCTGTGCATGGCCTTGATAGCAGTGTCACAGGCAATCCCAGGAAACTGACACCCCAGCATGCTGACCTTGGGCACCCGCACTAGTCAAGGGAGCCCTCTCCCTTCATCTCCTGCAGAATCCCCCTAGGAATAGGGGATGCAGATATGTACACATGTGTAGGGAGGAAAGGGGGTCTCATGACATCTTAGCTAGAAGATGATTACAAATTTCTTAAACATTAGTAGAAAATTACGGTTCATTTGTCCTGGCATGCAACTGAATGAGAAAAAATCTGTGAAAAATTCTGACACCCATGACAAAAGAAATGATCCAAACAATATGACCATCGAGGTGCTTTTCTTTTATGTTTAGGACTATCATTTAAAAATGTGGTATTGAGGAGCATGTCAACAATATTGGGGGAGGCTCTGGAACGATGCTGAGTAGAAAATGGACAATAGATTCCTTTTTTGAGAATTGAGAGAAGCTATTTTGCAGAAAGTGGCAAATGAGCTTGACTTCTAAAAACGAAGAGCATTAAAGCAAGTAAGTTGAGTGGAAAGTAGATGATATTTGGGAGAGGGGTGACGTGTTAAGTTACAAGAGGCAAAGAAATGGAAAGAACACATGTTTTGCAAAGGGAAAAATCATTCCTGTAAAACATCAGAATTGGAGTTTTCTTGCTGTTCTTTTTGTGCCTATGTAGGATCTTCTTTCTGCTGTAACTTCCAACTTGGGTTCTAGGCACTCTGTGTATGTGTGTGTTTACAAGAGAGAAATTGATAAACCTTAGTAAGCCCTAGAAAATTCTAGAGGTCTGAAATAAACAGATATTTTTCAAGTTTATTTAATTAAAAAGCAAAACAAAACAAAAACAGTGTCATCTGCTCCTATTAGGTAAAATATATGATCATATTGGAATCTTTGTGTGTGTGTGTATGGCTGGCCAATATAGGGATCCACACCCTTGACCTTGGTGATACGAGGCTGTGCTCTAACCAGCTGAGCTACCAGCCAGCCTATACATGATCATATTGGAATAATATGCAACAGAGAGATACTCTGCTGCTATGGAGAATAAGCTGATTGCAAGGAAAAAAGATGCTCACAGATAAGGCAAGGGTAGGCTTTTTGTCCCCCATTGTGGAATAGTACAGGGAACAATGCAAATGTATTGAGGCTGGTAATTCCAAGTCATGGGAGGGAAATTAAAATGATGACTCTGGAAGAATAGTTTCAAATGTCAAGGAGTTTGAGGCAGGTGATCAATTTAGTGAAATGACAATTGCTTTAGGAGAGGCTGCTTCTTTGAAAGGATTGATACATACAGCAAGGCAAGGTAGGTGACTGTGCTGCTAAGGTTTTAACATTGCTATGAGTTTTAACTTTAAATATATTTGTGACTTTGCATGTAGCTCTGAATTTTGAGTGTCATAATTACTTAAGAATCTTTTATGGATTTGATTACTATAGCTATCACTGTAATTTGATGAGGTTTTAGAACTACATTCCATCTCTAATTTTGGTTTTATTATTTCCAAGTGCCAAAATACTTAACAAAGAACCACCTCTTATTCTATAATAAAAAGCAATGGAGACAAGATATTCAGTTGAAAAAAATTACTTTTTTTTTTTTTTTAAAGATGACCGGTAAGGGGATCCTATCCCTTGATGTGGTGTTGTCAGCACCACGCTCTCCCAAGTGAGCCAATCAGCCAACCCTCCATAGGGATCCGAACCCGTGGCCCTGGTGCTGTCAGCACCGCACTCTCCAAGTGCGCACGGGCCGGCCCTGATCCATGGTAGTTTTAGCTGCTTCCCTCCTTTCTTCTCAGAATTTTCATTTTCCCATGTTCTCCTGGACAACTTCAACCCTGCTAACGATTAAAACCTATCACATCTGTCTGTCGTGGTGTGGATTGGCTCCCAAGCAGAAGACTCAGGGCTTCTTTGAACTAGGACTTGCATTGACCTCAACTCAACCAAGCCGAGGTGCCGATCTTGTGATTACACTTAGCATGTGCTATGAATGGAGAGAAATGAAGTGTAAAGTGCCTATGAGATGCGAAGTCAAACTTGTCACGTTCCTACTCCCCTCTCTGGGCTTCTCTCCATCTTCAGCTCCACCTCACTGTTTACCCCTTAAAGAAGCCAGATGCTCTCTAATTCGTATATCCACGAAACACTTGGTTTCAAATAACGGGTATTAAATGACTATTTGTTGGAAGTTCTGTATCCTAAATTTGTAGGTGTCCTTTATGTGACTGATGATGGCATGAATACCTAGTGTTAACAGTCTTTGGTGTGCTCAGCATTAAGATCCGTTAGGAATTGTCATGGAAACTTGTAAAATTAAAAAAAAATCCAAATGCATGTCATCTGGCCTTGGAGTCCAGTTCTTCAGTACACACTCTGCTGATTTGGGCACCTCAGTCAAGAACCCAGTCAAAGAACCTCACAGAGTCACCCACAGGCCACGAAGCCACAGCACACGAGCAAGACTTTCCCGTGCTGCCCTGTTAACCATGAGCAGATGCCAAGGGCCCCAGATGTTCCAGCAAAACCTCTAGTTTCAGCAAATCCTCTAATATGAAATAGGCCAAAGCAAACAAACAAAAAAGGAAAAAGCGAATTGGAAGAAATAGAGATCATGCAAGGGAAACAGAAAATACCATTAACTTCCTCAGAGTTATAGGAGAGAAACTGTTGGACTTACTGAAGAAGAACAGACATTGTTAAAGTAGAAGAGGGAGAAGATGAATCAAATAACCATGAGGTCATTTAGAAATTAAAAATATAACTGTTGAAATTTTTGTTTGTTTGTTTTTGTGTGTGTGTGTGTGACAGTTAAGGGGGTTGTAACCCTAGGGGTGGTGTCGCCCGCACCGCGCTCAGCCAGTGAGCGCACAGGCCATCCCTATGTGGTATCCGAACCCGCGGCAGCGCCCCTGCGCTCCCAGCGCCGCTCTCTCCCGAGTGCGCCACGGGGCGGCCCATAAGTGTTGACATTTAACTTAGAAAACAACTCACTAGAAAGATGAGAAACTAACACAAGGGAAGCTTGATTAGATCAAAAAGACAAAAGGATAACAAGAAAGATACAATTGAAAGAAAAGCATAAAAAAGTAAAAGGAGTAAAAGGGAAAGAGAGAGAGAAAACGGAAGTGCGTGTCCGGCAGAGCCAGTGTCTGAACAACACGCGCTCCAGGAAGAGCCGCGGAGATGGGCAGGAGGAGAGAACCATGGGAGAAAGGAGGAAGGGACAGGTCCCGGAGGTTCCCAGAGGTCCCCACGTGGAGAGTGACGATGGGTCCACACGCCGCCCCGCACTGGGGAAGCACAGGGGACACCGTGTCAACTCTGGGTGTGGGGGGCCAGGGGACGGACCCTGTGGAGGAGCCTCAAGAGGGAGACGACAGGGGAGTCCGGCCTTCAGCGTCTCGTGCAGAGTCGGTTCCGATCTCCGCTTTTCCTCGTCAAACGTGAGTCCGACAAGGCGAGGACGGGCCTCTGGAGGTTTAGCAGCCCAAGACCGTTTTCTTAGCAGTCTATGGGGGGCGTCTTCCAAAAGGAAGAAGACATAAAGCCGGAGAGGGGACAGGGCCCTGGTGACGGCCACGGGGGATCGTGCCGACCCCGACTGCTCGGAGGCTGCAGTGTAGACATTGGCTCCCAGGAGGTGTCGTCCAGAGCACCACATGGGTCCCTGAGGCGTTCACCTTTGGTGACAGCAGCTGCCCTAACCGGGACAGTGCGCGTGCGCAGACGCCACCGCGCACAGAGGACACGCGGTCTGCGCCTGGCTGTCAGCCGCGTCCCCGCAGCCGCCGGTGCGCGGCGCTCAGAGCCGCCGACGGGAAGCCGCGGTCGCGGGGTGCGCTCTCCGTTGCGCCTCCTGGTGGCCCTGCCTGCAGCTGTCGCGCCCAGGCCGCCCGTCCCTCGGGGGACAGGAGCTCACGACGGGCCGCTATCCACTCCCTGCTCCCGCCCCTCTGCGGCCGATGACAGCGGGTTCCAGCGACACGACGGATTCCCACGGGTGCTCCAGGTCGGTGCAAGGGGTCCGCGCTGACGAGGCGCCGAGCACAGCCGTGAGGGGGACCCGCGTGGGCTGTCGTCGGCCGACGGTCCTGGCGGTTCCTCGGCCCCAGGCTGGCAGGCACAGTCCGCGGCGTGAGAGTCCTGAACGCGGAGCCGTGTGCTATTAAAGCCACACGGTCACCACGAGCGACGGTATCTTGTGTACTTTTTCAAAACTGAGTTTTCTATTCTATGCCTTTACTCAACCGTATGAAATATAGAATTAGTAATTTATCAAATTGTGTAAAATATGTCAATTGTTATTTATATATAAACAAAATTTATAGATTTATTTGGAAGAATTGATATATTTTCCCTACTTATTTTCTCATCTATGAACATGTACATCTCTTCATTGTCTTCAGTTTGTTCGTTTTTTCAATAACATTTTACACTCAGTGTTTAGAAATCATGATTGTAAAAATGCACCCTAATTATTCATGCAAACCTTATGAATGAAAATTTGGGGTGTTTCCAACCCTTAGTAATAGGTATTGTCATATTAACAATCTTGTCGACACCTCACCTTATAATTTTTCAAGGTTACATATGATATATATTCCTGAATATTGGGTTACAGTGTAAAATAGTAAATATACAAGTATAATTTTGCTACATTTTGCGAGTTTCTGCTCCTTATGGGCTCTACCATTTGCATTCCACCACAGTGTATTATAATACCTGTATCCCCACAGTCTCACTAAGTTTGTTATCAAAAAATTAAATTTTGCAAATCTAATAGGTGAAGTCTTGTATTTCAATATATTTTAAATGTCTAGTTCTCTATGAGGGATTTTAAGCACCTAATGAAGTATTGATGCCAATTTAAATTTCCTTTTGTGTTATTAGATTGTTCATATATTTTGTTCATTTTTATTTCATTTTGTTGGTCATTTCCATCTCATTTTTTCACACATCATTGTATTAGTGATATTATCCTAGTTTAAGAGGTTTTTTGTTTTTTTGCTTTTTTTAAAATTGAAACATTATTGATCACCCATTTTAAGTATTATAGCTTGTAATTACTTTTTGTCGTGTCCTTTTGACCTAGTTGGTGGCATTTACCTTTTGTTTGAGTTTGCTTTGCTTTATTAATTGCTGCTATGCCATCCATGTTAACTGCTGCTACATTAGTAGCAGCATATTTTCAACAGTGATTTGAAATGCTATCTTTCTTAAATGACAAATTTCTATAAATCTTGGGTATCTTTTTGAATTCTCCATTCTTTTTCATGAGGTTTTATATTTACTTATAAACAAATTCCATATGGTCTTGATAATGAAGAATTTATAAAAAAAAATTTTCGATCTCTGGTAGACTTACCCCTCCCTTTTGATTTGTTTCCTCATTTTTTTCTGATGAACGATTAATGTTTCATCAACATTTTATAATCATCTTATGTTGTTCTAGGTGAAGAAACAAATGAGACTATTTTTAATGTGATCATGACACACGTATAAAGTAACTTAGGAGAAAATAAAATCCTTAGGATCATGTGGCTTTCTGGCCAAGAAATTATCTCTGACATTTCTCTATCGTTTGTGTATGTATGTTTTAAGAGTGTTCTAATGCTTAAATCGCATAGTTAAACAGGCTTTGTCGAGTTCTTGTTAGCTTTATGCCAAATATTTTAACAATTTTGTGGCTATTGAAAATGGAATCTTGATTTGTGTAATGTAATCTAGATAGTTATTGTTATTACAAAGGACATTTATTAATTTTATATGTGAATTTTTCTAAATCGCAACATGTAAATTTTAGTTTAGTAAGTCGTCTTGTTTGTGATAGGTTTCTAATTAATTCTTTTTGATTTTCTAAATTCACAATACATACACATAACCCATTTTTCTCCATCTTGAGATATACAAATACGTATGGTCAAATCTTATTTTATCTAGTGTTTTGATATTTATGAGTCTTACATTTTCTCAAAAGTAGTTTTGGCTTCTGTGGAAATTATTATGTGTTTTTCTTTCTTCTAATGCTTAATACTTTTGCAAAATATTGAAGTTAGTAATTCATCTCAAATTTAATTTTGTGAACGGTACCTAGCAAAAGCATAACTGGATTTAATTTCCAAGTAAATAATATTTCAATCCCTGTAATGATGAAGTGCTTTCCCCTAAGTAATCTGAATCCTTTCCACATATACCAGAATCTGTTTCAAAATTCAAACTTTTACTCCACTGAACTATTCGCTTATTCTTTGCCAATCTCATTCACTTTCAAGTATGTTCCTTTGCAATACATTTTATTAGACGGAGCAAATTTCCTCTTTGTTTTTATTATTATTGTTCTTCTTATGTCTTGAACATTTTGGGGGCCATTTTTGCACATAATTTTTTTTCATATTACCTTTGAGGTTATTTGACAAGTCCCCTAAACATCACTCTTTGGAACTTTTCAAGTTTAGAATTATTGAATCTATTGGTTAACATAGGTAGAATACATATATATGTGGCGTAACTTCCTAGCATCACTGCTGCCCGGCACATGGACACACGTGGGCATTTTGGTAGGAGCTGCTGAGTGGCTCCTGCGACAGGGGTATCTATGAACACATCTCCTGGGGCATCTGCTGGGACCTCTTCTTCCTTCATTCTCACAAGAGCTGGTCGTCACCAGACATACAGACCTGCCCATCTGATGGGGCAAATGCTATCTGAATAGTGAGCAAATTTCTGTGCATAATCATTAGGGAGGCCGCGGATGTCTGACATTTACTGGCCATATGAATTGCTTCCCTGTGGAACTGCAGGAATATGTCCTTTGTCCCTATGGATAAATGAGAACTCTCCGTACAACTAGGATGCATACTACCCTTTCTCTGCCCATGAAGAATTTTCCAGTCTGGGGTTTGTCTTTTCACCTTTTGACATTATTCTGGTTTTTGTTTGGACCAGGAAAAGTCAGCATTTTCCTCAGTGGCTTCTGGCTCTCTGGTCATTCAAAAGTAGTTCCTATTTCAAGATTATGGCAATAATAACTATCAGGGCTTTGTGTTTCTACATAGAGTCTTTGGTTTTTCTGTAATTTTCCTCTCACTAAAAACATAAAATGAAAATTAATCAGATCTTTCTCATATAATGCGGCCAGATACAAAAGGCCACATAACATATAACTGTACTGATAGGAACAATCCACGATAGGTAAATTCACACACACAGAAAATGGAGTGGTAGTCAGGGACAGGGAGAGGCGGGATGGGGAGTGTCAGCTTAATGGCTACAGAGTTGATGAAGCTGTTCGATCACTAGACGGTGGTAAGGGTTGCACCATATTAAAAATGTACTTAATGCCACTGAATGGTAATTTTGAAAATATTAAAAACACTTTATTTTATACAAGGGATATTATTGAAAATAAAAGATGAAAAAATTTGAGGAGATGCAGGACACAGACAAAAATGAGGAGAAGCACAGCGTCAAGGAAGGGCAAGAACAGATCTGGAGTGGGGACTGGTGAGGGTGTTTGTGGGAGCTCTGGAGCCAGGGCTCCCCTGGGTGCTGGTGTTTCTTCTAATTCTTCGGATGTTTCAGGAACGGTTATGTCAGGTTGCTCTAGCTCTACCTCTGGATCTTGAGCTTTCTCCTGCTCTTTCTCTTGCTCTTTCTCCTGATCTTTCTCTTGATCTTTCTGTTGCTCCTGCTCTGGATCTTGCGTCTGATCTACCACTTGCTCTGGATCTTGTTCCTGCTCTACCTCTTGCTCTGGATCTTGCTCCTGCTCTGCCTCTTGCTCTGGATCTGGCTCCTGCTCTACTTCTTGCTCTGGCTTGGGCTCTGGATCTTGCTCTCGCTCTGCCTCTGGCAGTGGAGGTGGAGCTGGAGCTGGAACTCGAGCCGAACATGGCAGCAGCTCTTGGGACAGTTGTTCAGCCTGGGCGGAAGCTGGAACTGGAGAGACAACAATTGAAAATATCAATGTGAGTTTCTATGTCTCATCCAATGACACTGTCTTTCTAGAAGCCCAAGTCCAGAGACCCAGCCTCAGGAAGTCTCCCCACACTGCAGAACACTGTATGATTGTTCTGAGTACTCAGTGCCCCTGTCCCCAGCCTGCTTCTGGAAACTCTGCTGTGTGTGGCCCAGCCCAGGCCCCTCCCCAAACCCGCACAGGCACCCACCTTCTTCCTCCTCTCCCTCAGTCTCCGCCTCACTAGGCTCCAGGTGCTCCGGCTTCTCCAGCTGCGCCAGAAGAAGATCAGCCTTACGCTCCACCTCTGAACCTCGCATACTGATATGTACATAGGCCAAAAGAAACTTCAGAGAATGAAATTCAGGAGGCTCGTGGAAATCGGTGGAATAGAATTCCAGCCAGATCTTTAAGACAGAGGACATGGCACTGTGGGAGACAGGTGGGCAACAGCATCAGAGGCCTGGCCTATCCCTCTATGCTGCCCTCCCAAGGCTCCCCTGAGTGAGCTGCAGTCTTGTACCCTCTGCCCGTGCCTGTCCATAGACCAGCCCATCCAATGTCCACCCCCAGTATGGCAGTTCTGGCACAGATGGGCCTGGCAGCCGAGGAGGGGCTGGCAAAAGCCTCCATGGGAGGAGCCTTCAACCACTGATGTGACCACGTTTCCCTTCTTCAGGGAAACCTGACAACCTCCTCTGCCTGTGTCACTGCCCCATCCCTGCTGGAATGACCTGTCCACCCCAGGAGGGTGCTGTCTGCTCTGGGCATTACTCACTGGCACACAGGAGGTGTTCAGCAATATCTGATCAATGAGGAAACAGAGGGAGGCGCTGCTCCCCTGGCCTACCCAGGGCCCTTGGAAAAGCCCAAACTTGAGCTCACACGTGAATGTACTGCCCAAGTGTCTGCATGGAAATCTGCATATCCTTTTGCCAGAGACAGCAATCTCTTGTCCCTGACCACACTCTGCACCCTCAGCACCAGCTGAGCATCCCCATGGAGGCTCCAGCCCCGAGTGTGAGCGGGATGCTCTGCACACCTCCTGCTCTGGCTCAGCACGGGCTCTGGGGGTGTGGGCAGGGCTGGGTGGGAGGGCGTGGGGATGGATTCTCTCTGGGCTCACTCTGCTCTCCAGCCTCTCGCACACCCTACGGTGCCTGGGACCACATCCCCAGCCGTCTTGACTCCTTTCCCTGCAGGGAAAGCCTTGAGCCCTCAGCCCTGTAGCAGGAATCATAAGATGTGTGAGAGCCAGAGTTCTGCCAGCCCCCCACCCACAGGCCCCCGCAGACCACACGCAGTTGTGTGGAGATGGGAGCCCCTCCTTCTGCACCTAAACCCCACTTACCATTTTAGCTGCTCCAGGGATTCGCCATCCCCGTGACAATCAGTAATCATGTTTCCATACCTAGAGGAGGTCAGGAGTGTGTCAAATCTACCATACGGTGGCACTACCTGCTTCTCATGTCTACTGTGACTGTCTCACCTCTGACTAGAATGGAAGCCCAGGAGGGCAGGGAATGCAGTCTCCTCGGTTCATTGGATCATGGTCAGTGCCCAGAAAGTGACTGCACATAGTGTGGCTTCACGTATGTTTGTTGAAGGAATGAACCCCAACCAAGTCCTCCCAAGATATCTGGGTGCACCTGAAGCCGCTCTGCCCGCCTCTGGTCTCCCTGCTTTGAATACACCCAGAAGCCTACAGATAGAATCTCAAATTTCCTGTAAAAATGTGAAAACAGTGAAGCCCAAGTCAACGAGGTCAGTGAGGGGGTGACAGAGACTTCCTCGTGGGGGTGTCAGGAATCCTGAATGAGGACGACCGTGGCCCCTCCAGCAGACCTTCCACAGGGCTGGACTCAGGAGCAGCACTTTCCATGGGGGACCCACTGGAGCTTGTTCCTGTGACCAGCCACTGAACACAGGAGGAAACTGAGGCTCAGAGGGGTGTGGTGACAGTCCTAAGACTCACAGCTGGGAGGCGGCCTAGTGACACTGTGTGATCCAGGGCCTGAGTGCTCACCTGAGGAAAAGCAGGTGCAGCACATGCCGGGGACTGGCAAAGTTCCTGTAGGTTGACAGAAACAGGTGGACATGAGATTGGTCACCACCCAAGACAGCAGGCACCAGGTGCTCCACCCGCTTCTTCAGGGTGCGTGCCGGGAGAGGCCACACCATGTGGGTGGCATCCGAGCTCAATGAAGATGTGTCTTCACTCTAGGACAGGACAGGGGAGAGATACACAGTGACAGCACCGTGAACCCCAAGGAGGGCAGGGGCTGGAGGCCAGTCTTAACCCCAGGGAGGACATGAGAAGACAGCCTGAGGGCCCAGGGTTAATGTACAGGGTGGTGGTTGCCACCCCGGCAGTCCCCGTTCACCCTCCAGCCAGACCTGAGGTGTGAACACACCAGGACCAGCAGGTTTATAAACCCCCCACCCTCTGCCCCTGCCCTGGGAGGGTGTCCCATGTCCCCGTTCCCCACACACTCAGGAGGAGGGGGTGCGGTCACCCAGGGAGGCTCATAGTGCTGGCCTGGCCTTGCCCAACCTCCTCTGGGCCACCTGACATTACCTTTGGGGACCTCCTCCCAGACGGCCACAGGGGTCGAGGGCGAGGGCTGAACCAGCGCCGGAAGCATTGGACAAGCCTCTCAGCACAGGGCTTCCTGGGGCTACGGCCCCGGGACCTCGGGATACAGCACAACATCTCACTCTGCCTGTGGCCAAGTGAGCTGGGGAAGGGGCTGTGTATAGAATGTGGGTGCCAGGTTACCGAGTTCCGAGTTCTGTTGGGGTCTGTCGTCAAGGAAGTGAAGTCACTTCCTGATACCTCATTTCCTGAGCCCCTCCTCTGTGTACAAGACTGCAAATGCCCCTCTGGGTACCTGTCTGCTGACCCTCCTTCCCCATGAACTCTCTCTATTGCCCACACTTCCACCAACACTGCCTGACCACACCCCTGTGCAAGGCCTGGGTGCAGCCAGCGTCACAGCTCAGAGGAGATACACGTAGGTTCATCCCCAGCTCCTGCTTCTTATCACTTTATGTGACCCTGGACAAGCCATTGTCACTCTCATGACCTCCCCAGTCTCCCCTTTTGCACAGTGGGGATCTTTCTAGCATCTTCTTCCTAGGGATGGCATCAGGCATGTGTGAGAAAACATCTCTGAAACCTATGGCCGGTGTCACATGCAGCTAATAAACAAGACTAGAGATAAAATCCACGACGGTGTGGAAGGTAGCATGGAATACGACTAACGACAGGTCTGGTTCCTGTCATATAATCTTGAAAATGTCACTTTTGCTCTTGGTCTGTTTTCCCTGTCCGCACCATGCGACAGTTGGAATTTCATGCATTCACATACTGCTTTCCTCCATAAAACCTCACAATGGCTTCGTGTGTATTTAGGTTTGGACTCAAGTGCCACATCTCTGTCTGTGTGGTTGGCGACTCCTCAGGGGCTCCCAGTGGTCCCCACCATCTGCTGCACACATCCTCACGTAATCCCCTGCCCTGCAGTGTGGACTGGACTTAGTGACTCACTTCTAACCAATACAGTATCAAAAGTGAGAAGGTGTCACTTTCTAAATGTCATGGTAACACGCCTGTCTCTAGAGTCTTGTGCTCTGTCTCCTCTGTTCTCTCTGTTTGTATCCACCATATGCCAAGCATGGTGCCGAGAGCTGGAGAAAGAGCTGATTCAGCTGCACCCTGGCTTGGGAGATGATCCCAGGATAAGAAAGAGGAGAAGACGTGCTATCGAGTGCCTGACATTCTAAGAGAGGAAAGTGATCTAGGAGGCCATCAGAATATTCTAGATTAGGAAGCTACCTGAAGATGGTAGGAAATGAACACCATTTGCAGACAAGAACCAGAGGCGTTTGGTCCATTAAGATGACGACAATATGTAACTGATGTGTAAGATGTAAGTAAGTAAGAAATAGTATTCACAAATTCAAATCCTATTTTCAAAATCATTGAATGGCAGGGATAAGTGCTCATGTTCAATGCAAACATAACTAGAATTGAGGAAGATTCCATTTATGGAATAACTTTATATCTCCATTAGATGAAAGTATGCAGATATGTTCAGCCATTCTTTTCAAATTGTATAAAATATCCATTTTTGACACAATCGGGATTCCACCCCCATACTTTGGCTTCACAGCCCATTTTCTTTACACCAGACACACATCCATTGCTGTGATTTAGATCCATTGCTGTCAACACTATCCCAGCCCACAGCCTACTGGTCCTGGGAGACAGCAACTCTATCACTATATTGTGTGCAGAATCCAGAAAGGGCCTAACACGGGGGCTCCATAAATACTCCCTGAAGTGCTGCACTTGAGAAGAGAGAAGAGTCTATGATTTTATTACCTGGTGCTCTACCTACACATGTTATCACTCTGCATTATGCCATGATCCTTAGTCCCCCTCACCTGACAGTCAGCAACCCAGGAGCAGAGTCTACACCTCGGTCTGCCCCTATTCCAGGCCCCCAGCCCAGCACCTGGCAAGTAATAGGTGCCAAGTACTGATGAATGAATTGTCTGGAAACATGTGAAACAGGATTCATCAAGAATACCCAGATGGAAGGTCACCATGAACATGCTGCCTGATAACCTGCCAGCCCTTTAATTCTGTCTGCCGACCACTTCCTTCAGCCAGGAACTGCCTGGGCACAAAGATTTCCCAGAGTCACCATCCTGCCTTGACTTCTGCCGTTCACTTTAGCCTCCTTGATTGTCCTACTTACTGTGGGTTTCTTCACTCTCAGTCTCAGGGGACACCTCTGAACCCCTAAGGTAGCCCACTGGGTCTTCCTTCTCTGGCCAACACATTCCTCTTGCTTCTGTGCATGGCCTTGATAGCAGTGTCACAGGCAATCCCAGGAAACTGACACCCCAGCATGCTGACCTTGGGCACCCGCACTAGTCAAGGGAGCCCTCTCCCTTCATCTCCTGCAGAATCCCCCTAGGAATAGGGGATGCAGATATGTACACATGTGTAGGGAGGAAAGGGGGTCTCATGACATCTTAGCTAGAAGATGATTACAAATTTCTTAAACATTAGTAGAAAATTACGGTTCATTTGTCCTGGCATGCAACTGAATGAGAAAAAATCTGTGAAAAATTCTGACACCCATGACAAAAGAAATGATCCAAACAATATGACCATCGAGGTGCTTTTCTTTTATGTTTAGGACTATCATTTAAAAATGTGGTATTGAGGAGCATGTCAACAATATTGGGGGAGGCTCTGGAACGATGCTGAGTAGAAAATGGACAATAGATTCCTTTTTTGAGAATTGAGAGAAGCTATTTTGCAGAAAGTGGCAAATGAGCTTGACTTCTAAAAACGAAGAGCATTAAAGCAAGTAAGTTGAGTGGAAAGTAGATGATATTTGGGAGAGGGGTGACGTGTTAAGTTACAAGAGGCAAAGAAATGGAAAGAACACATGTTTTGCAAAGGGAAAAATCATTCCTGTAAAACATCAGAATTGGAGTTTTCTTGCTGTTCTTTTTGTGCCTATGTAGGATCTTCTTTCTGCTGTAACTTCCAACTTGGGTTCTAGGCACTCTGTGTATGTGTGTGTTTACAAGAGAGAAATTGATAAACCTTAGTAAGCCCTAGAAAATTCTAGAGGTCTGAAATAAACAGATATTTTTCAAGTTTATTTAATTAAAAAGCAAAACAAAACAAAAACAGTGTCATCTGCTCCTATTAGGTAAAATATATGATCATATTGGAATCTTTGTGTGTGTGTGTATGGCTGGCCAATATAGGGATCCACACCCTTGACCTTGGTGATACGAGGCTGTGCTCTAACCAGCTGAGCTACCAGCCAGCCTATACATGATCATATTAGAATAATATGCAACAGAGAGATACTCTGCTGCTATGGAGAATAAGCTGATTGCAAGGAAAAAAGATGCTCACAGATAAGGCAAGGGTAGGCTTTTTGTCCCCCATTGTGGAATAGTACAGGGAACAATGCAAATGTATTGAGGCTGGTAATTCCAAGTCATGGGAGGGAAATTAAAATGATGACTCTGGAAGAATAGTTTCAAATGTCAAGGAGTTTGAGGCAGGTGATCAATTTAGTGAAATGACAATTGCTTTAGGAGAGGCTGCTTCTTTGAAAGGATTGATACATACAGCAAGGCAAGGTAGGTGACTGTGCTGCTAAGGTTTTAACATTGCTATGAGTTTTAACTTTAAATATATTTGTGACTTTGCATGTAGCTCTGAATTTTGAGTGTCATAATTACTTAAGAATCTTTTATGGATTTGATTACTATAGCTATCACTGTAATTTGATGAGGTTTTAGAACTACATTCCATCTCTAATTTTGGTTTTATTATTTCCAAGTGCCAAAATACTTAACAAAGAACCACCTCTTATTCTATAATAAAAAGCAATGGAGACAAGATATTCAGTTGAAAAAAATTACTTTTTTTTTTTTTTTAAAGATGACCGGTAAGGGGATCCTATCCCTTGATGTGGTGTTGTCAGCACCACGCTCTCCCAAGTGAGCCAATCAGCCAACCCTCCATAGGGATCCGAACCCGTGGCCCTGGTGCTGTCAGCACCGCACTCTCCAAGTGCGCACGGGCCGGCCCTGATCCATGGTAGTTTTAGCTGCTTCCCTCCTTTCTTCTCAGAATTTTCATTTTCCCATGTTCTCCTGGACAACTTCAACCCTGCTAACGATTAAAACCTATCACATCTGTCTGTCGTGGTGTGGATTGGCTCCCAAGCAGAAGACTCAGGGCTTCTTTGAACTAGGACTTGCATTGACCTCAACTCAACCAAGCCGAGGTGCCGATCTTGTGATTACACTTAGCATGTGCTATGAATGGAGAGAAATGAAGTGTAAAGTGCCTATGAGATGCGAAGTCAAACTTGTCACGTTCCTACTCCCCTCTCTGGGCTTCTCTCCATCTTCAGCTCCACCTCACTGTTTACCCCTTAAAGAAGCCAGATGCTCTCTAATTCGTATATCCACGAAACACTTGGTTTCAAATAACGGGTATTAAATGACTATTTGTTGGAAGTTCTGTATCCTAAATTTGTAGGTGTCCTTTATGTGACTGATGATGGCATGAATACCTAGTGTTAACAGTCTTTGGTGTGCTCAGCATTAAGATCCGTTAGGAATTGTCATGGAAACTTGTAAAATTAAAAAAAAATCCAAATGCATGTCATCTGGCCTTGGAGTCCAGTTCTTCAGTACACACTCTGCTGATTTGGGCACCTCAGTCAAGAACCCAGTCAAAGAACCTCACAGAGTCACCCACAGGCCACGAAGCCACAGCACACGAGCAAGACTTTCCCGTGCTGCCCTGTTAACCATGAGCAGATGCCAAGGGCCCCAGATGTTCCAGCAAAACCTCTAGTTTCAGCAAATCCTCTAATATGAAATAGGCCAAAGCAAACAAACAAAAAAGGAAAAAGCGAATTGGAAGAA
Source organism: Cynocephalus volans (assembly GCF_027409185.1). Classification (NCBI taxonomy): domain Eukaryota; kingdom Metazoa; phylum Chordata; class Mammalia; order Dermoptera; family Cynocephalidae; genus Cynocephalus; species Cynocephalus volans. The sequence goes on from NW_026902400.1 coordinate 32,397, forward strand.
ATAGAGATCATGCAAGGGAAACAGAAAATACCATTAACTTCCTCAGAGTTATAGGAGAGAAACTGTTGGACTTACTGAAGAAGAACAGACATTGTTAAAGTAGAAGAGGGAGAAGATGAATCAAATAACCATGAGGTCATTTAGAAATTAAAAATATAACTGTTGAAATATTTGTTTGTTTGTTTTTGTGTGTGTGTGTGTGACAGTTAAGGGGGTTGTAACCCTAGGGGTGGTGTCGCCCGCACCGCGCTCAGCCAGTGAGCGCACAGGCCATCCCTATGTGGTATCCGAACCCGCGGCAGCGCCCCTGCGCTCCCAGCGCCGCTCTCTCCCGAGTGCGCCACGGGGCGGCCCATAAGTGTTGACATTTAACTTAGAAAACAACTCACTAGAAAGATGAGAAACTAACACAAGGGAAGCTTGATTAGATCAAAAAGACAAAAGGATAACAAGAAAGATACAATTGAAAGAAAAGCATAAAAAAGTAAAAGGAGTAAAAGGGAAAGAGAGAGAGAAAACGGAAGTGCGTGTCCGGCAGAGCCAGTGTCTGAACAACACGCGCTCCAGGAAGAGCCGCGGTTATGGGCAGGAGGAGAGAACCATGGGAGAAAGGAGGAAGGGACAGGTCCCGGAGGTTCCCAGAGGTCCCCACGTGGAGAGTGACGATGGGTCCACACGCCGCCCCGCACTGGGGAAGCACAGGGGACACCGTGTCAACTCTGGGTGTGGGGGGCCAGGGGACGGACCCTGTGGAGGAGCCTCAAGAGGGAGACGACAGGGGAGTCCGGCCTTCAGCGTCTCGTGCAGAGTCGGTTCCGATCTCCGCTTTTCCTCGTCAAACGTGAGTCCGACAAGGCGAGGACGGGCCTCTGGACGTTTAGCAGCCCAAGACCGTTTTCTTAGCAGTCTATGGGGGGCGTCTTCCAAAAGGAAGAAGACATAAAGCCGGAGAGGGGACAGGGCCCTGGTGACGGCCACGGGGGATCGTGCCGACCCCGACTGCTCGGAGGCTGCAGTGTAGACATTGGCTCCCAGGAGGTGTCGTCCAGAGCACCACATGGGTCCCTGAGGCGTTCACCTTTGGTGACAGCAGCTGCCCTAACCGGGACAGTGCGCGTGCGCAGACGCCACCGCGCACAGAGGACACGCGGTCTGCGCCTGGCTGTCAGCCGCGTCCCCGCAGCCGCCGGTGCGCGGCGCTCAGAGCCGCCGACGGGAAGCCGCGGTCGCGGGGTGCGCTCTCCGTTGCGCCTCCTGGTGGCCCTGCCTGCAGCTGTCGCGCCCAGGCCGCCCGTCCCTCGGGGGACAGGAGCTCACGACGGGCCGCTATCCACTCCCTGCTCCCGCCCCTCTGCGGCCGATGACAGCGGGTTCCAGCGACACGACGGATTCCCACGGGTGCTCCAGGTCGGTGCAAGGGGTCCGCGCTGACGAGGCGCCGAGCACAGCCGTGAGGGGGACCCGCGTGGGCTGTCGTCGGCCGACGGTCCTGGCGGTTCCTCGGCCCCAGGCTGGCAGGCACAGTCCGCGGCGTGAGAGTCCTGAACGCGGAGCCGTGTGCTATTAAAGCCATACGGTCACCACGAGCGACGGTATCTTGTGTACTTTTTCAAAACTGAGTTTTCTATTCTATGCCTTTACTCAACCGTATGAAATATAGAATTAGTAATTTATCAAATTGCGTAAAAAATGTCAATTGTTATTTATATATAAACAAAATTTATAGATTTATTTGGAAGAATTGATATATTTTCCCTACTTATTTTCTCATCTATGAACATGTACATCTCTTCATTGTCTTCAGTTTGTTCGTTTTTTCAATAACATTTTACACTCAGTGTTTAGAAATCATGATTGTAAAAATGCACCCTAATTATTCATGCAAACCTTATGAATGAAAATTTGGGGTGTTTCCAACCCTTAGTAATAGGTATTGTCATATTAACAATCTTGTCGACACCTCACCTTATAATTTTTCAAGGTTACACATGATATATATTCCTGAATATTGGGTTACAGTGTAAAATAGTAAATATACAAGTATAATTTTGCTAAATTTTGCGAGTTTCTGCTCCTTATGGGCTCTACCATTTGCATTCCACCACAGTGTATTATAATACCTGTATCCCCACAGTCTCACTAAGTTTGTTATCAAAAAATTAAATTTTGCAAATCTAATAGGTGAAGTCTTGTATTTCAATATATTTTAAATGTCTAGTTCTCTATGAGGGATTTTAAGCACCTAATGAAGTATTGATGCCAATTTAAATTTCCTTTTGTGTTATTAGATTGTTCATATATTTTGTTCATTTTTATTTCATTTTGTTGGTCATTTCCATCTCATTTTTTCACACATCATTGTATTAGTGATATTATCCTAGTTTAAGAGGTTTTTTGTTTTTTTGCTTTTTTTAAAATTGAAACATTATTGATCACCCATTTTAAGTATTATAGCTTGTAATTACTTTTTGTCGTGTCCTTTTGACCTAGTTGGTGGCATTTACCTTTTGTTTGAGTTTGCTTTGCTTTATTAATTGCTGCTATGCCATCCATGTTAACTGCTGCTACATTAGTAGCAGCATATTTTCAACAGTGATTTGAAATGCTATCTTTCTTAAATGACAAATTTCTATAAATCTTGGGTATCTTTTTGAATTCTCCATTCTTTTTCATGAGGTTTTATATTTACTTATAAACAAATTCCATATGGTCTTGATAATGAAGAATTTATAAAAAAAAATTTTCGATCTCTGGTAGACTTACCCCTCCCTTTTGATTTGTTTCCTCATTTTTTTCTGATGAACGATTAATGTTTCATCAACATTTTATAATCATCTTATGTTGTTCTAGGTGAAGAAACAAATGAGACTATTTTTAATGTGATCATGACACACGTATAAAGTAACTTAGGAGAAAATAAAATCCTTAGGATCATGTGGCTTTCTGGCCAAGAAATTATCTCTGACATTTCTCTATCGTTTGTGTATGTATGTTTTAAGAGTGTTCTAATGCTTAAATCGCATAGTTAAACAGGCTTTGTCGAGTTCTTGTTAGCTTTATGCCAAATATTTTAACAATTTTGTGGCTATTGAAAATGGAATCTTGATTTGTGTAATGTAATCTAGATAGTTATTGTTATTACAAAGGACATTTATTAATTTTATATGTGAATTTTTCTAAATCGCAACATGTAAATTTTAGTTTAGTAAGTCGTCTTGTTTGTGATAGGTTTCTAATTAATTCTTTTTGATTTTCTAAATTCACAATACATACACATAACCCATTTTTCTCCATCTTGAGATATACAAATACGTATGGTCAAATCTTATTTTATCTAGTGTTTTGATATTTATGAGTCTTACATTTTCTCAAAAGTAGTTTTGGCTTCTGTGGAAATTATTATGTGTTTTTCTTTCTTCTAATGCTTAATACTTTTGCAAAATATTGAAGTTAGTAATTCATCTCAAATTTAATTTTGTGAACGGTACCTAGCAAAAGCATAACTGGATTTAATTTCCAAGTAAATAATATTTCAATCCCTGTAATGATGAAGTGCTTTCCCCTAAGTAATCTGAATCCTTTCCACATATACCAGAATCTGTTTCAAAATTCAAACTTTTACTCCACTGAACTATTCGCTTATTCTTTGCCAATCTCATTCACTTTCAAGTATGTTCCTTTGCAATACATTTTATTAGACGGAGCAAATTTCCTCTTTGTTTTTATTATTATTGTTCTTCTTATGTCTTGAACATTTTGGGGGCCATTTTTGCACATAATTTTTTTTCATATTACCTTTGAGGTTATTTGACAAGTCCCCTAAACATCACTCTTTGGAACTTTTCAAGTTTAGAATTATTGAATCTATTGGTTAACATAGGTAGAATACATATATATGTGGCGTAACTTCCTAGCATCACTGCTGCCCGGCACATGGACACACGTGGGCATTTTGGTAGGAGCTGCTGAGTGGCTCCTGCGACAGGGGTATCTATGAACACATCTCCTGGGGCATCTGCTGGGACCTCTTCTTCCTTCATTCTCACAAGAGCTGGTCGTCACCAGACATACAGACCTGCCCATCTGATGGGGCAAATGCTATCTGAATAGTGAGCAAATTTCTGTGCATAATCATTAGGGAGGCCGCGGATGTCTGACATTTACTGGCCATATGAATTGCTTCCCTGTGGAACTGCAGGAATATGTCCTTTGTCCCTATGGATAAATGAGAACTCTCCGTACAACTAGGATGCATACTACCCTTTCTCTGCCCATGAAGAATTTTCCAGTCTGGGGTTTGTCTTTTCACCTTTTGACATTATTCTGGTTTTTGTTTGGACCAGGAAAAGTCAGCATTTTCCTCAGTGGCTTCTGGCTCTCTGGTCATTCAAAAGTAGTTCCTATTTCAAGATTATGGCAATAATAACTATCAGGGCTTTGTGTTTCTACATAGAGTCTTTGGTTTTTCTGTAATTTTCCTCTCACTAAAAACATAAAATGAAAATTAATCAGATCTTTCTCATATAATGCGGCCAGATACAAAAGGCCACATAACATATAACTGTACTGATAGGAACAATCCACGATAGGTAAATTCACACACACAGAAAATGGAGTGGTAGTCAGGGACAGGGAGAGGCGGGATGGGGAGTGTCAGCTTAATGGCTACAGAGTTGATGAAGCTGTTCGATCACTAGACGGTGGTAAGGGTTGCACCATATTAAAAATGTACTTAATGCCACTGAATGGTAATTTTGAAAATATTAAAAACACTTTATTTTATACAAGGGATATTATTGAAAATAAAAGATGAAAAAATTTGAGGAGATGCAGGACACAGACAAAAATGAGGAGAAGCACAGCGTCAAGGAAGGGCAAGAACAGATCTGGAGTGGGGACTGGTGAGGGTGTTTGTGGGAGCTCTGGAGCCAGGGCTCCCCTGGGTGCTGGTGTTTCTTCTAATTCTTCGGATGTTTCAGGAACGGTTATGTCAGGTTGCTCTAGCTCTACCTCTGGATCTTGAGCTTTCTCCTGCTCTTTCTCTTGCTCTTTCTCCTGATCTTTCTCTTGATCTTTCTGTTGCTCCTGCTCTGGATCTTGCGTCTGATCTACCACTTGCTCTGGATCTTGTTCCTGCTCTACCTCTTGCTCTGGATCTTGCTCCTGCTCTGCCTCTTGCTCTGGATCTGGCTCCTGCTCTACTTCTTGCTCTGGCTTGGGCTCTGGATCTTGCTCTCGCTCTGCCTCTGGCAGTGGAGGTGGAGCTGGAGCTGGAACTCGAGCCGAACATGGCAGCAGCTCTTGGGACAGTTGTTCAGCCTGGGCGGAAGCTGGAACTGGAGAGACAACAATTGAAAATATCAATGTGAGTTTCTATGTCTCATCCAATGACACTGTCTTTCTAGAAGCCCAAGTCCAGAGACCCAGCCTCAGGAAGTCTCCCCACACTGCAGAACACTGTATGATTGTTCTGAGTACTCAGTGCCCCTGTCCCCAGCCTGCTTCTGGAAACTCTGCTGTGTGTGGCCCAGCCCAGGCCCCTCCCCAAACCCGCACAGGCACCCACCTTCTTCCTCCTCTCCCTCAGTCTCCGCCTCACTAGGCTCCAGGTGCTCCGGCTTCTCCAGCTGCGCCAGAAGAAGATCAGCCTTACGCTCCACCTCTGAACCTCGCATACTGATATGTACATAGGCCAAAAGAAACTTCAGAGAATGAAATTCAGGAGGCTCGTGGAAATCGGTGGAATAGAATTCCAGCCAGATCTTTAAGACAGAGGACATGGCACTGTGGGAGACAGGTGGGCAACAGCATCAGAGGCCTGGCCTATCCCTCTATGCTGCCCTCCCAAGGCTCCCCTGAGTGAGCTGCAGTCTTGTACCCTCTGCCCGTGCCTGTCCATAGACCAGCCCATCCAATGTCCACCCCCAGTATGGCAGTTCTGGCACAGATGGGCCTGGCAGCCGAGGAGGGGCTGGCAAAAGCCTCCATGGGAGGAGCCTTCAACCACTGATGTGACCACGTTTCCCTTCTTCAGGGAAACCTGACAACCTCCTCTGCCTGTGTCACTGCCCCATCCCTGCTGGAATGACCTGTCCACCCCAGGAGGGTGCTGTCTGCTCTGGGCATTACTCACTGGCACACAGGAGGTGTTCAGCAATATCTGATCAATGAGGAAACAGAGGGAGGCGCTGCTCCCCTGGCCTACCCAGGGCCCTTGGAAAAGCCCAAACTTGAGCTCACACGTGAATGTACTGCCCAAGTGTCTGCATGGAAATCTGCATATCCTTTTGCCAGAGACAGCAATCTCTTGTCCCTGACCACACTCTGCACCCTCAGCACCAGCTGAGCATCCCCATGGAGGCTCCAGCCCCGAGTGTGAGCGGGATGCTCTGCACACCTCCTGCTCTGGCTCAGCACGGGCTCTGGGGGTGTGGGCAGGGCTGGGTGGAGGGCGTGGGGATGGATTCTCTCTGGGCTCACTCTGCTCTCCAGCCTCTCGCACACCCTATGGTGCCTGGGACCACATCCCCAGCCGTCTTGACTCCTTTCCCTGCAGGGAAAGCCTTGAGCCCTCAGCCCTGTAGCAGGAATCATAAGATGTGTGAGAGCCAGAGTTCTGCCAGCCCCCCACCCACAGGCCCCCGCAGACCACACGCAGTTGTGTGGAGATGGGAGCCCCTCCTTCTGCACCTAAACCCCACTTACCATTTTAGCTGCTCCAGGGATTCGCCATCCCCGTGACAATCAGTAATCATGTTTCCATACCTAGAGGAGGTCAGGAGTGTGTCAAATCTACCATACGGTGGCACTACCTGCTTCTCATGTCTACTGTGACTGTCTCACCTCTGACTAGAATGGAAGCCCAGGAGGGCAGGGAATGCAGTCTCCTCGGTTCATTGGATCATGGTCAGTGCCCAGAAAGTGACTGCACATAGTGTGGCTTCACGTATGTTTGTTGAAGGAATGAACCCCAACCAAGTCCTCCCAAGATATCTGGGTGCACCTGAAGCCGCTCTGCCCGCCTCTGGTCTCCCTGCTTTGAATACACCCAGAAGCCTACAGATAGAATCTCAAATTTCCTGTAAAAATGTGAAAACAGTGAAGCCCAAGTCAACGAGGTCAGTGAGGGGGTGACAGAGACTTCCTCGTGGGGGTGTCAGGAATCCTGAATGAGGACGACCGTGGCCCCTCCAGCAGACCTTCCACAGGGCTGGACTCAGGAGCAGCACTTTCCATGGGGGACCCACTGGAGCTTGTTCCTGTGACCAGCCACTGAACACAGGAGGAAACTGAGGCTCAGAGGGGTGTGGTGACAGTCCTAAGACTCACAGCTGGGAGGCGGCCTAGTGACACTGTGTGATCCAGGGCCTGAGTGCTCACCTGAGGAAAAGCAGGTGCAGCACATGCCGGGGACTGGCAAAGTTCCTGTAGGTTGACAGAAACAGGTGGACATGAGATTGGTCACCACCCAAGACAGCAGGCACCAGGTGCTCCACCCGCTTCTTCAGGGTGCGTGCCGGGAGAGGCCACACCATGTGGGTGGCATCCGAGCTCAATGAAGATGTGTCTTCACTCTAGGACAGGACAGGGGAGAGATACACAGTGACAGCACCGTGAACCCCAAGGAGGGCAGGGGCTGGAGGCCAGTCTTAACCCCAGGGAGGACATGAGAAGACAGCCTGAGGGCCCAGGGTTAATGTACAGGGTGGTGGTTGCCACCCCGGCAGTCCCCGTTCACCCTCCAGCCAGACCTGAGGTGTGAACACACCAGGACCAGCAGGTTTATAAACCCCCCACCCTCTGCCCCTGCCCTGGGAGGGTGTCCCATGTCCCCGTTCCCCACACACTCAGGAGGAGGGGGTGCGGTCACCCAGGGAGGCTCATAGTGCTGGCCTGGCCTTGCCCAACCTCCTCTGGGCCACCTGACATTACCTTTGGGGACCTCCTCCCAGACGGCCACAGGGGTCGAGGGCGAGGGCTGAACCAGCGCCGGAAGCATTGGACAAGCCTCTCAGCACAGGGCTTCCTGGGGCTACGGCCCCGGGACCTCGGGATACAGCACAACATCTCACTCTGCCTGTGGCCAAGTGAGCTGGGGAAGGGGCTGTGTATAGAATGTGGGTGCCAGGTTACCGAGTTCCGAGTTCTGTTGGGGTCTGTCGTCAAGGAAGTGAAGTCACTTCCTGATACCTCATTTCCTGAGCCCCTCCTCTGTGTACAAGACTGCAAATGCCCCTCTGGGTACCTGTCTGCTGACCCTCCTTCCCCATGAACTCTCTCTATTGCCCACACTTCCACCAACACTGCCTGACCACACCCCTGTGCAAGGCCTGGGTGCAGCCAGCGTCACAGCTCAGAGGAGATACACGTAGGTTCATCCCCAGCTCCTGCTTCTTATCACTTTATGTGACCCTGGACAAGCCATTGTCACTCTCATGACCTCCCCAGTCTCCCCTTTTGCACAGTGGGGATCTTTCTAGCATCTTCTTCCTAGGGATGGCATCAGGCATGTGTGAGAAAACATCTCTGAAACCTATGGCCGGTGTCACATGCAGCTAATAAACAAGACTAGAGATAAAATCCACGACGGTGTGGAAGGTAGCATGGAATACGACTAACGACAGGTCTGGTTCCTGTCATATAATCTTGAAAATGTCACTTTTGCTCTTGGTCTGTTTTCCCTGTCCGCACCATGCGACAGTTGGAATTTCATGCATTCACATACTGCTTTCCTCCATAAAACCTCACAATGGCTTCGTGTGTATTTAGGTTTGGACTCAAGTGCCACATCTCTGTCTGTGTGGTTGGCGACTCCTCAGGGGCTCCCAGTGGTCCCCACCATCTGCTGCACACATCCTCACGTAATCCCCTGCCCTGCAGTGTGGACTGGACTTAGTGACTCACTTCTAACCAATACAGTATCAAAAGTGAGAAGGTGTCACTTTCTAAATGTCATGGTAACACGCCTGTCTCTAGAGTCTTGTGCTCTGTCTCCTCTGTTCTCTCTGTTTGTATCCACCATATGCCAAGCATGGTGCCGAGAGCTGGAGAAAGAGCTGATTCAGCTGCACCCTGGCTTGGGAGATGATCCCAGGATAAGAAAGAGGAGAAGACGTGCTATCGAGTGCCTGACATTCTAAGAGAGGAAAGTGATCTAGGAGGCCATCAGAATATTCTAGATTAGGAAGCTACCTGAAGATGGTAGGAAATGAACACCATTTGCAGACAAGAACCAGAGGCGTTTGGTCCATTAAGATGACGACAACATGTAACTGATGTGTAAGATGTAAGTAAGTAAGAAATAGTATTCACAAATTCAAATCCTATTTTCAAAATCATTGAATGGCAGGGATAAGTGCTCATGTTCAATGCAAACATAACTAGAATTGAGGAAGATTCCATTTATGGAATAACTTTATATCTCCATTAGATGAAAGTATGCAGATATGTTCAGCCATTCTTTTCAAATTGTATAAAATATCCATTTTTGACACAATCGGGATTCCACCCCCATACTTTGGCTTCACAGCCCATTTTCTTTACACCAGACACACATCCATTGCTGTGATTTAGATCCATTGCTGTCAACACTATCCCAGCCCACAGCCTACTGGTCCTGGGAGACAGCAACTCTATCACTATATTGTGTGCAGAATCCAGAAAGGGCCTAACACGGGGGCTCCATAAATACTCCCTGAAGTGCTGCACTTGAGAAGAGAGAAGAGTCTATGATTTTATTACCTGGTGCTCTACCTACACATGTTATCACTCTGCATTATGCCATGATCCTTAGTCCCCCTCACCTGACAGTCAGCAACCCAGGAGCAGAGTCTACACCTCGGTCTGCCCCTATTCCAGGCCCCCAGCCCAGCACCTGGCAAGTAATAGGTGCCAAGTACTGATGAATGAATTGTCTGGAAACATGTGAAACAGGATTCATCAAGAATACCCAGATGGAAGGTCACCATGAACATGCTGCCTGATAACCTGCCAGCCCTTTAATTCTGTCTGCCGACCACTTCCTTCAGCCAGGAACTGCCTGGGCACAAAGATTTCCCAGAGTCACCATCCTGCCTTGACTTCTGCCGTTCACTTTAGCCTCCTTGATTGTCCTACTTACTGTGGGTTTCTTCACTCTCAGTCTCAGGGGACACCTCTGAACCCCTAAGGTAGCCCACTGGGTCTTCCTTCTCTGGCCAACACATTCCTCTTGCTTCTGTGCATGGCCTTGATAGCAGTGTCACAGGCAATCCCAGGAAACTGACACCCCAGCATGCTGACCTTGGGCACCCGCACTAGTCAAGGGAGCCCTCTCCCTTCATCTCCTGCAGAATCCCCCTAGGAATAGGGGATGCAGATATGTACACATGTGTAGGGAGGAAAGGGGGTCTCATGACATCTTAGCTAGAAGATGATTACAAATTTCTTAAACATTAGTAGAAAATTACGGTTCATTTGTCCTGGCATGCAACTGAATGAGAAAAAATCTGTGAAAAATTCTGACACCCATGACAAAAGAAATGATCCAAACAATATGACCATCGAGGTGCTTTTCTTTTATGTTTAGGACTATCATTTAAAAATGTGGTATTGAGGAGCATGTCAACAATATTGGGGGAGGCTCTGGAACGATGCTGAGTAGAAAATGGACAATAGATTCCTTTTTTGAGAATTGAGAGAAGCTATTTTGCAGAAAGTGGCAAATGAGCTTGACTTCTAAAAACGAAGAGCATTAAAGCAAGTAAGTTGAGTGGAAAGTAGATGATATTTGGGAGAGGGGTGACGTGTTAAGTTACAAGAGGCAAAGAAATGGAAAGAACACATGTTTTGCAAAGGGAAAAATCATTCCTGTAAAACATCAGAATTGGAGTTTTCTTGCTGTTCTTTTTGTGCCTATGTAGGATCTTCTTTCTGCTGTAACTTCCAACTTGGGTTCTAGGCACTCTGTGTATGTGTGTGTTTACAAGAGAGAAATTGATAAACCTTAGTAAGCCCTAGAAAATTCTAGAGGTCTGAAATAAACAGATATTTTTCAAGTTTATTTAATTAAAAAGCAAAACAAAACAAAAACAGTGTCATCTGCTCCTATTAGGTAAAATATATGATCATATTGGAATCTTTGTGTGTGTGTGTATGGCTGGCCAATATAGGGATCCACACCCTTGACCTTGGTGATACGAGGCTGTGCTCTAACCAGCTGAGCTACCAGCCAGCCTATACATGATCATATTGGAATAATATGCAACAGAGAGATACTCTGCTGCTATGGAGAATAAGCTGATTGCAAGGAAAAAAGATGCTCACAGATAAGGCAAGGGTAGGCTTTTTGTCCCCCATTGTGGAATAGTACAGGGAACAATGCAAATGTATTGAGGCTGGTAATTCCAAGTCATGGGAGGGAAATTAAAATGATGACTCTGGAAGAATAGTTTCAAATGTCAAGGAGTTTGAGGCAGGTGATCAATTTAGTGAAATGACAATTGCTTTAGGAGAGGCTGCTTCTTTGAAAGGATTGATACATACAGCAAGGCAAGGTAGGTGACTGTGCTGCTAAGGTTTTAACATTGCTATGAGTTTTAACTTTAAATATATTTGTGACTTTGCATGTAGCTCTGAATTTTGAGTGTCATAATTACTTAAGAATCTTTTATGGATTTGATTACTATAGCTATCACTGTAATTTGATGAGGTTTTAGAACTACATTCCATCTCTAATTTTGGTTTTATTATTTCCAAGTGCCAAAATACTTAACAAAGAACCACCTCTTATTCTATAATAAAAAGCAATGGAGACAAGATATTCAGTTGAAAAAAATTACTTTTTTTTTTTTTTTAAAGATGACCGGTAAGGGGATCCTATCCCTTGATGTGGTGTTGTCAGCACCACGCTCTCCCAAGTGAGCCAATCAGCCAACCCTCCATAGGGATCCGAACCCGTGGCCCTGGTGCTGTCAGCACCGCACTCTCCAAGTGCGCACGGGCCGGCCCTGATCCATGGTAGTTTTAGCTGCTTCCCTCCTTTCTTCTCAGAATTTTCATTTTCCCATGTTCTCCTGGACAACTTCAACCCTGCTAACGATTAAAACCTATCACATCTGTCTGTCGTGGTGTGGATTGGCTCCCAAGCAGAAGACTCAGGGCTTCTTTGAACTAGGACTTGCATTGACCTCAACTCAACCAAGCCGAGGTGCCGATCTTGTGATTACACTTAGCATGTGCTATGAATGGAGAGAAATGAAGTGTAAAGTGCCTATGAGATGCGAAGTCAAACTTGTCACGTTCCTACTCCCCTCTCTGGGCTTCTCTCCATCTTCAGCTCCACCTCACTGTTTACCCCTTAAAGAAGCCAGATGCTCTCTAATTCGTATATCCACGAAACACTTGGTTTCAAATAACGGGTATTAAATGACTATTTGTTGGAAGTTCTGTATCCTAAATTTGTAGGTGTCCTTTATGTGACTGATGATGGCATGAATACCTAGTGTTAACAGTCTTTGGTGTGCTCAGCATTAAGATCCGTTAGGAATTGTCATGGAAACTTGTAAAATTAAAAAAAAATCCAAATGCATGTCATCTGGCCTTGGAGTCCAGTTCTTCAGTACACACTCTGCTGATTTGGGCACCTCAGTCAAGAACCCAGTCAAAGAACCTCACAGAGTCACCCACAGGCCACGAAGCCACAGCACACGAGCAAGACTTTCCCGTGCTGCCCTGTTAACCATGAGCAGATGCCAAGGGCCCCAGATGTTCCAGCAAAACCTCTAGTTTCAGCAAATCCTCTAATATGAAATAGGCCAAAGCAAACAAACAAAAAAGGAAAAAGCGAATTGGAAGAAATAGAGATCATGCAAGGGAAACAGAAAATACCATTAACTTCCTCAGAGTTATAGGAGAGAAACTGTTGGACTTACTGAAGAAGAACAGACATTGTTAAAGTAGAAGAGGGAGAAGATGAATCAAATAACCATGAGGTCATTTAGAAATTAAAAATATAACTGTTGAAATTTTTGTTTGTTTGTTTTTGTGTGTGTGTGTGTGACAGTTAAGGGGGTTGTAACCCTAGGGGTGGTGTCGCCCGCACCGCGCTCAGCCAGTGAGCGCACAGGCCATCCCTATGTGGTATCCGAACCCGCGGCAGCGCCCCTGCGCTCCCAGCGCCGCTCTCTCCCGAGTGCGCCACGGGGCGGCCCATAAGTGTTGACATTTAACTTAGAAAACAACTCACTAGAAAGATGAGAAACTAACACAAGGGAAGCTTGATTAGATCAAAAAGACAAAAGGATAACAAGAAAGATACAATTGAAAGAAAAGCATAAAAAAGTAAAAGGAGTAAAAGGGAAAGAGAGAGAGAAAACGGAAGTGCGTGTCCGGCAGAGCCAGTGTCTGAACAACACGCGCTCCAGGAAGAGCCGCGGAGATGGGCAGGAGGAGAGAACCATGGGAGAAAGGAGGAAGGGACAGGTCCCGGAGGTTCCCAGAGGTCCCCACGTGGAGAGTGACGATGGGTCCACACGCCGCCCCGCACTGGGGAAGCACAGGGGACACCGTGTCAACTCTGGGTGTGGGGGGCCAGGGGACGGACCCTGTGGAGGAGCCTCAAGAGGGAGACGACAGGGGAGTCTGGCCTTCAGCGTCTCGTGCAGAGTCGGTTCCGATCTCCGCTTTTCCTCGTCAAACGTGAGTCCGACAAGGCGAGGACGGGCCTCTGGACGTTTAGCAGCCCAAGACCGTTTTCTTAGCAGTCTATGGGGGGCGTCTTCCAAAAGGAAGAAGACATAAAGCCGGAGAGGGGACAGGGCCCTGGTGACGGCCACGGGGGATCGTGCCGACCCCGACTGCTCGGAGGCTGCAGTGTAGACATTGGCTCCCAGGAGGTGTCGTCCAGAGCACCACATGGGTCCCTGAGGCGTTCACCTTTGGTGACAGCAGCTGCCCTAACCGGGACAGTGCGCGTGCGCAGACGCCACCGCGCACAGAGGACACGCGGTCTGCGCCTGGCTGTCAGCCGCGTCCCCGCAGCCGCCGGTGCGCGGCGCTCAGAGCCGCCGACGGGAAGCCGCGGTCGCGGGGTGCGCTCTCCGTTGCGCCTCCTGGTGGCCCTGCCTGCAGCTGTCGCGCCCAGGCCGCCCGTCCCTCGGGGGACAGGAGCTCACGACGGGCCGCTATCCACTCCCTGCTCCCGCCCCTCTGCGGCCGATGACAGCGGGTTCCAGCGACACGACGGATTCCCACGGGTGCTCCAGGTCGGTGCAAGGGGTCCGCGCTGACGAGGCGCCGAGCACAGCCGTGAGGGGGACCCGCGTGGGCTGTCGTCGGCCGACGGTCCTGGCGGTTCCTCGGCCCCAGGCTGGCAGGCACAGTCCGCGGCGTGAGAGTCCTGAACGCGGAGCCGTGTGCTATTAAAGCCATACGGTCACCACGAGCGACGGTATCTTGTGTACTTTTTCAAAACTGAGTTTTCTATTCTATGCCTTTACTCAACCGTATGAAATATAGAATTAGTAATTTATCAAATTGAGTAAAATATGTCAATTGTTATTTATATATAAACAAAATTTATAGATTTATTTGGAAGAATTGATATATTTTCCCTACTTATTTTCTCATCTATGAAATTGTACATCTCTTCATTGTCTTCAGTTTGTTCGTTTTTTCAATAACATTTTACACTCAGTGTTTAGAAATCATGATTGTAAAAATGCACCCTAATTATTCATGCAAACCTTATGAATGAAAATTTGGGGTGTTTCCAACCCTTAGTAATAGGTATTGTCATATTAACAATCTTGTCGACACCTCACCTTATAATTTTTCAAGGTTACATATGATATAGATTCCTGAATATTGGGTTACAGTGTAAAATAGTAAATATACAAGTATAATTTTGCTACATTTTGCGAGTTTCTGCTCCTTATGGGCTCTACCATTTGCATTCCACCACAGTGTATTATAATACCTGTATCCCCACAGTCTCACTAACAAGTTTGTTATCAAAAAATTAAATTTTGCAAATCTAATAGGTGAAGTCTTGTATTTCAATATATTTTAAATGTATAGTTCTCTATGAGGGATTTTAAGCTCCTAATTAAGTATTGATGCCAATTTAAATTTCCTTTTGTGTTATTAGATTGTTCATATATTGTGTTCATTTTTATTTCATTTTGTTGGTCATTTCCATCTCATTTTTTCACACATCATTGTATTAGTGATATTATCCTAGTTTAAGAGGTTTTTTGTTTTTTTGCTTTTTTTAAAATTGAAACATTATTGATCACCCATTTTAAGTATTATAGCTTGTAATTACTTTTTGTCGTGTCCTTTTGACCTAGTTGGTGGCATTTACCTTTTGTTTGAGTTTGCTTTGCTTTATTAATTGCTGCTATGCCATCCATGTTAACTGCTGCTACATTAGTAGCAGCATATTTTCACCAGTGATTTGAAATGCTATCTTTCTTAAATACTAAATTTCTATAAATCTTGGGTATCTCTTTGAATTCTCCATTCTTTTTCATGAGGTTTTATATTTACTTATAAACAAATTCCATATGGTCTTGATAATGAAGAATTTATAAAAAAAAAATATTCGATCTCTGGTAGACTTACCCCTCCCTTTTGATTTGTTTCCTCATTTTTTTCTGATGAACGATTAATGTTTCATCAACATTTTATAATCATCTTATTATGTTCTAGGTGAAGAAAGAAATGAGACTATTTTTAATGTGATCATGACACACGTATAAAGTAACTTAGGAGAAAATAAAATCCTTAGGATGATGTGGGTTTCTGGCCAAGAAAATATCTCTGACATTTCTCTATCGTTTGTGTATGTATGTTTTAAGAGTGTTCTAATGCTTAAATCGCATAGTTAAACAGGCTTTGTCGAGTTCATGTTAGCTTTATGCCAAATATTTTAACAATTTTGTGGCTATTGAAAATGGAATCTTGATTTGTGTAATGTAATCTAGATAGTTATTGTTATTACATAGGACATTTATTAATTTTATATGTGAGTTTTTCTAAATCGCAATATGTAAATTTTATTTTAGTAAGCCGTCTTGTTTGTAATAGGTTTTTAATTAATTCTTTTTGATTTTTTAAATTCACAATACATACACATAACCCATTTTTCTCCATCTTGAGATATACAAATACGTATGGTCAAATCTTATTTTATCTAGTGTTTTGATATTTATGAGTCTTACATTTTCTCAAAAGTAGTTTTGGCTTCTGTGGAAATTATTATGTGTTTTTCTTTCTTCTAATGCTTAATACTTTTGCAAAATATTGAAGTTAGTAATTCATCTCAAATTTAATTTTGTGAACGGTACCTAGCAAAAGCATAACTGGATTTAATTTCCAAGTAAATAATATTTCAATCCCTGTAATGATGAAGTGCTTTCCCCTAAGTAATCTGAATCCTTTCCACATATACCAGAATCTGTTTCAAAATTCAAACTTTTACTCCACTGAACTATTCGCTTATTCTTTGCCAATCTCATTCACTTTCAAGTATGTTCCTTTGCAATACATTTTATTAGACGGAGCAAATTTCCTCTTTGTTTTTATTATTATTGTTCTTCTTATGTCTTGAACATTTTGGGGGCCATTTTTGCACATAATTTTTTTTCATATTACCTTTGAGGTTATTTGACAAGTCCCCTAAACATCACTCTTTGGAACTTTTCAAGTTTAGAATTATTGAATCTATTGGTTAACATAGGTAGAATACATATATATGTGGCGTAACTTCCTAGCATCACTGCTGCCCGGCACATGGACACACGTGGGCATTTTGGTAGGAGCTGCTGAGTGGCTCCTGCGACAGGGGTATCTATGAACACATCTCCTGGGGCATCTGCTGGGACCTCTTCTTCCTTCATTCTCACAAGAGCTGGTCGTCACCAGACATACAGACCTGCCCATCTGATGGGGCAAATGCTATCTGAATAGTGAGCAAATTTCTGTGCATAATCATTAGGGAGGCCGCGGATGTCTGACATTTACTGGCCATATGAATTGCTTCCCTGTGGAACTGCAGGAATATGTCCTTTGTCCCTATGGATAAATGAGAACTCTCCGTACAACTAGGATGCATACTACCCTTTCTCTGCCCATGAAGAATTTTCCAGTCTGGGGTTTGTCTTTTCACCTTTTGACATTATTCTGGTTTTTGTTTGGACCAGGAAAAGTCAGCATTTTCCTCAGTGGCTTCTGGCTCTCTGGTCATTCAAAAGTAGTTCCTATTTCAAGATTATGGCAATAATAACTATCAGGGCTTTGTGTTTCTACATAGAGTCTTTGGTTTTTCTGTAATTTTCCTCTCACTAAAAACATAAAATGAAAATTAATCAGATCTTTCTCATATAATGCGGCCAGATACAAAAGGCCACATAACATATAACTGTACTGATAGGAACAATCCACGATAGGTAAATTCACACACACAGAAAATGGAGTGGTAGTCAGGGACAGGGAGAGGCGGGATGGGGAGTGTCAGCTTAATGGCTACAGAGTTGATGAAGCTGTTCGATCACTAGACGGTGGTAAGGGTTGCACCATATTAAAAATGTACTTAATGCCACTGAATGGTAATTTTGAAAATATTAAAAACACTTTATTTTATACAAGGGATATTATTGAAAATAAAAGATGAAAAAATTTGAGGAGATGCAGGACACAGACAAAAATGAGGAGAAGCACAGCGTCAAGGAAGGGCAAGAACAGATCTGGAGTGGGGACTGGTGAGGGTGTTTGTGGGAGCTCTGGAGCCAGGGCTCCCCTGGGTGCTGGTGTTTCTTCTAATTCTTCGGATGTTTCAGGAACGGTTATGTCAGGTTGCTCTAGCTCTACCTCTGGATCTTGAGCTTTCTCCTGCTCTTTCTCTTGCTCTTTCTCCTGATCTTTCTCTTGATCTTTCTGTTGCTCCTGCTCTGGATCTTGCGTCTGATCTACCACTTGCTCTGGATCTTGTTCCTGCTCTACCTCTTGCTCTGGATCTTGCTCCTGCTCTGCCTCTTGCTCTGGATCTGGCTCCTGCTCTACTTCTTGCTCTGGCTTGGGCTCTGGATCTTGCTCTCGCTCTGCCTCTGGCAGTGGAGGTGGAGCTGGAGCTGGAACTCGAGCCGAACATGGCAGCAGCTCTTGGGACAGTTGTTCAGCCTGGGCGGAAGCTGGAACTGGAGAGACAACAATTGAAAATATCAATGTGAGTTTCTATGTCTCATCCAATGACACTGTCTTTCTAGAAGCCCAAGTCCAGAGACCCAGCCTCAGGAAGTCTCCCCACACTGCAGAACACTGTATGATTGTTCTGAGTACTCAGCGCCCCTGTCCCCAGCCTGCTTCTGGAAACTCTGCTGTGTGTGGCCCAGCCCAGGCCCCTCCCCAAACCCGCACAGGCACCCACCTTCTTCCTCCTCTCCCTCAGTCTCCGCCTCACTAGGCTCCAGGTGCTCCGGCTTCTCCAGCTGCGCCAGAAGAAGATCAGCCTTACGCTCCACCTCTGAACCTCGCATACTGATATGTACATAGGCCAAAAGAAACTTCAGAGAATGAAATTCAGGAGGCTCGTGGAAATCGGTGGAATAGAATTCCAGCCAGATCTTTAAGACAGAGGACATGGCACTGTGGGAGACAGGTGGGCAACAGCATCAGAGGCCTGGCCTATCCCTCTATGCTGCCCTCCCAAGGCTCCCCTGAGTGAGCTGCAGTCTTGTACCCTCTGCCCGTGCCTGTCCATAGGCCAGCCCATCCAATGTCCACCCCCAGTATGGCAGTTCTGGCACAGATGGGCCTGGCAGCCGAGGAGGGGCTGGCAAAAGCCTCCATGGGAGGAGCCTTCAACCACTGATGTGACCACGTTTCCCTTCTTCAGGGAAACCTGACAACCTCCTCTGCCTGTGTCACTGCCCCATCCCTGCTGGAATGACCTGTCCACCCCAGGAGGGTGCTGTCTGCTCTGGGCATTACTCACTGGCACACAGGAGGTGTTCAGCAATATCTGATCAATGAGGAAACAGAGGGAGGCGCTGCTCCCCTGGCCTACCCAGGGCCCTTGGAAAAGCCCAAACTTGAGCTCACACGTGAATGTACTGCCCAAGTGTCTGCATGGAAATCTGCATATCCTTTTGCCAGAGACAGCAATCTCTTGTCCCTGACCACACTCTGCACCCTCAGCACCAGCTGAGCATCCCCATGGAGGCTCCAGCCCCGAGTGTGAGCGGGATGCTCTGCACACCTCCTGCTCTGGCTCAGCACGGGCTCTGGGGGTGTGGGCAGGGCTGGGTGGAGGGCGTGGGGATGGATTCTCTCTGGGCTCACTCTGCTCTCCAGCCTCTCGCACACCCTATGGTGCCTGGGACCACATCCCCAGCCGTCTTGACTCCTTTCCCTGCAGGGAAAGCCTTGAGCCCTCAGCCCTGTAGCAGGAATCATAAGATGTGTGAGAGCCAGAGTTCTGCCAGCCCCCCACCCACAGGCCCCCGCAGACCACACGCAGTTGTGTGGAGATGGGAGCCCCTCCTTCTGCACCTAAACCCCACTTACCATTTTAGCTGCTCCAGGGATTCGCCATCCCCGTGACAATCAGTAATCATGTTTCCATACCTAGAGGAGGTCAGGAGTGTGTCAAATCTACCATACGGTGGCACTACCTGCTTCTCATGTCTACTGTGACTGTCTCACCTCTGACTAGAATGGAAGCCCAGGAGGGCAGGGAATGCAGTCTCCTCGGTTCATTGGATCATGGTCAGTGCCCAGAAAGTGACTGCACATAGTGTGGCTTCACGTATGTTTGTTGAAGGAATGAACCCCAACCAAGTCCTCCCAAGATATCTGGGTGCACCTGAAGCCGCTCTGCCCGCCTCTGGTCTCCCTGCTTTGAATACACCCAGAAGCCTACAGATAGAATCTCAAATTTCCTGTAAAAATGTGAAAACAGTGAAGCCCAAGTCAACGAGGTCAGTGAGGGGGTGACAGAGACTTCCTCGTGGGGGTGTCAGGAATCCTGAATGAGGACGACCGTGGCCCCTCCAGCAGACCTTCCACAGGGCTGGACTCAGGAGCAGCACTTTCCATGGGGGACCCACTGGAGCTTGTTCCTGTGACCAGCCACTGAACACAGGAGGAAACTGAGGCTCAGAGGGGTGTGGTGACAGTCCTAAGACTCACAGCTGGGAGGCGGCCTAGTGACACTGTGTGATCCAGGGCCTGAGTGCTCACCTGAGGAAAAGCAGGTGCAGCACATGCCGGGGACTGGCAAAGTTCCTGTAGGTTGACAGAAACAGGTGGACATGAGATTGGTCACCACCCAAGACAGCAGGCACCAGGTGCTCCACCCGCTTCTTCAGGGTGCGTGCCGGGACAGGCCACACCATGTGGGTGGCATCCGAGCTCAATGAAGATGTGTCTTCACTCTAGGACAGGACAGGGGAGAGATACACAGTGACAGCACCGTGAACCCCAAGGAGGGCAGGGGCTGGAGGCCAGTCTTAACCCCAGGGAGGACATGAGAAGACAGCCTGAGGGCCCAGGGTTAATGTACAGGGTGGTGGTTGCCACCCCGGCAGTCCCCGTTCACCCTCCAGCCAGACCTGAGGTGTGAACACACCAGGACCAGCAGGTTTATAAACCCCCCACCCTCTGCCCCTGCCCTGGGAGGGTGTCCCATGTCCCCGTTCCCCACACACTCAGGAGGAGGGGGTGCGGTCACCCAGGGAGGCTCATAGTGCTGGCCTGGCCTTGCCCAACCTCCTCTGGGCCACCTGACATTACCTTTGGGGACCTCCTCCCAGACGGCCACAGGGGTCGAGGGCGAGGGCTGAACCAGCGCCGGAAGCATTGGACAAGCCTCTCAGCACAGGGCTTCCTGGGGCTACGGCCCCGGGACCTCGGGATACAGCACAACATCTCACTCTGCCTGTGGCCAAGTGAGCTGGGGAAGGGGCTGTGTATAGAATGTGGGTGCCAGGTTACCGAGTTCCGAGTTCTGTTGGGGTCTGTCGTCAAGGAAGTGAAGTCACTTCCTGATACCTCATTTCCTGAGCCCCTCCTCTGTGTACAAGACTGCAAATGCCCCTCTGGGTACCTGTCTGCTGACCCTCCTTCCCCATGAACTCTCTCTATTGCCCACACTTCCACCAACACTGCCTGACCACACCCCTGTGCAAGGCCTGGGTGCAGCCAGCGTCACAGCTCAGAGGAGATACACGTAGGTTCATCCCCAGCTCCTGCTTCTTATCACTTTATGTGACCCTGGACAAGCCATTGTCACTCTCATGACCTCCCCAGTCTCCCCTTTTGCACAGTGGGGATCTTTCTAGCATCTTCTTCCTAGGGATGGCATCAGGCATGTGTGAGAAAACATCTCTGAAACCTATGGCCGGTGTCACATGCAGCTAATAAACAAGACTAGAGATAAAATCCACGACGGTGTGGAAGGTAGCATGGAATACGACTAACGACAGGTCTGGTTCCTGTCATATAATCTTGAAAATGTCACTTTTGCTCTTGGTCTGTTTTCCCTGTCCGCACCATGCGACAGTTGGAATTTCATGCATTCACATACTGCTTTCCTCCATAAAACCTCACAATGGCTTCGTGTGTATTTAGGTTTGGACTCAAGTGCCACATCTCTGTCTGTGTGGTTGGCGACTCCTCAGGGGCTCCCAGTGGTCCCCACCATCTGCTGCACACATCCTCACGTAATCCCCTGCCCTGCAGTGTGGACTGGACTTAGTGACTCACTTCTAACCAATACAGTATCAAAAGTGAGAAGGTGTCACTTTCTAAATGTCATGGTAACACGCCTGTCTCTAGAGTCTTGTGCTCTGTCTCCTCTGTTCTCTCTGTTTGTATCCACCATATGCCAAGCATGGTGCCGAGAGCTGGAGAAAGAGCTGATTCAGCTGCACCCTGGCTTGGGAGATGATCCCAGGATAAGAAAGAGGAGAAGACGTGCTATCGAGTGCCTGACATTCTAAGAGAGGAAAGTGATCTAGGAGGCCATCAGAATATTCTAGATTAGGAAGCTACCTGAAGATGGTAGGAAATGAACACCATTTGCAGACAAGAACCAGAGGCGTTTGGTCCATTAAGATGACGACAACATGTAACTGATGTGTAAGATGTAAGTAAGTAAGAAATAGTATTCACAAATTCAAATCCTATTTTCAAAATCATTGAATGGCAGGGATAAGTGCTCATGTTCAATGCAAACATAACTAGAATTGAGGAAGATTCCATTTATGGAATAACTTTATATCTCCATTAGATGAAAGTATGCAGATATGTTCAGCCATTCTTTTCAAATTGTATAAAATATCCATTTTTGACACAATCGGGATTCCACCCCCATACTTTGGCTTCACAGCCCATTTTCTTTACACCAGACACACATCCATTGCTGTGATGTAGATCCATTGCTGTCAACACTATCCCAGCCCACAGCCTACTGGTCCTGGGAGACAGCAACTCTATCACTATATTGTGTGCAGAATCCAGAAAGGGCCTAACACGGGGGCTCCATAAATACTCCCTGAAGTGCTGCACTTGAGAAGAGAGAAGAGTCTATGATTTTATTACCTGGTGCTCTACCTACACATGTTATCACTCTGCATTATGCCATGATCCTTAGTCCCCCTCACCTGACAGTCAGCAACCCAGGAGCAGAGTCTACACCTCGGTCTGCCCCTATTCCAGGCCCCCAGCCCAGCACCTGGCAAGTAATAGGTGCCAAGTACTGATGAATGAATTGTCTGGAAACATGTGAAACAGGATTCATCAAGAATACCCAGATGGAAGGTCACCATGAACATGCTGCCTGATAACCTGCCAGCCCTTTAATTCTGTCTGCCGACCACTTCCTTCAGCCAGGAACTGCCTGGGCACAAAGATTTCCCAGAGTCACCATCCTGCCTTGACTTCTGCCGTTCACTTTAGCCTCCTTGATTGTCCTACTTACTGTGGGTTTCTTCACTCTCAGTCTCAGGGGACACCTCTGAACCCCTAAGGTAGCCCACTGGGTCTTCCTTCTCTGGCCAACACATTCCTCTTGCTTCTGTGCATGGCCTTGATAGCAGTGTCACAGGCAATCCCAGGAAACTGACACCCCAGCATGCTGACCTTGGGCACCCGCACTAGTCAAGGGAGCCCTCTCCCTTCATCTCCTGCAGAATCCCCCTAGGAATAGGGGATGCAGATATGTACACATGTGTAGGGAGGAAAGGGGGTCTCATGACATCTTAGCTAGAAGATGATTACAAATTTCTTAAACATTAGTAGAAAATTACGGTTCATTTGTCCTGGCATGCAACTGAATGAGAAAAAATCTGTGAAAAATTCTGACACCCATGACAAAAGAAATGATCCAAACAATATGACCATCGAGGTGCTTTTCTTTTATGTTTAGGACTATCATTTAAAAATGTGGTATTGAGGAGCATGTCAACAATATTGGGGGAGGCTCTGGAACGATGCTGAGTAGAAAATGGACAATAGATTCCTTTTTTGAGAATTGAGAGAAGCTATTTTGCAGAAAGTGGCAAATGAGCTTGACTTCTAAAAACGAAGAGCATTAAAGCAAGTAAGTTGAGTGGAAAGTAGATGATATTTGGGAGAGGGGTGACGTGTTAAGTTACAAGAGGCAAAGAAATGGAAAGAACACATGTTTTGCAAAGGGAAAAATCATTCCTGTAAAACATCAGAATTGGAGTTTTCTTGCTGTTCTTTTTGTGCCTATGTAGGATCTTCTTTCTGCTGTAACTTCCAACTTGGGTTCTAGGCACTCTGTGTATGTGTGTGTTTACAAGAGAGAAATTGATAAACCTTAGTAAGCCCTAGAAAATTCTAGAGGTCTGAAATAAACAGATATTTTTCAAGTTTATTTAATTAAAAAGCAAAACAAAACAAAAACAGTGTCATCTGCTCCTATTAGGTAAAATATATGATCATATTGGAATCTTTGTGTGTGTGTGTATGGCTGGCCAATATAGGGATCCACACCCTTGACCTTGGTGATACGAGGCTGTGCTCTAACCAGCTGAGCTACCAGCCAGCCTATACATGATCATATTGGAATAATATGCAACAGAGAGATACTCTGCTGCTATGGAGAATAAGCTGATTGCAAGGAAAAAAGATGCTCACAGATAAGGCAAGGGTAGGCTTTTTGTCCCCCATTGTGGAATAGTACAGGGAACAATGCAAATGTATTGAGGCTGGTAATTCCAAGTCATGGGAGGGAAATTAAAATGATGACTCTGGAAGAATAGTTTCAAATGTCAAGGAGTTTGAGGCAGGTGATCAATTTAGTGAAATGACAATTGCTTTAGGAGAGGCTGCTTCTTTGAAAGGATTGATACATACAGCAAGGCAAGGTAGGTGACTGTGCTGCTAAGGTTTTAACATTGCTATGAGTTTTAACTTTAAATATATTTGTGACTTTGCATGTAGCTCTGAATTTTGAGTGTCATAATTACTTAAGAATCTTTTATGGATTTGATTACTATAGCTATCACTGTAATTTGATGAGGTTTTAGAACTACATTCCATCTCTAATTTTGGTTTTATTATTTCCAAGTGCCAAAATACTTAACAAAGAACCACCTCTTATTCTATAATAAAAAGCAATGGAGACAAGATATTCAGTTGAAAAAAATTACTTTTTTTTTTTTTTTTAAAGATGACCGGTAAGGGGATCCTATCCCTTGATGTGGTGTTGTCAGCACCACGCTCTCCCAAGTGAGCCAATCAGCCAACCCTCCATAGGGATCCGAACCCGTGGCCCTGGTGCTGTCAGCACCGCACTCTCCAAGTGCGCACGGGCCGGCCCTGATCCATGGTAGTTTTAGCTGCTTCCCTCCTTTCTTCTCAGAATTTTCATTTTCCCATGTTCTCCTGGACAACTTCAACCCTGCTAACGATTAAAACCTATCACATCTGTCTGTCGTGGTGTGGATTGGCTCCCAAGCAGAAGACTCAGGGCTTCTTTGAACTAGGACTTGCATTGACCTCAACTCAACCAAGCCGAGGTGCCGATCTTGTGATTACACTTAGCATGTGCTATGAATGGAGAGAAATGAAGTGTAAAGTGCCTATGAGATGCGAAGTCAAACTTGTCACGTTCCTACTCCCCTCTCTGGGCTTCTCTCCATCTTCAGCTCCACCTCACTGTTTACCCCTTAAAGAAGCCAGATGCTCTCTAATTCGTATATCCACGAAACACTTGGTTTCAAATAACGGGTATTAAATGACTATTTGTTGGAAGTTCTGTATCCTAAATTTGTAGGTGTCCTTTATGTGACTGATGATGGCATGAATACCTAGTGTTAACAGTCTTTGGTGTGCTCAGCATTAAGATCCGTTAGGAATTGTCATGGAAACTTGTAAAATTAAAAAAAAATCCAAATGCATGTCATCTGGCCTTGGAGTCCAGTTCTTCAGTACACACTCTGCTGATTTGGGCACCTCAGTCAAGAACCCAGTCAAAGAACCTCACAGAGTCACCCACAGGCCACGAAGCCACAGCACACGAGCAAGACTTTCCCGTGCTGCCCTGTTAACCATGAGCAGATGCCAAGGGCCCCAGATGTTCCAGCAAAACCTCTAGTTTCAGCAAATCCTCTAATATGAAATAGGCCAAAGCAAACAAACAAAAAAGGAAAAAGCGAATTGGAAGAAATAGAGATCATGCAAGGGAAACAGAAAATACCATTAACTTCCTCAGAGTTATAGGAGAGAAACTGTTGGACTTACTGAAGAAGAACAGACATTGTTAAAGTAGAAGAGGGAGAAGATGAATCAAATAACCATGAGGTCATTTAGAAATTAAAAATATAACTGTTGAAATTTTTGTTTGTTTGTTTTTGTGTGTGTGTGTGTGACAGTTAAGGGGGTTGTAACCCTAGGGGTGGTGTCGCCCGCACCGCGCTCAGCCAGTGAGCGCACAGGCCATCCCTATGTGGTATCCGAACCCGCGGCAGCGCCCCTGCGCTCCCAGCGCCGCTCTCTCCCGAGTGCGCCACGGGGCGGCCCATAAGTGTTGACATTTAACTTAGAAAACAACTCACTAGAAAGATGAGAAACTAACACAAGGGAAGCTTGATTAGATCAAAAAGACAAAAGGATAACAAGAAAGATACAATTGAAAGAAAAGCATAAAAAAGTAAAAGGAGTAAAAGGGAAAGAGAGAGAGAAAACGGAAGTGCGTGTCCGGCAGAGCCAGTGTCTGAACAACACGCGCTCCAGGAAGAGCCGCGGTTATGGGCAGGAGGAGAGAACCATGGGAGAAAGGAGGAAGGGACAGGTCCCGGAGGTTCCCAGAGGTCCCCACGTGGAGAGTGACGATGGGTCCACACGCCGCCCCGCACTGGGGAAGCACAGGGGACACCGTGTCAACTCTGGGTGTGGGGGGCCAGGGGACGGACCCTGTGGAGGAGCCTCAAGAGGGAGACGACAGGGGAGTCCGGCCTTCAGCGTCTCGTGCAGAGTCGGTTCCGATCTCCGCTTTTCCTCGTCAAACGTGAGTCCGACAAGGCGAGGACGGGCCTCTGGACGTTTAGCAGCCCAAGACCGTTTTCTTAGCAGTCTATGGGGGGCGTCTTCCAAAAGGAAGAAGACATAAAGCCGGAGAGGGGACAGGGCCCTGGTGACGGCCACGGGGGATCGTGCCGACCCCGACTGCTCGGAGGCTGCAGTGTAGACATTGGCTCCCAGGAGGTGTCGTCCAGAGCACCACATGGGTCCCTGAGGCGTTCACCTTTGGTGACAGCAGCTGCCCTAACCGGGACAGTGCGCGTGCGCAGACGCCACCGCGCACAGAGGACACGCGGTCTGTGCCTGGCTGTCAGCCGCGTCCCCGCAGCCGCCGGTGCGCGGCGCTCAGAGCCGCCGACGGGAAGCCGCGGTCGCGGGGTGCGCTCTCCGTTGCGCCTCCTGGTGGCCCTGCCTGCAGCTGTCGCGCCCAGGCCGCCCGTCCCTCGGGGGACAGGAGCTCACGACGGGCCGCTATCCACTCCCTGCTCCCGCCCCTCTGCGGCCGATGACAGCGGGTTCCAGCGACACGACGGATTCCCACGGGTGCTCCAGGTCGGTGCAAGGGGTCCGCGCTGACGAGGCGCCGAGCACAGCCGTGAGGGGGACCCGCGTGGGCTGTCGTCGGCCGACGGTCCTGGCGGTTCCTCGGCCCCAGGCTGGCAGGCACAGTCCACGGCGTGAGAGTCCTGAACGCGGAGCCGTGTGCTATTAAAGCCACACGGTCACCACGAGCGACGGTATCTTGTGTACTTTTTCAAAACTGAGTTTTCTATTCTATGCCTTTACTCAACCGTATGAAATATAGAATTAGTAATTTATCAAATTGAGTAAAATATGTCAATTGTTATTTATATATAAACAAAATTTATAGATTTATTTGGAAGAATTGATATATTTTCCCTACTTATTTTCTCATCTATGAAATTGTACATCTCTTCATTGTCTTCAGTTTGTTCGTTTTTTCAATAACATTTTACACTCAGTGTTTAGAAATCATGATTGTAAAAATGCACCCTAATTATTCATGCAATCCTTATGAATGAAAATTTGGGGTGTTTCCAACCCTTAGTAATAGGTATTGTCATATTAACAATCTTGTCGACACCTCACCTTATAATTTTTCAAGGTTACATATGATATAGATTCCTGAATATTGGGTTACAGTGTAAAATAGTAAATATACAAGTATAATTTTGCTAAATTTTGCGAGTTTCTGCTCCTTATGGGCTCTACCATTTGCATTCCACCACAGTGTATTATAATACCTGTATCCCCACAGTCTCACTAAGTTTGTTATCAAAAAATTAAATTTTGCAAATCTAATAGGTGAAGTCTTGTATTTCAATATATTTTAAATGTCTAGTTCTCTATGAGGGATTTTAAGCACCTAATGAAGTATTGATGCCAATTTAAATTTCCTTTTGTGTTATTAGATTGTTCATATATTTTGTTCATTTTTATTTCATTTTGTTGGTCATTTCCATCTCATTTTTTCACACATCATTGTATTAGTGATATTATCCTAGTTTAAGAGGTTTTTTGTTTTTTTGCTTTTTTTAAAATTGAAACATTATTGATCACCCATTTTAAGTATTATAGCTTGTAATTACTTTTTGTCGTGTCCTTTTGACCTAGTTGGTGGCATTTACCTTTTGTTTGAGTTTGCTTTGCTTTATTAATTGCTGCTATGCCATCCATGTTAACTGCTGCTACATTAGTAGCAGCATATTTTCAACAGTGATTTGAAATGCTATCTTTCTTAAATGACAAATTTCTATAAATCTTGGGTATCTTTTTGAATTCTCCATTCTTTTTCATGAGGTTTTATATTTACTTATAAACAAATTCCATATGGTCTTGATAATGAAGAATTTATAAAAAAAAATTTTCGATCTCTGGTAGACTTACCCCTCCCTTTTGATTTGTTTCCTCATTTTTTTCTGATGAACGATTAATGTTTCATCAACATTTTATAATCATCTTATGTTGTTCTAGGTGAAGAAAGAAATGAGACTATTTTTAATGTGATCATGACACACGTATAAAGTAACTTAGGAGAAAATAAAATCCTTAGGATCATGTGGCTTTCTGGCCAAGAAATTATCTCTGACATTTCTCTATCGTTTGTGTATGTATGTTTTAAGAGTGTTCTAATGCTTAAATCGCATAGTTAAACAGGCTTTGTCGAGTTCTTGTTAGCTTTATGCCAAATATTTTAACAATTTTGTGGCTATTGAAAATGGAATCTTGATTTGTGTAATGTAATCTAGATAGTTATTGTTATTACAAAGGACATTTATTAATTTTATATGTGAATTTTTCTAAATCGCAACATGTAAATTTTAGTTTAGTAAGTCGTCTTGTTTGTGATAGGTTTCTAATTAATTCTTTTTGATTTTCTAAATTCACAATACATACACATAACCCATTTTTCTCCATCTTGAGATATACAAATACGTATGGTCAAATCTTATTTTATCTAGTGTTTTGATATTTATGAGTCTTACATTTTCTCAAAAGTAGTTTTGGCTTCTGTGGAAATTATTATGTGTTTTTCTTTCTTCTAATGCTTAATACTTTTGCAAAATATTGAAGTTAGTAATTCATCTCAAATTTAATTTTGTGAACGGTACCTAGCAAAAGCATAACTGGATTTAATTTCCAAGTAAATAATATTTCAATCCCTGTAATGATGAAGTGCTTTCCCCTAAGTAATCTGAATCCTTTCCACATATACCAGAATCTGTTTCAAAATTCAAACTTTTACTCCACTGAACTATTCGCTTATTCTTTGCCAATCTCATTCACTTTCAAGTATGTTCCTTTGCAATACATTTTATTAGACGGAGCAAATTTCCTCTTTGTTTTTATTATTATTGTTCTTCTTATGTCTTGAACATTTTGGGGGCCATTTTTGCACATAATTTTTTTTCATATTACCTTTGAGGTTATTTGACAAGTCCCCTAAACATCACTCTTTGGAACTTTTCAAGTTTAGAATTATTGAATCTATTGGTTAACATAGGTAGAATACATATATATGTGGCGTAACTTCCTAGCATCACTGCTGCCCGGCACATGGACACACGTGGGCATTTTGGTAGGAGCTGCTGAGTGGCTCCTGCGACAGGGGTATCTATGAACACATCTCCTGGGGCATCTGCTGGGACCTCTTCTTCCTTCATTCTCACAAGAGCTGGTCGTCACCAGACATACAGACCTGCCCATCTGATGGGGCAAATGCTATCTGAATAGTGAGCAAATTTCTGTGCATAATCATTAGGGAGGCCGCGGATGTCTGACATTTACTGGCCATATGAATTGCTTCCCTGTGGAACTGCAGGAATATGTCCTTTGTCCCTATGGATAAATGAGAACTCTCCGTACAACTAGGATGCATACTACCCTTTCTCTGCCCATGAAGAATTTTCCAGTCTGGGGTTTGTCTTTTCACCTTTTGACATTATTCTGGTTTTTGTTTGGACCAGGAAAAGTCAGCATTTTCCTCAGTGGCTTCTGGCTCTCTGGTCATTCAAAAGTAGTTCCTATTTCAAGATTATGGCAATAATAACTATCAGGGCTTTGTGTTTCTACATAGAGTCTTTGGTTTTTCTGTAATTTTCCTCTCACTAAAAACATAAAATGAAAATTAATCAGATCTTTCTCATATAATGCGGCCAGATACAAAAGGCCACATAACATATAACTGTACTGATAGGAACAATCCACGATAGGTAAATTCACACACACAGAAAATGGAGTGGTAGTCAGGGACAGGGAGAGGCGGGATGGGGAGTGTCAGCTTAATGGCTACAGAGTTGATGAAGCTGTTCGATCACTAGACGGTGGTAAGGGTTGCACCATATTAAAAATGTACTTAATGCCACTGAATGGTAATTTTGAAAATATTAAAAACACTTTATTTTATACAAGGGATATTATTGAAAATAAAAGATGAAAAAATTTGAGGAGATGCAGGACACAGACAAAAATGAGGAGAAGCACAGCGTCAAGGAAGGGCAAGAACAGATCTGGAGTGGGGACTGGTGAGGGTGTTTGTGGGAGCTCTGGAGCCAGGGCTCCCCTGGGTGCTGGTGTTTCTTCTAATTCTTCGGATGTTTCAGGAACGGTTATGTCAGGTTGCTCTAGCTCTACCTCTGGATCTTGAGCTTTCTCCTGCTCTTTCTCTTGCTCTTTCTCCTGATCTTTCTCTTGATCTTTCTGTTGCTCCTGCTCTGGATCTTGCGTCTGATCTACCACTTGCTCTGGATCTTGTTCCTGCTCTACCTCTTGCTCTGGATCTTGCTCCTGCTCTGCCTCTTGCTCTGGATCTGGCTCCTGCTCTACTTCTTGCTCTGGCTTGGGCTCTGGATCTTGCTCTCGCTCTGCCTCTGGCAGTGGAGGTGGAGCTGGAGCTGGAACTCGAGCCGAACATGGCAGCAGCTCTTGGGACAGTTGTTCAGCCTGGGCGGAAGCTGGAACTGGAGAGACAACAATTGAAAATATCAATGTGAGTTTCTATGTCTCATCCAATGACACTGTCTTTCTAGAAGCCCAAGTCCAGAGACCCAGCCTCAGGAAGTCTCCCCACACTGCAGAACACTGTATGATTGTTCTGAGTACTCAGTGCCCCTGTCCCCAGCCTGCTTCTGGAAACTCTGCTGTGTGTGGCCCAGCCCAGGCCCCTCCCCAAACCCGCACAGGCACCCACCTTCTTCCTCCTCTCCCTCAGTCTCCGCCTCACTAGGCTCCAGGTGCTCCGGCTTCTCCAGCTGCGCCAGAAGAAGATCAGCCTTACGCTCCACCTCTGAACCTCGCATACTGATATGTACATAGGCCAAAAGAAACTTCAGAGAATGAAATTCAGGAGGCTCGTGGAAATCGGTGGAATAGAATTCCAGCCAGATCTTTAAGACAGAGGACATGGCACTGTGGGAGACAGGTGGGCAACAGCATCAGCGGCCTGGCCTATCCCTCTATGCTGCCCTCCCAAGGCTCCCCTGAGTGAGCTGCAGTCTTGTACCCTCTGCCCGTGCCTGTCCATAGGCCAGCCCATCCAATGTCCACCCCCAGTATGGCAGTTCTGGCACAGATGGGCCTGGCAGCCGAGGAGGGGCTGGCAAAAGCCTCCATGGGAGGAGCCTTCAACCACTGATGTGACCACGTTTCCCTTCTTCAGGGAAACCTGACAACCTCCTCTGCCTGTGTCACTGCCCCATCCCTGCTGGAATGACCTGTCCACCCCAGGAGGGTGCTGTCTGCTCTGGGCATTACTCACTGGCACACAGGAGGTGTTCAGCAATATCTGATCAATGAGGAAACAGAGGGAGGCGCTGCTCCCCTGGCCTACCCAGGGCCCTTGGAAAAGCCCAAACTTGAGCTCACACGTGAATGTACTGCCCAAGTGTCTGCATGGAAATCTGCATATCCTTTTGCCAGAGACAGCAATCTCTTGTCCCTGACCACACTCTGCACCCTCAGCACCAGCTGAGCATCCCCATGGAGGCTCCAGCCCCGAGTGTGAGCGGGATGCTCTGCACACCTCCTGCTCTGGCTCAGCACGGGCTCTGGGGGTGTGGGCAGGGCTGGGTGGGAGGGCGTGGGGAT
This sequence comes from Cynocephalus volans, assembly GCF_027409185.1. NCBI lineage: Eukaryota > Metazoa > Chordata > Mammalia > Dermoptera > Cynocephalidae > Cynocephalus > Cynocephalus volans. Next base: position 64,536 of record NW_026902400.1, read on the forward strand.
GGATTCTCTCTGGGCTCACTCTGCTCTCCAGCCTCTCGCACACCCTATGGTGCCTGGGACCACATCCCCAGCCGTCTTGACTCCTTTCCCTGCAGGGAAAGCCTTGAGCCCTCAGCCCTGTAGCAGGAATCATAAGATGTGTGAGAGCCAGAGTTCTGCCAGCCCCCCACCCACAGGCCCCCGCAGACCACACGCAGTTGTGTGGAGATGGGAGCCCCTCCTTCTGCACCTAAACCCCACTTACCATTTTAGCTGCTCCAGGGATTCGCCATCCCCGTGACAATCAGTAATCATGTTTCCATACCTAGAGGAGGTCAGGAGTGTGTCAAATCTACCATACGGTGGCACTACCTGCTTCTCATGTCTACTGTGACTGTCTCACCTCTGACTAGAATGGAAGCCCAGGAGGGCAGGGAATGCAGTCTCCTCGGTTCATTGGATCATGGTCAGTGCCCAGAAAGTGACTGCACATAGTGTGGCTTCACGTATGTTTGTTGAAGGAATGAACCCCAACCAAGTCCTCCCAAGATATCTGGGTGCACCTGAAGCCGCTCTGCCCGCCTCTGGTCTCCCTGCTTTGAATACACCCAGAAGCCTACAGATAGAATCTCAAATTTCCTGTAAAAATGTGAAAACAGTGAAGCCCAAGTCAACGAGGTCAGTGAGGGGGTGACAGAGACTTCCTCGTGGGGGTGTCAGGAATCCTGAATGAGGACGACCGTGGCCCCTCCAGCAGACCTTCCACAGGGCTGGACTCAGGAGCAGCACTTTCCATGGGGGACCCACTGGAGCTTGTTCCTGTGACCAGCCACTGAACACAGGAGGAAACTGAGGCTCAGAGGGGTGTGGTGACAGTCCTAAGACTCACAGCTGGGAGGCGGCCTAGTGACACTGTGTGATCCAGGGCCTGAGTGCTCACCTGAGGAAAAGCAGGTGCAGCACATGCCGGGGACTGGCAAAGTTCCTGTAGGTTGACAGAAACAGGTGGACATGAGATTGGTCACCACCCAAGACAGCAGGCACCAGGTGCTCCACCCGCTTCTTCAGGGTGCGTGCCGGGACAGGCCACACCATGTGGGTGGCATCCGAGCTCAATGAAGATGTGTCTTCACTCTAGGACAGGACAGGGGAGAGATACACAGTGACAGCACCGTGAACCCCAAGGAGGGCAGGGGCTGGAGGCCAGTCTTAACCCCAGGGAGGACATGAGAAGACAGCCTGAGGGCCCAGGGTTAATGTACAGGGTGGTGGTTGCCACCCCGGCAGTCCCCGTTCACCCTCCAGCCAGACCTGAGGTGTGAACACACCAGGACCAGCAGGTTTATAAACCCCCCACCCTCTGCCCCTGCCCTGGGAGGGTGTCCCATGTCCCCGTTCCCCACACACTCAGGAGGAGGGGGTGCGGTCACCCAGGGAGGCTCATAGTGCTGGCCTGGCCTTGCCCAACCTCCTCTGGGCCACCTGACATTACCTTTGGGGACCTCCTCCCAGACGGCCACAGGGGTCGAGGGCGAGGGCTGAACCAGCGCCGGAAGCATTGGACAAGCCTCTCAGCACAGGGCTTCCTGGGGCTACGGCCCCGGGACCTCGGGATACAGCACAACATCTCACTCTGCCTGTGGCCAAGTGAGCTGGGGAAGGGGCTGTGTATAGAATGTGGGTGCCAGGTTACCGAGTTCCGAGTTCTGTTGGGGTCTGTCGTCAAGGAAGTGAAGTCACTTCCTGATACCTCATTTCCTGAGCCCCTCCTCTGTGTACAAGACTGCAAATGCCCCTCTGGGTACCTGTCTGCTGACCCTCCTTCCCCATGAACTCTCTCTATTGCCCACACTTCCACCAACACTGCCTGACCACACCCCTGTGCAAGGCCTGGGTGCAGCCAGCGTCACAGCTCAGAGGAGATACACGTAGGTTCATCCCCAGCTCCTGCTTCTTATCACTTTATGTGACCCTGGACAAGCCATTGTCACTCTCATGACCTCCCCAGTCTCCCCTTTTGCACAGTGGGGATCTTTCTAGCATCTTCTTCCTAGGGATGGCATCAGGCATGTGTGAGAAAACATCTCTGAAACCTATGGCCGGTGTCACATGCAGCTAATAAACAAGACTAGAGATAAAATCCACGACGGTGTGGAAGGTAGCATGGAATACGACTAACGACAGGTCTGGTTCCTGTCATATAATCTTGAAAATGTCACTTTTGCTCTTGGTCTGTTTTCCCTGTCCGCACCATGCGACAGTTGGAATTTCATGCATTCACATACTGCTTTCCTCCATAAAACCTCACAATGGCTTCGTGTGTATTTAGGTTTGGACTCAAGTGCCACATCTCTGTCTGTGTGGTTGGCGACTCCTCAGGGGCTCCCAGTGGTCCCCACCATCTGCTGCACACATCCTCACGTAATCCCCTGCCCTGCAGTGTGGACTGGACTTAGTGACTCACTTCTAACCAATACAGTATCAAAAGTGAGAAGGTGTCACTTTCTAAATGTCATGGTAACACGCCTGTCTCTAGAGTCTTGTGCTCTGTCTCCTCTGTTCTCTCTGTTTGTATCCACCATATGCCAAGCATGGTGCCGAGAGCTGGAGAAAGAGCTGATTCAGCTGCACCCTGGCTTGGGAGATGATCCCAGGATAAGAAAGAGGAGAAGACGTGCTATCGAGTGCCTGACATTCTAAGAGAGGAAAGTGATCTAGGAGGCCATCAGAATATTCTAGATTAGGAAGCTACCTGAAGATGGTAGGAAATGAACACCATTTGCAGACAAGAACCAGAGGCGTTTGGTCCATTAAGATGACGACAACATGTAACTGATGTGTAAGATGTAAGTAAGTAAGAAATAGTATTCACAAATTCAAATCCTATTTTCAAAATCATTGAATGGCAGGGATAAGTGCTCATGTTCAATGCAAACATAACTAGAATTGAGGAAGATTCCATTTATGGAATAACTTTATATCTCCATTAGATGAAAGTATGCAGATATGTTCAGCCATTCTTTTCAAATTGTATAAAATATCCATTTTTGACACAATCGGGATTCCACCCCCATACTTTGGCTTCACAGCCCATTTTCTTTACACCAGACACACATCCATTGCTGTGATGTAGATCCATTGCTGTCAACACTATCCCAGCCCACAGCCTACTGGTCCTGGGAGACAGCAACTCTATCACTATATTGTGTGCAGAATCCAGAAAGGGCCTAACACGGGGGCTCCATAAATACTCCCTGAAGTGCTGCACTTGAGAAGAGAGAAGAGTCTATGATTTTATTACCTGGTGCTCTACCTACACATGTTATCACTCTGCATTATGCCATGATCCTTAGTCCCCCTCACCTGACAGTCAGCAACCCAGGAGCAGAGTCTACACCTCGGTCTGCCCCTATTCCAGGCCCCCAGCCCAGCACCTGGCAAGTAATAGGTGCCAAGTACTGATGAATGAATTGTCTGGAAACATGTGAAACAGGATTCATCAAGAATACCCAGATGGAAGGTCACCATGAACATGCTGCCTGATAACCTGCCAGCCCTTTAATTCTGTCTGCCGACCACTTCCTTCAGCCAGGAACTGCCTGGGCACAAAGATTTCCCAGAGTCACCATCCTGCCTTGACTTCTGCCGTTCACTTTAGCCTCCTTGATTGTCCTACTTACTGTGGGTTTCTTCACTCTCAGTCTCAGGGGACACCTCTGAACCCCTAAGGTAGCCCACTGGGTCTTCCTTCTCTGGCCAACACATTCCTCTTGCTTCTGTGCATGGCCTTGATAGCAGTGTCACAGGCAATCCCAGGAAACTGACACCCCAGCATGCTGACCTTGGGCACCCGCACTAGTCAAGGGAGCCCTCTCCCTTCATCTCCTGCAGAATCCCCCTAGGAATAGGGGATGCAGATATGTACACATGTGTAGGGAGGAAAGGGGGTCTCATGACATCTTAGCTAGAAGATGATTACAAATTTCTTAAACATTAGTAGAAAATTACGGTTCATTTGTCCTGGCATGCAACTGAATGAGAAAAAATCTGTGAAAAATTCTGACACCCATGACAAAAGAAATGATCCAAACAATATGACCATCGAGGTGCTTTTCTTTTATGTTTAGGACTATCATTTAAAAATGTGGTATTGAGGAGCATGTCAACAATATTGGGGGAGGCTCTGGAACGATGCTGAGTAGAAAATGGACAATAGATTCCTTTTTTGAGAATTGAGAGAAGCTATTTTGCAGAAAGTGGCAAATGAGCTTGACTTCTAAAAACGAAGAGCATTAAAGCAAGTAAGTTGAGTGGAAAGTAGATGATATTTGGGAGAGGGGTGACGTGTTAAGTTACAAGAGGCAAAGAAATGGAAAGAACACATGTTTTGCAAAGGGAAAAATCATTCCTGTAAAACATCAGAATTGGAGTTTTCTTGCTGTTCTTTTTGTGCCTATGTAGGATCTTCTTTCTGCTGTAACTTCCAACTTGGGTTCTAGGCACTCTGTGTATGTGTGTGTTTACAAGAGAGAAATTGATAAACCTTAGTAAGCCCTAGAAAATTCTAGAGGTCTGAAATAAACAGATATTTTTCAAGTTTATTTAATTAAAAAGCAAAACAAAACAAAAACAGTGTCATCTGCTCCTATTAGGTAAAATATATGATCATATTGGAATCTTTGTGTGTGTGTGTATGGCTGGCCAATATAGGGATCCACACCCTTGACCTTGGTGATACGAGGCTGTGCTCTAACCAGCTGAGCTACCAGCCAGCCTATACATGATCATATTGGAATAATATGCAACAGAGAGATACTCTGCTGCTATGGAGAATAAGCTGATTGCAAGGAAAAAAGATGCTCACAGATAAGGCAAGGGTAGGCTTTTTGTCCCCCATTGTGGAATAGTACAGGGAACAATGCAAATGTATTGAGGCTGGTAATTCCAAGTCATGGGAGGGAAATTAAAATGATGACTCTGGAAGAATAGTTTCAAATGTCAAGGAGTTTGAGGCAGGTGATCAATTTAGTGAAATGACAATTGCTTTAGGAGAGGCTGCTTCTTTGAAAGGATTGATACATACAGCAAGGCAAGGTAGGTGACTGTGCTGCTAAGGTTTTAACATTGCTATGAGTTTTAACTTTAAATATATTTGTGACTTTGCATGTAGCTCTGAATTTTGAGTGTCATAATTACTTAAGAATCTTTTATGGATTTGATTACTATAGCTATCACTGTAATTTGATGAGGTTTTAGAACTACATTCCATCTCTAATTTTGGTTTTATTATTTCCAAGTGCCAAAATACTTAACAAAGAACCACCTCTTATTCTATAATAAAAAGCAATGGAGACAAGATATTCAGTTGAAAAAAATTACTTTTTTTTTTTTTTTAAAGATGACCGGTAAGGGGATCCTATCCCTTGATGTGGTGTTGTCAGCACCACGCTCTCCCAAGTGAGCCAATCAGCCAACCCTCCATAGGGATCCGAACCCGTGGCCCTGGTGCTGTCAGCACCGCACTCTCCAAGTGCGCACGGGCCGGCCCTGATCCATGGTAGTTTTAGCTGCTTCCCTCCTTTCTTCTCAGAATTTTCATTTTCCCATGTTCTCCTGGACAACTTCAACCCTGCTAACGATTAAAACCTATCACATCTGTCTGTCGTGGTGTGGATTGGCTCCCAAGCAGAAGACTCAGGGCTTCTTTGAACTAGGACTTGCATTGACCTCAACTCAACCAAGCCGAGGTGCCGATCTTGTGATTACACTTAGCATGTGCTATGAATGGAGAGAAATGAAGTGTAAAGTGCCTATGAGATGCGAAGTCAAACTTGTCACGTTCCTACTCCCCTCTCTGGGCTTCTCTCCATCTTCAGCTCCACCTCACTGTTTACCCCTTAAAGAAGCCAGATGCTCTCTAATTCGTATATCCACGAAACACTTGGTTTCAAATAACGGGTATTAAATGACTATTTGTTGGAAGTTCTGTATCCTAAATTTGTAGGTGTCCTTTATGTGACTGATGATGGCATGAATACCTAGTGTTAACAGTCTTTGGTGTGCTCAGCATTAAGATCCGTTAGGAATTGTCATGGAAACTTGTAAAATTAAAAAAAAATCCAAATGCATGTCATCTGGCCTTGGAGTCCAGTTCTTCAGTACACACTCTGCTGATTTGGGCACCTCAGTCAAGAACCCAGTCAAAGAACCTCACAGAGTCACCCACAGGCCACGAAGCCACAGCACACGAGCAAGACTTTCCCGTGCTGCCCTGTTAACCATGAGCAGATGCCAAGGGCCCCAGATGTTCCAGCAAAACCTCTAGTTTCAGCAAATCCTCTAATATGAAATAGGCCAAAGCAAACAAACAAAAAAGGAAAAAGCGAATTGGAAGAAATAGAGATCATGCAAGGGAAACAGAAAATACCATTAACTTCCTCAGAGTTATAGGAGAGAAACTGTTGGACTTACTGAAGAAGAACAGACATTGTTAAAGTAGAAGAGGGAGAAGATGAATCAAATAACCATGAGGTCATTTAGAAATTAAAAATATAACTGTTGAAATTTTTGTTTGTTTGTTTTTGTGTGTGTGTGTGTGACAGTTAAGGGGGTTGTAACCCTAGGGGTGGTGTCGCCCGCACCGCGCTCAGCCAGTGAGCGCACAGGCCATCCCTATGTGGTATCCGAACCCGCGGCAGCGCCCCTGCGCTCCCAGCGCCGCTCTCTCCCGAGTGCGCCACGGGGCGGCCCATAAGTGTTGACATTTAACTTAGAAAACAACTCACTAGAAAGATGAGAAACTAACACAAGGGAAGCTTGATTAGATCAAAAAGACAAAAGGATAACAAGAAAGATACAATTGAAAGAAAAGCATAAAAAAGTAAAAGGAGTAAAAGGGAAAGAGAGAGAGAAAACGGAAGTGCGTGTCCGGCAGAGCCAGTGTCTGAACAACACGCGCTCCAGGAAGAGCCGCGGAGATGGGCAGGAGGAGAGAACCATGGGAGAAAGGAGGAAGGGACAGGTCCCGGAGGTTCCCAGAGGTCCCCACGTGGAGAGTGACGATGGGTCCACACGCCGCCCCGCACTGGGGAAGCACAGGGGACACCGTGTCAACTCTGGGTGTGGGGGGCCAGGGGACGGACCCTGTGGAGGAGCCTCAAGAGGGAGACGACAGGGGAGTCCGGCCTTCAGCGTCTCGTGCAGAGTCGGTTCCGATCTCCGCTTTTCCTCGTCAAACGTGAGTCCGACAAGGCGAGGACGGGCCTCTGGACGTTTAGCAGCCCAAGACCGTTTTCTTAGCAGTCTATGGGGGGCGTCTTCCAAAAGGAAGAAGACATAAAGCCGGAGAGGGGACAGGGCCCTGGTGACGGCCACGGGGGATCGTGCCGACCCCGACTGCTCGGAGGCTGCAGTGTAGACATTGGCTCCCAGGAGGTGTCGTCCAGAGCACCACATGGGTCCCTGAGGCGTTCACCTTTGGTGACAGCAGCTGCCCTAACCGGGACAGTGCGCGTGCGCAGACGCCACCGCGCACAGAGGACACGCGGTCTGCGCCTGGCTGTCAGCCGCGTCCCCGCAGCCGCCGGTGCGCGGCGCTCAGAGCCGCCGACGGGAAGCCGCGGTCGCGGGGTGCGCTCTCCGTTGCGCCTCCTGGTGGCCCTGCCTGCAGCTGTCGCGCCCAGGCCGCCCGTCCCTCGGGGGACAGGAGCTCACGACGGGCCGCTATCCACTCCCTGCTCCCGCCCCTCTGCGGCCGATGACAGCGGGTTCCAGCGACACGACGGATTCCCACGGGTGCTCCAGGTCGGTGCAAGGGGTCCGCGCTGACGAGGCGCCGAGCACAGCCGTGAGGGGGACCCGCGTGGGCTGTCGTCGGCCGACGGTCCTGGCGGTTCCTCGGCCCCAGGCTGGCAGGCACAGTCCACGGCGTGAGAGTCCTGAACGCGGAGCCGTGTGCTATTAAAGCCACACGGTCACCACGAGCGACGGTATCTTGTGTACTTTTTCAAAACTGAGTTTTCTATTCTATGCCTTTACTCAACCGTATGAAATATAGAATTAGTAATTTATCAAATTGAGTAAAATATGTCAATTGTTATTTATATATAAACAAAATTTATAGATTTATTTGGAAGAATTGATATATTTTCCCTACTTATTTTCTCATCTATGAAATTGTACATCTCTTCATTGTCTTCAGTTTGTTCGTTTTTTCAATAACATTTTACACTCAGTGTTTAGAAATCATGATTGTAAAAATGCACCCTAATTATTCATGCAATCCTTATGAATGAAAATTTGGGGTGTTTCCAACCCTTAGTAATAGGTATTGTCATATTAACAATCTTGTCGACACCTCACCTTATAATTTTTCAAGGTTACATATGATATAGATTCCTGAATATTGGGTTACAGTGTAAAATAGTAAATATACAAGTATAATTTTGCTACATTTTGCGAGTTTCTGCTCCTTATGGGCTCTACCATTTGCATTCCACCACAGTGTATTATAATACCTGTATCCCCACAGTCTCACTAACAAGTTTGTTATCAAAAAATTAAATTTTGCAAATCTAATAGGTGAAGTCTTGTATTTCAATATATTTTAAATGTATAGTTCTCTATGAGGGATTTTAAGCACCTAATTAAGTATTGATGCCAATTTAAATTTCCTTTTGTGTTATTAGATTGTTCATATATTGTGTTCATTTTTATTTCATTTGGTTGGTCATTTCCATCTCATTTTTTCACACATCATTGTATTAGTGATATTATCCTAGTTTAAGAGGTTTTTTGTTTTTTTGCTTTTTTTAAAATTGAAACATTATTGATCACCCATTTTAAGTATTATAGCTTGTAATTACTTTTTGTCGTGTCCTTTTGACCTAGTTGGTGGCATTTACCTTTTGTTTGAGTTTGCTTTGCTTTATTAATTGCTGCTATGCCATCCATGTTAACTGCTGCTACATTAGTAGCAGCATATTTTCACCAGTGATTTGAAATGCTATCTTTCTTAAATACTAAATTTCTATAAATCTTGGGTATCTCTTTGAATTCTCCATTCTTTTTCATGAGGTTTTATATTTACTTATAAACAAATTCCATATGGTCTTGATAATGAAGAATTTATAAAAAAAAAATTTTCGATCTCTGGTAGACTTACCCCTCCCTTTTGATTTGTTTCCTCATTTTTTTCTGATGAACGATTAATGTTTCATCAACATTTTATAATCATCTTATTATGTTCTAGGTGAAGAAAGAAATGAGACTATTTTTAATGTGATCATGACACACGTATAAAGTAACTTAGGAGAAAATAAAATCCTTAGGATGATGTGGGTTTCTGGCCAAGAAAATATCTCTGACATTTCTCTATCGTTTGTGTATGTATGTTTTAAGAGTGTTCTAATGCTTAAATCGCATAGTTAAACAGGCTTTGTTGAGTTCATGTTAGCTTTATGCCAAATATTTTAACAATTTTGTGGCTATTGAAAATGGAATCTTGATTTGTGTAATGTAATCTAGATAGTTATTGTTATTACATAGGACATTTATTAATTTTATATGTGAGTTTTTCTAAATCGCAATATGTAAATTTTATTTTAGTAAGCCGTCTTGTTTGTAATAGGTTTTTAATTAATTCTTTTTGATTTTTTAAATTCACAATACATACACATAACCCATTTTTCTCCATCTTGAGATATACAAATACGTATGGTCAAATCTTATTTTATCTAGTGTTTTGATATTTATGAGTCTTACATTTTCTCAAAAGTAGTTTTGGCTTCTGTGGAAATTATTATGTGTTTTTCTTTCTTCTAATGCTTAATACTTTTGCAAAATATTGAAGTTAGTAATTCATCTCAAATTTAATTTTGTGAACGGTACCTAGCAAAAGCATAACTGGATTTAATTTCCAAGTAAATAATATTTCAATCCCTGTAATGATGAAGTGCTTTCCCCTAAGTAATCTGAATCCTTTCCACATATACCAGAATCTGTTTCAAAATTCAAACTTTTACTCCACTGAACTATTCGCTTATTCTTTGCCAATCTCATTCACTTTCAAGTATGTTCCTTTGCAATACATTTTATTAGACGGAGCAAATTTCCTCTTTGTTTTTATTATTATTGTTCTTCTTATGTCTTGAACATTTTGGGGGCCATTTTTGCACATAATTTTTTTTCATATTACCTTTGAGGTTATTTGACAAGTCCCCTAAACATCACTCTTTGGAACTTTTCAAGTTTAGAATTATTGAATCTATTGGTTAACATAGGTAGAATACATATATATGTGGCGTAACTTCCTAGCATCACTGCTGCCCGGCACATGGACACACGTGGGCATTTTGGTAGGAGCTGCTGAGTGGCTCCTGCGACAGGGGTATCTATGAACACATCTCCTGGGGCATCTGCTGGGACCTCTTCTTCCTTCATTCTCACAAGAGCTGGTCGTCACCAGACATACAGACCTGCCCATCTGATGGGGCAAATGCTATCTGAATAGTGAGCAAATTTCTGTGCATAATCATTAGGGAGGCCGCGGATGTCTGACATTTACTGGCCATATGAATTGCTTCCCTGTGGAACTGCAGGAATATGTCCTTTGTCCCTATGGATAAATGAGAACTCTCCGTACAACTAGGATGCATACTACCCTTTCTCTGCCCATGAAGAATTTTCCAGTCTGGGGTTTGTCTTTTCACCTTTTGACATTATTCTGGTTTTTGTTTGGACCAGGAAAAGTCAGCATTTTCCTCAGTGGCTTCTGGCTCTCTGGTCATTCAAAAGTAGTTCCTATTTCAAGATTATGGCAATAATAACTATCAGGGCTTTGTGTTTCTACATAGAGTCTTTGGTTTTTCTGTAATTTTCCTCTCACTAAAAACATAAAATGAAAATTAATCAGATCTTTCTCATATAATGCGGCCAGATACAAAAGGCCACATAACATATAACTGTACTGATAGGAACAATCCACGATAGGTAAATTCACACACACAGAAAATGGAGTGGTAGTCAGGGACAGGGAGAGGCGGGATGGGGAGTGTCAGCTTAATGGCTACAGAGTTGATGAAGCTGTTCGATCACTAGACGGTGGTAAGGGTTGCACCATATTAAAAATGTACTTAATGCCACTGAATGGTAATTTTGAAAATATTAAAAACACTTTATTTTATACAAGGGATATTATTGAAAATAAAAGATGAAAAAATTTGAGGAGATGCAGGACACAGACAAAAATGAGGAGAAGCACAGCGTCAAGGAAGGGCAAGAACAGATCTGGAGTGGGGACTGGTGAGGGTGTTTGTGGGAGCTCTGGAGCCAGGGCTCCCCTGGGTGCTGGTGTTTCTTCTAATTCTTCGGATGTTTCAGGAACGGTTATGTCAGGTTGCTCTAGCTCTACCTCTGGATCTTGAGCTTTCTCCTGCTCTTTCTCTTGCTCTTTCTCCTGATCTTTCTCTTGATCTTTCTGTTGCTCCTGCTCTGGATCTTGCGTCTGATCTACCACTTGCTCTGGATCTTGTTCCTGCTCTACCTCTTGCTCTGGATCTTGCTCCTGCTCTGCCTCTTGCTCTGGATCTGGCTCCTGCTCTACTTCTTGCTCTGGCTTGGGCTCTGGATCTTGCTCTCGCTCTGCCTCTGGCAGTGGAGGTGGAGCTGGAGCTGGAACTCGAGCCGAACATGGCAGCAGCTCTTGGGACAGTTGTTCAGCCTGGGCGGAAGCTGGAACTGGAGAGACAACAATTGAAAATATCAATGTGAGTTTCTATGTCTCATCCAATGACACTGTCTTTCTAGAAGCCCAAGTCCAGAGACCCAGCCTCAGGAAGTCTCCCCACACTGCAGAACACTGTATGATTGTTCTGAGTACTCAGTGCCCCTGTCCCCAGCCTGCTTCTGGAAACTCTGCTGTGTGTGGCCCAGCCCAGGCCCCTCCCCAAACCCGCACAGGCACCCACCTTCTTCCTCCTCTCCCTCAGTCTCCGCCTCACTAGGCTCCAGGTGCTCCGGCTTCTCCAGCTGCGCCAGAAGAAGATCAGCCTTACGCTCCACCTCTGAACCTCGCATACTGATATGTACATAGGCCAAAAGAAACTTCAGAGAATGAAATTCAGGAGGCTCGTGGAAATCGGTGGAATAGAATTCCAGCCAGATCTTTAAGACAGAGGACATGGCACTGTGGGAGACAGGTGGGCAACAGCATCAGCGGCCTGGCCTATCCCTCTATGCTGCCCTCCCAAGGCTCCCCTGAGTGAGCTGCAGTCTTGTACCCTCTGCCCGTGCCTGTCCATAGGCCAGCCCATCCAATGTCCACCCCCAGTATGGCAGTTCTGGCACAGATGGGCCTGGCAGCCGAGGAGGGGCTGGCAAAAGCCTCCATGGGAGGAGCCTTCAACCACTGATGTGACCACGTTTCCCTTCTTCAGGGAAACCTGACAACCTCCTCTGCCTGTGTCACTGCCCCATCCCTGCTGGAATGACCTGTCCACCCCAGGAGGGTGCTGTCTGCTCTGGGCATTACTCACTGGCACACAGGAGGTGTTCAGCAATATCTGATCAATGAGGAAACAGAGGGAGGCGCTGCTCCCCTGGCCTACCCAGGGCCCTTGGAAAAGCCCAAACTTGAGCTCACACGTGAATGTACTGCCCAAGTGTCTGCATGGAAATCTGCATATCCTTTTGCCAGAGACAGCAATCTCTTGTCCCTGACCACACTCTGCACCCTCAGCACCAGCTGAGCATCCCCATGGAGGCTCCAGCCCCGAGTGTGAGCGGGATGCTCTGCACACCTCCTGCTCTGGCTCAGCACGGGCTCTGGGGGTGTGGGCAGGGCTGGGTGGGAGGGCGTGGGGATGGATTCTCTCTGGGCTCACTCTGCTCTCCAGCCTCTCGCACACCCTATGGTGCCTGGGACCACATCCCCAGCCGTCTTGACTCCTTTCCCTGCAGGGAAAGCCTTGAGCCCTCAGCCCTGTAGCAGGAATCATAAGATGTGTGAGAGCCAGAGTTCTGCCAGCCCCCCACCCACAGGCCCCCGCAGACCACACGCAGTTGTGTGGAGATGGGAGCCCCTCCTTCTGCACCTAAACCCCACTTACCATTTTAGCTGCTCCAGGGATTCGCCATCCCCGTGACAATCAGTAATCATGTTTCCATACCTAGAGGAGGTCAGGAGTGTGTCAAATCTACCATACGGTGGCACTACCTGCTTCTCATGTCTACTGTGACTGTCTCACCTCTGACTAGAATGGAAGCCCAGGAGGGCAGGGAATGCAGTCTCCTCGGTTCATTGGATCATGGTCAGTGCCCAGAAAGTGACTGCACATAGTGTGGCTTCACGTATGTTTGTTGAAGGAATGAACCCCAACCAAGTCCTCCCAAGATATCTGGGTGCACCTGAAGCCGCTCTGCCCGCCTCTGGTCTCCCTGCTTTGAATACACCCAGAAGCCTACAGATAGAATCTCAAATTTCCTGTAAAAATGTGAAAACAGTGAAGCCCAAGTCAACGAGGTCAGTGAGGGGGTGACAGAGACTTCCTCGTGGGGGTGTCAGGAATCCTGAATGAGGACGACCGTGGCCCCTCCAGCAGACCTTCCACAGGGCTGGACTCAGGAGCAGCACTTTCCATGGGGGACCCACTGGAGCTTGTTCCTGTGACCAGCCACTGAACACAGGAGGAAACTGAGGCTCAGAGGGGTGTGGTGACAGTCCTAAGACTCACAGCTGGGAGGCGGCCTAGTGACACTGTGTGATCCAGGGCCTGAGTGCTCACCTGAGGAAAAGCAGGTGCAGCACATGCCGGGGACTGGCAAAGTTCCTGTAGGTTGACAGAAACAGGTGGACATGAGATTGGTCACCACCCAAGACAGCAGGCACCAGGTGCTCCACCCGCTTCTTCAGGGTGCGTGCCGGGACAGGCCACACCATGTGGGTGGCATCCGAGCTCAATGAAGATGTGTCTTCACTCTAGGACAGGACAGGGGAGAGATACACAGTGACAGCACCGTGAACCCCAAGGAGGGCAGGGGCTGGAGGCCAGTCTTAACCCCAGGGAGGACATGAGAAGACAGCCTGAGGGCCCAGGGTTAATGTACAGGGTGGTGGTTGCCACCCCGGCAGTCCCCGTTCACCCTCCAGCCAGACCTGAGGTGTGAACACACCAGGACCAGCAGGTTTATAAACCCCCCACCCTCTGCCCCTGCCCTGGGAGGGTGTCCCATGTCCCCGTTCCCCACACACTCAGGAGGAGGGGGTGCGGTCACCCAGGGAGGCTCATAGTGCTGGCCTGGCCTTGCCCAACCTCCTCTGGGCCACCTGACATTACCTTTGGGGACCTCCTCCCAGACGGCCACAGGGGTCGAGGGCGAGGGCTGAACCAGCGCCGGAAGCATTGGACAAGCCTCTCAGCACAGGGCTTCCTGGGGCTACGGCCCCGGGACCTCGGGATACAGCACAACATCTCACTCTGCCTGTGGCCAAGTGAGCTGGGGAAGGGGCTGTGTATAGAATGTGGGTGCCAGGTTACCGAGTTCCGAGTTCTGTTGGGGTCTGTCGTCAAGGAAGTGAAGTCACTTCCTGATACCTCATTTCCTGAGCCCCTCCTCTGTGTACAAGACTGCAAATGCCCCTCTGGGTACCTGTCTGCTGACCCTCCTTCCCCATGAACTCTCTCTATTGCCCACACTTCCACCAACACTGCCTGACCACACCCCTGTGCAAGGCCTGGGTGCAGCCAGCGTCACAGCTCAGAGGAGATACACGTAGGTTCATCCCCAGCTCCTGCTTCTTATCACTTTATGTGACCCTGGACAAGCCATTGTCACTCTCATGACCTCCCCAGTCTCCCCTTTTGCACAGTGGGGATCTTTCTAGCATCTTCTTCCTAGGGATGGCATCAGGCATGTGTGAGAAAACATCTCTGAAACCTATGGCCGGTGTCACATGCAGCTAATAAACAAGACTAGAGATAAAATCCACGACGGTGTGGAAGGTAGCATGGAATACGACTAACGACAGGTCTGGTTCCTGTCATATAATCTTGAAAATGTCACTTTTGCTCTTGGTCTGTTTTCCCTGTCCGCACCATGCGACAGTTGGAATTTCATGCATTCACATACTGCTTTCCTCCATAAAACCTCACAATGGCTTCGTGTGTATTTAGGTTTGGACTCAAGTGCCACATCTCTGTCTGTGTGGTTGGCGACTCCTCAGGGGCTCCCAGTGGTCCCCACCATCTGCTGCACACATCCTCACGTAATCCCCTGCCCTGCAGTGTGGACTGGACTTAGTGACTCACTTCTAACCAATACAGTATCAAAAGTGAGAAGGTGTCACTTTCTAAATGTCATGGTAACACGCCTGTCTCTAGAGTCTTGTGCTCTGTCTCCTCTGTTCTCTCTGTTTGTATCCACCATATGCCAAGCATGGTGCCGAGAGCTGGAGAAAGAGCTGATTCAGCTGCACCCTGGCTTGGGAGATGATCCCAGGATAAGAAAGAGGAGAAGACGTGCTATCGAGTGCCTGACATTCTAAGAGAGGAAAGTGATCTAGGAGGCCATCAGAATATTCTAGATTAGGAAGCTACCTGAAGATGGTAGGAAATGAACACCATTTGCAGACAAGAACCAGAGGCGTTTGGTCCATTAAGATGACGACAACATGTAACTGATGTGTAAGATGTAAGTAAGTAAGAAATAGTATTCACAAATTCAAATCCTATTTTCAAAATCATTGAATGGCAGGGATAAGTGCTCATGTTCAATGCAAACATAACTAGAATTGAGGAAGATTCCATTTATGGAATAACTTTATATCTCCATTAGATGAAAGTATGCAGATATGTTCAGCCATTCTTTTCAAATTGTATAAAATATCCATTTTTGACACAATCGGGATTCCACCCCCATACTTTGGCTTCACAGCCCATTTTCTTTACACCAGACACACATCCATTGCTGTGATGTAGATCCATTGCTGTCAACACTATCCCAGCCCACAGCCTACTGGTCCTGGGAGACAGCAACTCTATCACTATATTGTGTGCAGAATCCAGAAAGGGCCTAACACGGGGGCTCCATAAATACTCCCTGAAGTGCTGCACTTGAGAAGAGAGAAGAGTCTATGATTTTATTACCTGGTGCTCTACCTACACATGTTATCACTCTGCATTATGCCATGATCCTTAGTCCCCCTCACCTGACAGTCAGCAACCCAGGAGCAGAGTCTACACCTCGGTCTGCCCCTATTCCAGGCCCCCAGCCCAGCACCTGGCAAGTAATAGGTGCCAAGTACTGATGAATGAATTGTCTGGAAACATGTGAAACAGGATTCATCAAGAATACCCAGATGGAAGGTCACCATGAACATGCTGCCTGATAACCTGCCAGCCCTTTAATTCTGTCTGCCGACCACTTCCTTCAGCCAGGAACTGCCTGGGCACAAAGATTTCCCAGAGTCACCATCCTGCCTTGACTTCTGCCGTTCACTTTAGCCTCCTTGATTGTCCTACTTACTGTGGGTTTCTTCACTCTCAGTCTCAGGGGACACCTCTGAACCCCTAAGGTAGCCCACTGGGTCTTCCTTCTCTGGCCAACACATTCCTCTTGCTTCTGTGCATGGCCTTGATAGCAGTGTCACAGGCAATCCCAGGAAACTGACACCCCAGCATGCTGACCTTGGGCACCCGCACTAGTCAAGGGAGCCCTCTCCCTTCATCTCCTGCAGAATCCCCCTAGGAATAGGGGATGCAGATATGTACACATGTGTAGGGAGGAAAGGGGGTCTCATGACATCTTAGCTAGAAGATGATTACAAATTTCTTAAACATTAGTAGAAAATTACGGTTCATTTGTCCTGGCATGCAACTGAATGAGAAAAAATCTGTGAAAAATTCTGACACCCATGACAAAAGAAATGATCCAAACAATATGACCATCGAGGTGCTTTTCTTTTATGTTTAGGACTATCATTTAAAAATGTGGTATTGAGGAGCATGTCAACAATATTGGGGGAGGCTCTGGAACGATGCTGAGTAGAAAATGGACAATAGATTCCTTTTTTGAGAATTGAGAGAAGCTATTTTGCAGAAAGTGGCAAATGAGCTTGACTTCTAAAAACGAAGAGCATTAAAGCAAGTAAGTTGAGTGGAAAGTAGATGATATTTGGGAGAGGGGTGACGTGTTAAGTTACAAGAGGCAAAGAAATGGAAAGAACACATGTTTTGCAAAGGGAAAAATCATTCCTGTAAAACATCAGAATTGGAGTTTTCTTGCTGTTCTTTTTGTGCCTATGTAGGATCTTCTTTCTGCTGTAACTTCCAACTTGGGTTCTAGGCACTCTGTGTATGTGTGTGTTTACAAGAGAGAAATTGATAAACCTTAGTAAGCCCTAGAAAATTCTAGAGGTCTGAAATAAACAGATATTTTTCAAGTTTATTTAATTAAAAAGCAAAACAAAACAAAAACAGTGTCATCTGCTCCTATTAGGTAAAATATATGATCATATTGGAATCTTTGTGTGTGTGTGTATGGCTGGCCAATATAGGGATCCACACCCTTGACCTTGGTGATACGAGGCTGTGCTCTAACCAGCTGAGCTACCAGCCAGCCTATACATGATCATATTGGAATAATATGCAACAGAGAGATACTCTGCTGCTATGGAGAATAAGCTGATTGCAAGGAAAAAAGATGCTCACAGATAAGGCAAGGGTAGGCTTTTTGTCCCCCATTGTGGAATAGTACAGGGAACAATGCAAATGTATTGAGGCTGGTAATTCCAAGTCATGGGAGGGAAATTAAAATGATGACTCTGGAAGAATAGTTTCAAATGTCAAGGAGTTTGAGGCAGGTGATCAATTTAGTGAAATGACAATTGCTTTAGGAGAGGCTGCTTCTTTGAAAGGATTGATACATACAGCAAGGCAAGGTAGGTGACTGTGCTGCTAAGGTTTTAACATTGCTATGAGTTTTAACTTTAAATATATTTGTGACTTTGCATGTAGCTCTGAATTTTGAGTGTCATAATTACTTAAGAATCTTTTATGGATTTGATTACTATAGCTATCACTGTAATTTGATGAGGTTTTAGAACTACATTCCATCTCTAATTTTGGTTTTATTATTTCCAAGTGCCAAAATACTTAACAAAGAACCACCTCTTATTCTATAATAAAAAGCAATGGAGACAAGATATTCAGTTGAAAAAAATTACTTTTTTTTTTTTTTTAAAGATGACCGGTAAGGGGATCCTATCCCTTGATGTGGTGTTGTCAGCACCACGCTCTCCCAAGTGAGCCAATCAGCCAACCCTCCATAGGGATCCGAACCCGTGGCCCTGGTGCTGTCAGCACCGCACTCTCCAAGTGCGCACGGGCCGGCCCTGATCCATGGTAGTTTTAGCTGCTTCCCTCCTTTCTTCTCAGAATTTTCATTTTCCCATGTTCTCCTGGACAACTTCAACCCTGCTAACGATTAAAACCTATCACATCTGTCTGTCGTGGTGTGGATTGGCTCCCAAGCAGAAGACTCAGGGCTTCTTTGAACTAGGACTTGCATTGACCTCAACTCAACCAAGCCGAGGTGCCGATCTTGTGATTACACTTAGCATGTGCTATGAATGGAGAGAAATGAAGTGTAAAGTGCCTATGAGATGCGAAGTCAAACTTGTCACGTTCCTACTCCCCTCTCTGGGCTTCTCTCCATCTTCAGCTCCACCTCACTGTTTACCCCTTAAAGAAGCCAGATGCTCTCTAATTCGTATATCCACGAAACACTTGGTTTCAAATAACGGGTATTAAATGACTATTTGTTGGAAGTTCTGTATCCTAAATTTGTAGGTGTCCTTTATGTGACTGATGATGGCATGAATACCTAGTGTTAACAGTCTTTGGTGTGCTCAGCATTAAGATCCGTTAGGAATTGTCATGGAAACTTGTAAAATTAAAAAAAAATCCAAATGCATGTCATCTGGCCTTGGAGTCCAGTTCTTCAGTACACACTCTGCTGATTTGGGCACCTCAGTCAAGAACCCAGTCAAAGAACCTCACAGAGTCACCCACAGGCCACGAAGCCACAGCACACGAGCAAGACTTTCCCGTGCTGCCCTGTTAACCATGAGCAGATGCCAAGGGCCCCAGATGTTCCAGCAAAACCTCTAGTTTCAGCAAATCCTCTAATATGAAATAGGCCAAAGCAAACAAACAAAAAAGGAAAAAGCGAATTGGAAGAAATAGAGATCATGCAAGGGAAACAGAAAATACCATTAACTTCCTCAGAGTTATAGGAGAGAAACTGTTGGACTTACTGAAGAAGAACAGACATTGTTAAAGTAGAAGAGGGAGAAGATGAATCAAATAACCATGAGGTCATTTAGAAATTAAAAATATAACTGTTGAAATTTTTGTTTGTTTGTTTTTGTGTGTGTGTGTGTGACAGTTAAGGGGGTTGTAACCCTAGGGGTGGTGTCGCCCGCACCGCGCTCAGCCAGTGAGCGCACAGGCCATCCCTATGTGGTATCCGAACCCGCGGCAGCGCCCCTGCGCTCCCAGCGCCGCTCTCTCCCGAGTGCGCCACGGGGCGGCCCATAAGTGTTGACATTTAACTTAGAAAACAACTCACTAGAAAGATGAGAAACTAACACAAGGGAAGCTTGATTAGATCAAAAAGACAAAAGGATAACAAGAAAGATACAATTGAAAGAAAAGCATAAAAAAGTAAAAGGAGTAAAAGGGAAAGAGAGAGAGAAAACGGAAGTGCGTGTCCGGCAGAGCCAGTGTCTGAACAACACGCGCTCCAGGAAGAGCCGCGGAGATGGGCAGGAGGAGAGAACCATGGGAGAAAGGAGGAAGGGACAGGTCCCGGAGGTTCCCAGAGGTCCCCACGTGGAGAGTGACGATGGGTCCACACGCCGCCCCGCACTGGGGAAGCACAGGGGACACCGTGTCAACTCTGGGTGTGGGGGGCCAGGGGACGGACCCTGTGGAGGAGCCTCAAGAGGGAGACGACAGGGGAGTCCGGCCTTCAGCGTCTCGTGCAGAGTCGGTTCCGATCTCCGCTTTTCCTCGTCAAACGTGAGTCCGACAAGGCGAGGACGGGCCTCTGGACGTTTAGCAGCCCAAGACCGTTTTCTTAGCAGTCTATGGGGGGCGTCTTCCAAAAGGAAGAAGACATAAAGCCGGAGAGGGGACAGGGCCCTGGTGACGGCCACGGGGGATCGTGCCGACCCCGACTGCTCGGAGGCTGCAGTGTAGACATTGGCTCCCAGGAGGTGTCGTCCAGAGCACCACATGGGTCCCTGAGGCGTTCACCTTTGGTGACAGCAGCTGCCCTAACCGGGACAGTGCGCGTGCGCAGACGCCACCGCGCACAGAGGACACGCGGTCTGCGCCTGGCTGTCAGCCGCGTCCCCGCAGCCGCCGGTGCGCGGCGCTCAGAGCCGCCGACGGGAAGCCGCGGTCGCGGGGTGCGCTCTCCGTTGCGCCTCCTGGTGGCCCTGCCTGCAGCTGTCGCGCCCAGGCCGCCCGTCCCTCGGGGGACAGGAGCTCACGACGGGCCGCTATCCACTCCCTGCTCCCGCCCCTCTGCGGCCGATGACAGCGGGTTCCAGCGACACGACGGATTCCCACGGGTGCTCCAGGTCGGTGCAAGGGGTCCGCGCTGACGAGGCGCCGAGCACAGCCGTGAGGGGGACCCGCGTGGGCTGTCGTCGGCCGACGGTCCTGGCGGTTCCTCGGCCCCAGGCTGGCAGGCACAGTCCACGGCGTGAGAGTCCTGAACGCGGAGCCGTGTGCTATTAAAGCCACACGGTCACCACGAGCGACGGTATCTTGTGTACTTTTTCAAAACTGAGTTTTCTATTCTATGCCTTTACTCAACCGTATGAAATATAGAATTAGTAATTTATCAAATTGAGTAAAATATGTCAATTGTTATTTATATATAAACAAAATTTATAGATTTATTTGGAAGAATTGATATATTTTCCCTACTTATTTTCTCATCTATGAAATTGTACATCTCTTCATTGTCTTCAGTTTGTTCGTTTTTTCAATAACATTTTACACTCAGTGTTTAGAAATCATGATTGTAAAAATGCACCCTAATTATTCATGCAATCCTTATGAATGAAAATTTGGGGTGTTTCCAACCCTTAGTAATAGGTATTGTCATATTAACAATCTTGTCGACACCTCACCTTATAATTTTTCAAGGTTACATATGATATAGATTCCTGAATATTGGGTTACAGTGTAAAATAGTAAATATACAAGTATAATTTTGCTACATTTTGCGAGTTTCTGCTCCTTATGGGCTCTACCATTTGCATTCCACCACAGTGTATTATAATACCTGTATCCCCACAGTCTCACTAACAAGTTTGTTATCAAAAAATTAAATTTTGCAAATCTAATAGGTGAAGTCTTGTATTTCAATATATTTTAAATGTATAGTTCTCTATGAGGGATTTTAAGCACCTAATTAAGTATTGATGCCAATTTAAATTTCCTTTTGTGTTATTAGATTGTTCATATATTGTGTTCATTTTTATTTCATTTGGTTGGTCATTTCCATCTCATTTTTTCACACATCATTGTATTAGTGATATTATCCTAGTTTAAGAGGTTTTTTGTTTTTTTGCTTTTTTTAAAATTGAAACATTATTGATCACCCATTTTAAGTATTATAGCTTGTAATTACTTTTTGTCGTGTCCTTTTGACCTAGTTGGTGGCATTTACCTTTTGTTTGAGTTTGCTTTGCTTTATTAACTGCTGCTATGCCATCCATGTTAACTGCTGCTACATTAGTAGCAGCATATTTTCACCAGTGATTTGAAATGCTATCTTTCTTAAATACTAAATTTCTATAAATCTTGGGTATCTCTTTGAATTCTCCATTCTTTTTCATGAGGTTTTATATTTACTTATAAACAAATTCCATATGGTCTTGATAATGAAGAATTTATAAAAAAAAAATTTTCGATCTCTGGTAGACTTACCCCTCCCTTTTGATTTGTTTCCTCATTTTTTTCTGATGAACGATTAATGTTTCATCAACATTTTATAATCATCTTATTATGTTCTAGGTGAAGAAAGAAATGAGACTATTTTTAATGTGATCATGACACACGTATAAAGTAACTTAGGAGAAAATAAAATCCTTAGGATGATGTGGGTTTCTGGCCAAGAAAATATCTCTGACATTTCTCTATCGTTTGTGTATGTATGTTTTAAGAGTGTTCTAATGCTTAAATCGCATAGTTAAACAGGCTTTGTTGAGTTCATGTTAGCTTTATGCCAAATATTTTAACAATTTTGTGGCTATTGAAAATGGAATCTTGATTTGTGTAATGTAATCTAGATAGTTATTGTTATTACATAGGACATTTATTAATTTTATATGTGAGTTTTTCTAAATCGCAATATGTAAATTTTATTTTAGTAAGCCGTCTTGTTTGTAATAGGTTTTTAATTAATTCTTTTTGATTTTTTAAATTCACAATACATACACATAACCCATTTTTCTCCATCTTGAGATATACAAATACGTATGGTCAAATCTTATTTTATCTAGTGTTTTGATATTTATGAGTCTTACATTTTCTCAAAAGTAGTTTTGGCTTCTGTGGAAATTATTATGTGTTTTTCTTTCTTCTAATGCTTAATACTTTTGCAAAATATTGAAGTTAGTAATTCATCTCAAATTTAATTTTGTGAACGGTACCTAGCAAAAGCATAACTGGATTTAATTTCCAAGTAAATAATATTTCAATCCCTGTAATGATGAAGTGCTTTCCCCTAAGTAATCTGAATCCTTTCCACATATACCAGAATCTGTTTCAAAATTCAAACTTTTACTCCACTGAACTATTCGCTTATTCTTTGCCAATCTCATTCACTTTCAAGTATGTTCCTTTGCAATACATTTTATTAGACGGAGCAAATTTCCTCTTTGTTTTTATTATTATTGTTCTTCTTATGTCTTGAACATTTTGGGGGCCATTTTTGCACATAATTTTTTTTCATATTACCTTTGAGGTTATTTGACAAGTCCCCTAAACATCACTCTTTGGAACTTTTCAAGTTTAGAATTATTGAATCTATTGGTTAACATAGGTAGAATACATATATATGTGGCGTAACTTCCTAGCATCACTGCTGCCCGGCACATGGACACACGTGGGCATTTTGGTAGGAGCTGCTGAGTGGCTCCTGCGACAGGGGTATCTATGAACACATCTCCTGGGGCATCTGCTGGGACCTCTTCTTCCTTCATTCTCACAAGAGCTGGTCGTCACCAGACATACAGACCTGCCCATCTGATGGGGCAAATGCTATCTGAATAGTGAGCAAATTTCTGTGCATAATCATTAGGGAGGCCGCGGATGTCTGACATTTACTGGCCATATGAATTGCTTCCCTGTGGAACTGCAGGAATATGTCCTTTGTCCCTATGGATAAATGAGAACTCTCCGTACAACTAGGATGCATACTACCCTTTCTCTGCCCATGAAGAATTTTCCAGTCTGGGGTTTGTCTTTTCACCTTTTGACATTATTCTGGTTTTTGTTTGGACCAGGAAAAGTCAGCATTTTCCTCAGTGGCTTCTGGCTCTCTGGTCATTCAAAAGTAGTTCCTATTTCAAGATTATGGCAATAATAACTATCAGGGCTTTGTGTTTCTACATAGAGTCTTTGGTTTTTCTGTAATTTTCCTCTCACTAAAAACATAAAATGAAAATTAATCAGATCTTTCTCATATAATGCGGCCAGATACAAAAGGCCACATAACATATAACTGTACTGATAGGAACAATCCACGATAGGTAAATTCACACACACAGAAAATGGAGTGGTAGTCAGGGACAGGGAGAGGCGGGATGGGGAGTGTCAGCTTAATGGCTACAGAGTTGATGAAGCTGTTCGATCACTAGACGGTGGTAAGGGTTGCACCATATTAAAAATGTACTTAATGCCACTGAATGGTAATTTTGAAAATATTAAAAACACTTTATTTTATACAAGGGATATTATTGAAAATAAAAGATGAAAAAATTTGAGGAGATGCAGGACACAGACAAAAATGAGGAGAAGCACAGCGTCAAGGAAGGGCAAGAACAGATCTGGAGTGGGGACTGGTGAGGGTGTTTGTGGGAGCTCTGGAGCCAGGGCTCCCCTGGGTGCTGGTGTTTCTTCTAATTCTTCGGATGTTTCAGGAACGGTTATGTCAGGTTGCTCTAGCTCTACCTCTGGATCTTGAGCTTTCTCCTGCTCTTTCTCTTGCTCTTTCTCCTGATCTTTCTCTTGATCTTTCTGTTGCTCCTGCTCTGGATCTTGCGTCTGATCTACCACTTGCTCTGGATCTTGTTCCTGCTCTACCTCTTGCTCTGGATCTTGTTCCTGCTCTACCTCTTGCTCTGGATCTGGCTCCTGCTCTACTTCTTGCTCTGGCTTGGGCTCTGGATCTTGCTCTCGCTCTGCCTCTGGCAGTGGAGGTGGAGCTGGAGCTGGAACTCGAGCCGAACATGGCAGCAGCTCTTGGGACAGTTGTTCAGCCTGGGCGGAAGCTGGAACTGGAGAGACAACAATTGAAAATATCAATGTGAGTTTCTATGTCTCATCCAATGACACTGTCTTTCTAGAAGCCCAAGTCCAGAGACCCAGCCTCAGGAAGTCTCCCCACACTGCAGAACACTGTATGATTGTTCTGAGTACTCAGCGCCCCTGTCCCCAGCCTGCTTCTGGAAACTCTGCTGTGTGTGGCCCAGCCCAGGCCCCTCCCCAAACCCGCACAGGCACCCACCTTCTTCCTCCTCTCCCTCAGTCTCCGCCTCACTAGGCTCCAGGTGCTCCGGCTTCTCCAGCTGCGCCAGAAGAAGATCAGCCTTACGCTCCACCTCTGAACCTCGCATACTGATATGTACATAGGCCAAAAGAAACTTCAGAGAATGAAATTCAGGAGGCTCGTGGAAATCGGTGGAATAGAATTCCAGCCAGATCTTTAAGACAGAGGACATGGCACTGTGGGAGACAGGTGGGCAACAGCATCAGAGGCCTGGCCTATCCCTCTATGCTGCCCTCCCAAGGCTCCCCTGAGTGAGCTGCAGTCTTGTACCCTCTGCCCGTGCCTGTCCATAGGCCAGCCCATCCAATGTCCACCCCCAGTATGGCAGTTCTGGCACAGATGGGCCTGGCAGCCGAGGAGGGGCTGGCAAAAGCCTCCATGGGAGGAGCCTTCAACCACTGATGTGACCACGTTTCCCTTCTTCAGGGAAACCTGACAACCTCCTCTGCCTGTGTCACTGCCCCATCCCTGCTGGAATGACCTGTCCACCCCAGGAGGGTGCTGTCTGCTCTGGGCATTACTCACTGGCACACAGGAGGTGTTCAGCAATATCTGATCAATGAGGAAACAGAGGGAGGCGCTGCTCCCCTGGCCTACCCAGGGCCCTTGGAAAAGCCCAAACTTGAGCTCACACGTGAATGTACTGCCCAAGTGTCTGCATGGAAATCTGCATATCCTTTTGCCAGAGACAGCAATCTCTTGTCCCTGACCACACTCTGCACCCTCAGCACCAGCTGAGCATCCCCATGGAGGCTCCAGCCCCGAGTGTGAGCGGGATGCTCTGCACACCTCCTGCTCTGGCTCAGCACGGGCTCTGGGGGTGTGGGCAGGGCTGGGTGGGAGGGCGTGGGGATGGATTCTCTCTGGGCTCACTCTGCTCTCCAGCCTCTCGCACACCCTATGGTGCCTGGGACCACATCCCCAGCCGTCTTGACTCCTTTCCCTGCAGGGAAAGCCTTGAGCCCTCAGCCCTGTAGCAGGAATCATAAGATGTGTGAGAGCCAGAGTTCTGCCAGCCCCCCACCCACAGGCCCCCGCAGACCACACGCAGTTGTGTGGAGATGGGAGCCCCTCCTTCTGCACCTAAACCCCACTTACCATTTTAGCTGCTCCAGGGATTCGCCATCCCCGTGACAATCAGTAATCATGTTTCCATACCTAGAGGAGGTCAGGAGTGTGTCAAATCTACCATACGGTGGCACTACCTGC
The DNA here is from genome assembly GCF_027409185.1 of Cynocephalus volans. Taxonomy (NCBI): domain Eukaryota; kingdom Metazoa; phylum Chordata; class Mammalia; order Dermoptera; family Cynocephalidae; genus Cynocephalus; species Cynocephalus volans. The sequence continues at coordinate 90,573 of NW_026902400.1, forward strand.
TTCTCATGTCTACTGTGACTGTCTCACCTCTGACTAGAATGGAAGCCCAGGAGGGCAGGGAATGCAGTCTCCTCGGTTCATTGGATCATGGTCAGTGCCCAGAAAGTGACTGCACATAGTGTGGCTTCACGTATGTTTGTTGAAGGAATGAACCCCAACCAAGTCCTCCCAAGATATCTGGGTGCACCTGAAGCCGCTCTGCCCGCCTCTGGTCTCCCTGCTTTGAATACACCCAGAAGCCTACAGATAGAATCTCAAATTTCCTGTAAAAATGTGAAAACAGTGAAGCCCAAGTCAACGAGGTCAGTGAGGGGGTGACAGAGACTTCCTCGTGGGGGTGTCAGGAATCCTGAATGAGGACGACCGTGGCCCCTCCAGCAGACCTTCCACAGGGCTGGACTCAGGAGCAGCACTTTCCATGGGGGACCCACTGGAGCTTGTTCCTGTGACCAGCCACTGAACACAGGAGGAAACTGAGGCTCAGAGGGGTGTGGTGACAGTCCTAAGACTCACAGCTGGGAGGCGGCCTAGTGACACTGTGTGATCCAGGGCCTGAGTGCTCACCTGAGGAAAAGCAGGTGCAGCACATGCCGGGGACTGGCAAAGTTCCTGTAGGTTGACAGAAACAGGTGGACATGAGATTGGTCACCACCCAAGACAGCAGGCACCAGGTGCTCCACCCGCTTCTTCAGGGTGCGTGCCGGGACAGGCCACACCATGTGGGTGGCATCCGAGCTCAATGAAGATGTGTCTTCACTCTAGGACAGGACAGGGGAGAGATACACAGTGACAGCACCGTGAACCCCAAGGAGGGCAGGGGCTGGAGGCCAGTCTTAACCCCAGGGAGGACATGAGAAGACAGCCTGAGGGCCCAGGGTTAATGTACAGGGTGGTGGTTGCCACCCCGGCAGTCCCCGTTCACCCTCCAGCCAGACCTGAGGTGTGAACACACCAGGACCAGCAGGTTTATAAACCCCCCACCCTCTGCCCCTGCCCTGGGAGGGTGTCCCATGTCCCCGTTCCCCACACACTCAGGAGGAGGGGGTGCGGTCACCCAGGGAGGCTCATAGTGCTGGCCTGGCCTTGCCCAACCTCCTCTGGGCCACCTGACATTACCTTTGGGGACCTCCTCCCAGACGGCCACAGGGGTCGAGGGCGAGGGCTGAACCAGCGCCGGAAGCATTGGACAAGCCTCTCAGCACAGGGCTTCCTGGGGCTACGGCCCCGGGACCTCGGGATACAGCACAACATCTCACTCTGCCTGTGGCCAAGTGAGCTGGGGAAGGGGCTGTGTATAGAATGTGGGTGCCAGGTTACCGAGTTCCGAGTTCTGTTGGGGTCTGTCGTCAAGGAAGTGAAGTCACTTCCTGATACCTCATTTCCTGAGCCCCTCCTCTGTGTACAAGACTGCAAATGCCCCTCTGGGTACCTGTCTGCTGACCCTCCTTCCCCATGAACTCTCTCTATTGCCCACACTTCCACCAACACTGCCTGACCACACCCCTGTGCAAGGCCTGGGTGCAGCCAGCGTCACAGCTCAGAGGAGATACACGTAGGTTCATCCCCAGCTCCTGCTTCTTATCACTTTATGTGACCCTGGACAAGCCATTGTCACTCTCATGACCTCCCCAGTCTCCCCTTTTGCACAGTGGGGATCTTTCTAGCATCTTCTTCCTAGGGATGGCATCAGGCATGTGTGAGAAAACATCTCTGAAACCTATGGCCGGTGTCACATGCAGCTAATAAACAAGACTAGAGATAAAATCCACGACGGTGTGGAAGGTAGCATGGAATACGACTAACGACAGGTCTGGTTCCTGTCATATAATCTTGAAAATGTCACTTTTGCTCTTGGTCTGTTTTCCCTGTCCGCACCATGCGACAGTTGGAATTTCATGCATTCACATACTGCTTTCCTCCATAAAACCTCACAATGGCTTCGTGTGTATTTAGGTTTGGACTCAAGTGCCACATCTCTGTCTGTGTGGTTGGCGACTCCTCAGGGGCTCCCAGTGGTCCCCACCATCTGCTGCACACATCCTCACGTAATCCCCTGCCCTGCAGTGTGGACTGGACTTAGTGACTCACTTCTAACCAATACAGTATCAAAAGTGAGAAGGTGTCACTTTCTAAATGTCATGGTAACACGCCTGTCTCTAGAGTCTTGTGCTCTGTCTCCTCTGTTCTCTCTGTTTGTATCCACCATATGCCAAGCATGGTGCCGAGAGCTGGAGAAAGAGCTGATTCAGCTGCACCCTGGCTTGGGAGATGATCCCAGGATAAGAAAGAGGAGAAGACGTGCTATCGAGTGCCTGACATTCTAAGAGAGGAAAGTGATCTAGGAGGCCATCAGAATATTCTAGATTAGGAAGCTACCTGAAGATGGTAGGAAATGAACACCATTTGCAGACAAGAACCAGAGGCGTTTGGTCCATTAAGATGACGACAACATGTAACTGATGTGTAAGATGTAAGTAAGTAAGAAATAGTATTCACAAATTCAAATCCTATTTTCAAAATCATTGAATGGCAGGGATAAGTGCTCATGTTCAATGCAAACATAACTAGAATTGAGGAAGATTCCATTTATGGAATAACTTTATATCTCCATTAGATGAAAGTATGCAGATATGTTCAGCCATTCTTTTCAAATTGTATAAAATATCCATTTTTGACACAATCGGGATTCCACCCCCATACTTTGGCTTCACAGCCCATTTTCTTTACACCAGACACACATCCATTGCTGTGATGTAGATCCATTGCTGTCAACACTATCCCAGCCCACAGCCTACTGGTCCTGGGAGACAGCAACTCTATCACTATATTGTGTGCAGAATCCAGAAAGGGCCTAACACGGGGGCTCCATAAATACTCCCTGAAGTGCTGCACTTGAGAAGAGAGAAGAGTCTATGATTTTATTACCTGGTGCTCTACCTACACATGTTATCACTCTGCATTATGCCATGATCCTTAGTCCCCCTCACCTGACAGTCAGCAACCCAGGAGCAGAGTCTACACCTCGGTCTGCCCCTATTCCAGGCCCCCAGCCCAGCACCTGGCAAGTAATAGGTGCCAAGTACTGATGAATGAATTGTCTGGAAACATGTGAAACAGGATTCATCAAGAATACCCAGATGGAAGGTCACCATGAACATGCTGCCTGATAACCTGCCAGCCCTTTAATTCTGTCTGCCGACCACTTCCTTCAGCCAGGAACTGCCTGGGCACAAAGATTTCCCAGAGTCACCATCCTGCCTTGACTTCTGCCGTTCACTTTAGCCTCCTTGATTGTCCTACTTACTGTGGGTTTCTTCACTCTCAGTCTCAGGGGACACCTCTGAACCCCTAAGGTAGCCCACTGGGTCTTCCTTCTCTGGCCAACACATTCCTCTTGCTTCTGTGCATGGCCTTGATAGCAGTGTCACAGGCAATCCCAGGAAACTGACACCCCAGCATGCTGACCTTGGGCACCCGCACTAGTCAAGGGAGCCCTCTCCCTTCATCTCCTGCAGAATCCCCCTAGGAATAGGGGATGCAGATATGTACACATGTGTAGGGAGGAAAGGGGGTCTCATGACATCTTAGCTAGAAGATGATTACAAATTTCTTAAACATTAGTAGAAAATTACGGTTCATTTGTCCTGGCATGCAACTGAATGAGAAAAAATCTGTGAAAAATTCTGACACCCATGACAAAAGAAATGATCCAAACAATATGACCATCGAGGTGCTTTTCTTTTATGTTTAGGACTATCATTTAAAAATGTGGTATTGAGGAGCATGTCAACAATATTGGGGGAGGCTCTGGAACGATGCTGAGTAGAAAATGGACAATAGATTCCTTTTTTGAGAATTGAGAGAAGCTATTTTGCAGAAAGTGGCAAATGAGCTTGACTTCTAAAAACGAAGAGCATTAAAGCAAGTAAGTTGAGTGGAAAGTAGATGATATTTGGGAGAGGGGTGACGTGTTAAGTTACAAGAGGCAAAGAAATGGAAAGAACACATGTTTTGCAAAGGGAAAAATCATTCCTGTAAAACATCAGAATTGGAGTTTTCTTGCTGTTCTTTTTGTGCCTATGTAGGATCTTCTTTCTGCTGTAACTTCCAACTTGGGTTCTAGGCACTCTGTGTATGTGTGTGTTTACAAGAGAGAAATTGATAAACCTTAGTAAGCCCTAGAAAATTCTAGAGGTCTGAAATAAACAGATATTTTTCAAGTTTATTTAATTAAAAAGCAAAACAAAACAAAAACAGTGTCATCTGCTCCTATTAGGTAAAATATATGATCATATTGGAATCTTTGTGTGTGTGTGTATGGCTGGCCAATATAGGGATCCACACCCTTGACCTTGGTGATACGAGGCTGTGCTCTAACCAGCTGAGCTACCAGCCAGCCTATACATGATCATATTGGAATAATATGCAACAGAGAGATACTCTGCTGCTATGGAGAATAAGCTGATTGCAAGGAAAAAAGATGCTCACAGATAAGGCAAGGGTAGGCTTTTTGTCCCCCATTGTGGAATAGTACAGGGAACAATGCAAATGTATTGAGGCTGGTAATTCCAAGTCATGGGAGGGAAATTAAAATGATGACTCTGGAAGAATAGTTTCAAATGTCAAGGAGTTTGAGGCAGGTGATCAATTTAGTGAAATGACAATTGCTTTAGGAGAGGCTGCTTCTTTGAAAGGATTGATACATACAGCAAGGCAAGGTAGGTGACTGTGCTGCTAAGGTTTTAACATTGCTATGAGTTTTAACTTTAAATATATTTGTGACTTTGCATGTAGCTCTGAATTTTGAGTGTCATAATTACTTAAGAATCTTTTATGGATTTGATTACTATAGCTATCACTGTAATTTGATGAGGTTTTAGAACTACATTCCATCTCTAATTTTGGTTTTATTATTTCCAAGTGCCAAAATACTTAACAAAGAACCACCTCTTATTCTATAATAAAAAGCAATGGAGACAAGATATTCAGTTGAAAAAAATTACTTTTTTTTTTTTTTTAAAGATGACCGGTAAGGGGATCCTATCCCTTGATGTGGTGTTGTCAGCACCACGCTCTCCCAAGTGAGCCAATCAGCCAACCCTCCATAGGGATCCGAACCCGTGGCCCTGGTGCTGTCAGCACCGCACTCTCCAAGTGCGCACGGGCCGGCCCTGATCCATGGTAGTTTTAGCTGCTTCCCTCCTTTCTTCTCAGAATTTTCATTTTCCCATGTTCTCCTGGACAACTTCAACCCTGCTAACGATTAAAACCTATCACATCTGTCTGTCGTGGTGTGGATTGGCTCCCAAGCAGAAGACTCAGGGCTTCTTTGAACTAGGACTTGCATTGACCTCAACTCAACCAAGCCGAGGTGCCGATCTTGTGATTACACTTAGCATGTGCTATGAATGGAGAGAAATGAAGTGTAAAGTGCCTATGAGATGCGAAGTCAAACTTGTCACGTTCCTACTCCCCTCTCTGGGCTTCTCTCCATCTTCAGCTCCACCTCACTGTTTACCCCTTAAAGAAGCCAGATGCTCTCTAATTCGTATATCCACGAAACACTTGGTTTCAAATAACGGGTATTAAATGACTATTTGTTGGAAGTTCTGTATCCTAAATTTGTAGGTGTCCTTTATGTGACTGATGATGGCATGAATACCTAGTGTTAACAGTCTTTGGTGTGCTCAGCATTAAGATCCGTTAGGAATTGTCATGGAAACTTGTAAAATTAAAAAAAAATCCAAATGCATGTCATCTGGCCTTGGAGTCCAGTTCTTCAGTACACACTCTGCTGATTTGGGCACCTCAGTCAAGAACCCAGTCAAAGAACCTCACAGAGTCACCCACAGGCCACGAAGCCACAGCACACGAGCAAGACTTTCCCGTGCTGCCCTGTTAACCATGAGCAGATGCCAAGGGCCCCAGATGTTCCAGCAAAACCTCTAGTTTCAGCAAATCCTCTAATATGAAATAGGCCAAAGCAAACAAACAAAAAAGGAAAAAGCGAATTGGAAGAAATAGAGATCATGCAAGGGAAACAGAAAATACCATTAACTTCCTCAGAGTTATAGGAGAGAAACTGTTGGACTTACTGAAGAAGAACAGACATTGTTAAAGTAGAAGAGGGAGAAGATGAATCAAATAACCATGAGGTCATTTAGAAATTAAAAATATAACTGTTGAAATTTTTGTTTGTTTGTTTTTGTGTGTGTGTGTGTGACAGTTAAGGGGGTTGTAACCCTAGGGGTGGTGTCGCCCGCACCGCGCTCAGCCAGTGAGCGCACAGGCCATCCCTATGTGGTATCCGAACCCGCGGCAGCGCCCCTGCGCTCCCAGCGCCGCTCTCTCCCGAGTGCGCCACGGGGCGGCCCATAAGTGTTGACATTTAACTTAGAAAACAACTCACTAGAAAGATGAGAAACTAACACAAGGGAAGCTTGATTAGATCAAAAAGACAAAAGGATAACAAGAAAGATACAATTGAAAGAAAAGCATAAAAAAGTAAAAGGAGTAAAAGGGAAAGAGAGAGAGAAAACGGAAGTGCGTGTCCGGCAGAGCCAGTGTCTGAACAACACGCGCTCCAGGAAGAGCCGCGGAGATGGGCAGGAGGAGAGAACCATGGGAGAAAGGAGGAAGGGACAGGTCCCGGAGGTTCCCAGAGGTCCCCACGTGGAGAGTGACGATGGGTCCACACGCCGCCCCGCACTGGGGAAGCACAGGGGACACCGTGTCAACTCTGGGTGTGGGGGGCCAGGGGACGGACCCTGTGGAGGAGCCTCAAGAGGGAGACGACAGGGGAGTCCGGCCTTCAGCGTCTCGTGCAGAGTCGGTTCCGATCTCCGCTTTTCCTCGTCAAACGTGAGTCCGACAAGGCGAGGACGGGCCTCTGGACGTTTAGCAGCCCAAGACCGTTTTCTTAGCAGTCTATGGGGGGCGTCTTCCAAAAGGAAGAAGACATAAAGCCGGAGAGGGGACAGGGCCCTGGTGACGGCCACGGGGGATCGTGCCGACCCCGACTGCTCGGAGGCTGCAGTGTAGACATTGGCTCCCAGGAGGTGTCGTCCAGAGCACCACATGGGTCCCTGAGGCGTTCACCTTTGGTGACAGCAGCTGCCCTAACCGGGACAGTGCGCGTGCGCAGACGCCACCGCGCACAGAGGACACGCGGTCTGCGCCTGGCTGTCAGCCGCGTCCCCGCAGCCGCCGGTGCGCGGCGCTCAGAGCCGCCGACGGGAAGCCGCGGTCGCGGGGTGCGCTCTCCGTTGCGCCTCCTGGTGGCCCTGCCTGCAGCTGTCGCGCCCAGGCCGCCCGTCCCTCGGGGGACAGGAGCTCACGACGGGCCGCTATCCACTCCCTGCTCCCGCCCCTCTGCGGCCGATGACAGCGGGTTCCAGCGACACGACGGATTCCCACGGGTGCTCCAGGTCGGTGCAAGGGGTCCGCGCTGACGAGGCGCCGAGCACAGCCGTGAGGGGGACCCGCGTGGGCTGTCGTCGGCCGACGGTCCTGGCGGTTCCTCGGCCCCAGGCTGGCAGGCACAGTCCACGGCGTGAGAGTCCTGAACGCGGAGCCGTGTGCTATTAAAGCCACACGGTCACCACGAGCGACGGTATCTTGTGTACTTTTTCAAAACTGAGTTTTCTATTCTATGCCTTTACTCAACCGTATGAAATATAGAATTAGTAATTTATCAAATTGAGTAAAATATGTCAATTGTTATTTATATATAAACAAAATTTATAGATTTATTTGGAAGAATTGATATATTTTCCCTACTTATTTTCTCATCTATGAAATTGTACATCTCTTCATTGTCTTCAGTTTGTTCGTTTTTTCAATAACATTTTACACTCAGTGTTTAGAAATCATGATTGTAAAAATGCACCCTAATTATTCATGCAATCCTTATGAATGAAAATTTGGGGTGTTTCCAACCCTTAGTAATAGGTATTGTCATATTAACAATCTTGTCGACACCTCACCTTATAATTTTTCAAGGTTACATATGATATAGATTCCTGAATATTGGGTTACAGTGTAAAATAGTAAATATACAAGTATAATTTTGCTACATTTTGCGAGTTTCTGCTCCTTATGGGCTCTACCATTTGCATTCCACCACAGTGTATTATAATACCTGTATCCCCACAGTCTCACTAACAAGTTTGTTATCAAAAAATTAAATTTTGCAAATCTAATAGGTGAAGTCTTGTATTTCAATATATTTTAAATGTATAGTTCTCTATGAGGGATTTTAAGCACCTAATTAAGTATTGATGCCAATTTAAATTTCCTTTTGTGTTATTAGATTGTTCATATATTGTGTTCATTTTTATTTCATTTGGTTGGTCATTTCCATCTCATTTTTTCACACATCATTGTATTAGTGATATTATCCTAGTTTAAGAGGTTTTTTGTTTTTTTGCTTTTTTTAAAATTGAAACATTATTGATCACCCATTTTAAGTATTATAGCTTGTAATTACTTTTTGTCGTGTCCTTTTGACCTAGTTGGTGGCATTTACCTTTTGTTTGAGTTTGCTTTGCTTTATTAATTGCTGCTATGCCATCCATGTTAACTGCTGCTACATTAGTAGCAGCATATTTTCACCAGTGATTTGAAATGCTATCTTTCTTAAATACTAAATTTCTATAAATCTTGGGTATCTCTTTGAATTCTCCATTCTTTTTCATGAGGTTTTATATTTACTTATAAACAAATTCCATATGGTCTTGATAATGAAGAATTTATAAAAAAAAAATTTTCGATCTCTGGTAGACTTACCCCTCCCTTTTGATTTGTTTCCTCATTTTTTTCTGATGAACGATTAATGTTTCATCAACATTTTATAATCATCTTATTATGTTCTAGGTGAAGAAAGAAATGAGACTATTTTTAATGTGATCATGACACACGTATAAAGTAACTTAGGAGAAAATAAAATCCTTAGGATGATGTGGGTTTCTGGCCAAGAAAATATCTCTGACATTTCTCTATCGTTTGTGTATGTATGTTTTAAGAGTGTTCTAATGCTTAAATCGCATAGTTAAACAGGCTTTGTCGAGTTCATGTTAGCTTTATGCCAAATATTTTAACAATTTTGTGGCTATTGAAAATGGAATCTTGATTTGTGTAATGTAATCTAGATAGTTATTGTTATTACATAGGACATTTATTAATTTTATATGTGAGTTTTTCTAAATCGCAATATGTAAATTTTATTTTAGTAAGCCGTCTTGTTTGTAATAGGTTTTTAATTAATTCTTTTTGATTTTTTAAATTCACAATACATACACATAACCCATTTTTCTCCATCTTGAGATATACAAATACGTATGGTCAAATCTTATTTTATCTAGTGTTTTGATATTTATGAGTCTTACATTTTCTCAAAAGTAGTTTTGGCTTCTGTGGAAATTATTATGTGTTTTTCTTTCTTCTAATGCTTAATACTTTTGCAAAATATTGAAGTTAGTAATTCATCTCAAATTTAATTTTGTGAACGGTACCTAGCAAAAGCATAACTGGATTTAATTTCCAAGTAAATAATATTTCAATCCCTGTAATGATGAAGTGCTTTCCCCTAAGTAATCTGAATCCTTTCCACATATACCAGAATCTGTTTCAAAATTCAAACTTTTACTCCACTGAACTATTCGCTTATTCTTTGCCAATCTCATTCACTTTCAAGTATGTTCCTTTGCAATACATTTTATTAGACGGAGCAAATTTCCTCTTTGTTTTTATTATTATTGTTCTTCTTATGTCTTGAACATTTTGGGGGCCATTTTTGCACATAATTTTTTTTCATATTACCTTTGAGGTTATTTGACAAGTCCCCTAAACATCACTCTTTGGAACTTTTCAAGTTTAGAATTATTGAATCTATTGGTTAACATAGGTAGAATACATATATATGTGGCGTAACTTCCTAGCATCACTGCTGCCCGGCACATGGACACACGTGGGCATTTTGGTAGGAGCTGCTGAGTGGCTCCTGCGACAGGGGTATCTATGAACACATCTCCTGGGGCATCTGCTGGGACCTCTTCTTCCTTCATTCTCACAAGAGCTGGTCGTCACCAGACATACAGACCTGCCCATCTGATGGGGCAAATGCTATCTGAATAGTGAGCAAATTTCTGTGCATAATCATTAGGGAGGCCGCGGATGTCTGACATTTACTGGCCATATGAATTGCTTCCCTGTGGAACTGCAGGAATATGTCCTTTGTCCCTATGGATAAATGAGAACTCTCCGTACAACTAGGATGCATACTACCCTTTCTCTGCCCATGAAGAATTTTCCAGTCTGGGGTTTGTCTTTTCACCTTTTGACATTATTCTGGTTTTTGTTTGGACCAGGAAAAGTCAGCATTTTCCTCAGTGGCTTCTGGCTCTCTGGTCATTCAAAAGTAGTTCCTATTTCAAGATTATGGCAATAATAACTATCAGGGCTTTGTGTTTCTACATAGAGTCTTTGGTTTTTCTGTAATTTTCCTCTCACTAAAAACATAAAATGAAAATTAATCAGATCTTTCTCATATAATGCGGCCAGATACAAAAGGCCACATAACATATAACTGTACTGATAGGAACAATCCACGATAGGTAAATTCACACACACAGAAAATGGAGTGGTAGTCAGGGACAGGGAGAGGCGGGATGGGGAGTGTCAGCTTAATGGCTACAGAGTTGATGAAGCTGTTCGATCACTAGACGGTGGTAAGGGTTGCACCATATTAAAAATGTACTTAATGCCACTGAATGGTAATTTTGAAAATATTAAAAACACTTTATTTTATACAAGGGATATTATTGAAAATAAAAGATGAAAAAATTTGAGGAGATGCAGGACACAGACAAAAATGAGGAGAAGCACAGCGTCAAGGAAGGGCAAGAACAGATCTGGAGTGGGGACTGGTGAGGGTGTTTGTGGGAGCTCTGGAGCCAGGGCTCCCCTGGGTGCTGGTGTTTCTTCTAATTCTTCGGATGTTTCAGGAACGGTTATGTCAGGTTGCTCTAGCTCTACCTCTGGATCTTGAGCTTTCTCCTGCTCTTTCTCTTGCTCTTTCTCCTGATCTTTCTCTTGATCTTTCTGTTGCTCCTGCTCTGGATCTTGCGTCTGATCTACCACTTGCTCTGGATCTTGTTCCTGCTCTACCTCTTGCTCTGGATCTTGCTCCTGCTCTGCCTCTTGCTCTGGATCTGGCTCCTGCTCTACTTCTTGCTCTGGCTTGGGCTCTGGATCTTGCTCTCGCTCTGCCTCTGGCAGTGGAGGTGGAGCTGGAGCTGGAACTCGAGCCGAACATGGCAGCAGCTCTTGGGACAGTTGTTCAGCCTGGGCGGAAGCTGGAACTGGAGAGACAACAATTGAAAATATCAATGTGAGTTTCTATGTCTCATCCAATGACACTGTCTTTCTAGAAGCCCAAGTCCAGAGACCCAGCCTCAGGAAGTCTCCCCACACTGCAGAACACTGTATGATTGTTCTGAGTACTCAGCGCCCCTGTCCCCAGCCTGCTTCTGGAAACTCTGCTGTGTGTGGCCCAGCCCAGGCCCCTCCCCAAACCCGCACAGGCACCCACCTTCTTCCTCCTCTCCCTCAGTCTCCGCCTCACTAGGCTCCAGGTGCTCCGGCTTCTCCAGCTGCGCCAGAAGAAGATCAGCCTTACGCTCCACCTCTGAACCTCGCATACTGATATGTACATAGGCCAAAAGAAACTTCAGAGAATGAAATTCAGGAGGCTCGTGGAAATCGGTGGAATAGAATTCCAGCCAGATCTTTAAGACAGAGGACATGGCACTGTGGGAGACAGGTGGGCAACAGCATCAGAGGCCTGGCCTATCCCTCTATGCTGCCCTCCCAAGGCTCCCCTGAGTGAGCTGCAGTCTTGTACCCTCTGCCCGTGCCTGTCCATAGGCCAGCCCATCCAATGTCCACCCCCAGTATGGCAGTTCTGGCACAGATGGGCCTGGCAGCCGAGGAGGGGCTGGCAAAAGCCTCCATGGGAGGAGCCTTCAACCACTGATGTGACCACGTTTCCCTTCTTCAGGGAAACCTGACAACCTCCTCTGCCTGTGTCACTGCCCCATCCCTGCTGGAATGACCTGTCCACCCCAGGAGGGTGCTGTCTGCTCTGGGCATTACTCACTGGCACACAGGAGGTGTTCAGCAATATCTGATCAATGAGGAAACAGAGGGAGGCGCTGCTCCCCTGGCCTACCCAGGGCCCTTGGAAAAGCCCAAACTTGAGCTCACACGTGAATGTACTGCCCAAGTGTCTGCATGGAAATCTGCATATCCTTTTGCCAGAGACAGCAATCTCTTGTCCCTGACCACACTCTGCACCCTCAGCACCAGCTGAGCATCCCCATGGAGGCTCCAGCCCCGAGTGTGAGCGGGATGCTCTGCACACCTCCTGCTCTGGCTCAGCACGGGCTCTGGGGGTGTGGGCAGGGCTGGGTGGGAGGGCGTGGGGATGGATTCTCTCTGGGCTCACTCTGCTCTCCAGCCTCTCGCACACCCTATGGTGCCTGGGACCACATCCCCAGCCGTCTTGACTCCTTTCCCTGCAGGGAAAGCCTTGAGCCCTCAGCCCTGTAGCAGGAATCATAAGATGTGTGAGAGCCAGAGTTCTGCCAGCCCCCCACCCACAGGCCCCCGCAGACCACACGCAGTTGTGTGGAGATGGGAGCCCCTCCTTCTGCACCTAAACCCCACTTACCATTTTAGCTGCTCCAGGGATTCGCCATCCCCGTGACAATCAGTAATCATGTTTCCATACCTAGAGGAGGTCAGGAGTGTGTCAAATCTACCATACGGTGGCACTACCTGCTTCTCATGTCTACTGTGACTGTCTCACCTCTGACTAGAATGGAAGCCCAGGAGGGCAGGGAATGCAGTCTCCTCGGTTCATTGGATCATGGTCAGTGCCCAGAAAGTGACTGCACATAGTGTGGCTTCACGTATGTTTGTTGAAGGAATGAACCCCAACCAAGTCCTCCCAAGATATCTGGGTGCACCTGAAGCCGCTCTGCCCGCCTCTGGTCTCCCTGCTTTGAATACACCCAGAAGCCTACAGATAGAATCTCAAATTTCCTGTAAAAATGTGAAAACAGTGAAGCCCAAGTCAACGAGGTCAGTGAGGGGGTGACAGAGACTTCCTCGTGGGGGTGTCAGGAATCCTGAATGAGGACGACCGTGGCCCCTCCAGCAGACCTTCCACAGGGCTGGACTCAGGAGCAGCACTTTCCATGGGGGACCCACTGGAGCTTGTTCCTGTGACCAGCCACTGAACACAGGAGGAAACTGAGGCTCAGAGGGGTGTGGTGACAGTCCTAAGACTCACAGCTGGGAGGCGGCCTAGTGACACTGTGTGATCCAGGGCCTGAGTGCTCACCTGAGGAAAAGCAGGTGCAGCACATGCCGGGGACTGGCAAAGTTCCTGTAGGTTGACAGAAACAGGTGGACATGAGATTGGTCACCACCCAAGACAGCAGGCACCAGGTGCTCCACCCGCTTCTTCAGGGTGCGTGCCGGGACAGGCCACACCATGTGGGTGGCATCCGAGCTCAATGAAGATGTGTCTTCACTCTAGGACAGGACAGGGGAGAGATACACAGTGACAGCACCGTGAACCCCAAGGAGGGCAGGGGCTGGAGGCCAGTCTTAACCCCAGGGAGGACATGAGAAGACAGCCTGAGGGCCCAGGGTTAATGTACAGGGTGGTGGTTGCCACCCCGGCAGTCCCCGTTCACCCTCCAGCCAGACCTGAGGTGTGAACACACCAGGACCAGCAGGTTTATAAACCCCCCACCCTCTGCCCCTGCCCTGGGAGGGTGTCCCATGTCCCCGTTCCCCACACACTCAGGAGGAGGGGGTGCGGTCACCCAGGGAGGCTCATAGTGCTGGCCTGGCCTTGCCCAACCTCCTCTGGGCCACCTGACATTACCTTTGGGGACCTCCTCCCAGACGGCCACAGGGGTCGAGGGCGAGGGCTGAACCAGCGCCGGAAGCATTGGACAAGCCTCTCAGCACAGGGCTTCCTGGGGCTACGGCCCCGGGACCTCGGGATACAGCACAACATCTCACTCTGCCTGTGGCCAAGTGAGCTGGGGAAGGGGCTGTGTATAGAATGTGGGTGCCAGGTTACCGAGTTCCGAGTTCTGTTGGGGTCTGTCGTCAAGGAAGTGAAGTCACTTCCTGATACCTCATTTCCTGAGCCCCTCCTCTGTGTACAAGACTGCAAATGCCCCTCTGGGTACCTGTCTGCTGACCCTCCTTCCCCATGAACTCTCTCTATTGCCCACACTTCCACCAACACTGCCTGACCACACCCCTGTGCAAGGCCTGGGTGCAGCCAGCGTCACAGCTCAGAGGAGATACACGTAGGTTCATCCCCAGCTCCTGCTTCTTATCACTTTATGTGACCCTGGACAAGCCATTGTCACTCTCATGACCTCCCCAGTCTCCCCTTTTGCACAGTGGGGATCTTTCTAGCATCTTCTTCCTAGGGATGGCATCAGGCATGTGTGAGAAAACATCTCTGAAACCTATGGCCGGTGTCACATGCAGCTAATAAACAAGACTAGAGATAAAATCCACGACGGTGTGGAAGGTAGCATGGAATACGACTAACGACAGGTCTGGTTCCTGTCATATAATCTTGAAAATGTCACTTTTGCTCTTGGTCTGTTTTCCCTGTCCGCACCATGCGACAGTTGGAATTTCATGCATTCACATACTGCTTTCCTCCATAAAACCTCACAATGGCTTCGTGTGTATTTAGGTTTGGACTCAAGTGCCACATCTCTGTCTGTGTGGTTGGCGACTCCTCAGGGGCTCCCAGTGGTCCCCACCATCTGCTGCACACATCCTCACGTAATCCCCTGCCCTGCAGTGTGGACTGGACTTAGTGACTCACTTCTAACCAATACAGTATCAAAAGTGAGAAGGTGTCACTTTCTAAATGTCATGGTAACACGCCTGTCTCTAGAGTCTTGTGCTCTGTCTCCTCTGTTCTCTCTGTTTGTATCCACCATATGCCAAGCATGGTGCCGAGAGCTGGAGAAAGAGCTGATTCAGCTGCACCCTGGCTTGGGAGATGATCCCAGGATAAGAAAGAGGAGAAGACGTGCTATCGAGTGCCTGACATTCTAAGAGAGGAAAGTGATCTAGGAGGCCATCAGAATATTCTAGATTAGGAAGCTACCTGAAGATGGTAGGAAATGAACACCATTTGCAGACAAGAACCAGAGGCGTTTGGTCCATTAAGATGACGACAACATGTAACTGATGTGTAAGATGTAAGTAAGTAAGAAATAGTATTCACAAATTCAAATCCTATTTTCAAAATCATTGAATGGCAGGGATAAGTGCTCATGTTCAATGCAAACATAACTAGAATTGAGGAAGATTCCATTTATGGAATAACTTTATATCTCCATTAGATGAAAGTATGCAGATATGTTCAGCCATTCTTTTCAAATTGTATAAAATATCCATTTTTGACACAATCGGGATTCCACCCCCATACTTTGGCTTCACAGCCCATTTTCTTTACACCAGACACACATCCATTGCTGTGATGTAGATCCATTGCTGTCAACACTATCCCAGCCCACAGCCTACTGGTCCTGGGAGACAGCAACTCTATCACTATATTGTGTGCAGAATCCAGAAAGGGCCTAACACGGGGGCTCCATAAATACTCCCTGAAGTGCTGCACTTGAGAAGAGAGAAGAGTCTATGATTTTATTACCTGGTGCTCTACCTACACATGTTATCACTCTGCATTATGCCATGATCCTTAGTCCCCCTCACCTGACAGTCAGCAACCCAGGAGCAGAGTCTACACCTCGGTCTGCCCCTATTCCAGGCCCCCAGCCCAGCACCTGGCAAGTAATAGGTGCCAAGTACTGATGAATGAATTGTCTGGAAACATGTGAAACAGGATTCATCAAGAATACCCAGATGGAAGGTCACCATGAACATGCTGCCTGATAACCTGCCAGCCCTTTAATTCTGTCTGCCGACCACTTCCTTCAGCCAGGAACTGCCTGGGCACAAAGATTTCCCAGAGTCACCATCCTGCCTTGACTTCTGCCGTTCACTTTAGCCTCCTTGATTGTCCTACTTACTGTGGGTTTCTTCACTCTCAGTCTCAGGGGACACCTCTGAACCCCTAAGGTAGCCCACTGGGTCTTCCTTCTCTGGCCAACACATTCCTCTTGCTTCTGTGCATGGCCTTGATAGCAGTGTCACAGGCAATCCCAGGAAACTGACACCCCAGCATGCTGACCTTGGGCACCCGCACTAGTCAAGGGAGCCCTCTCCCTTCATCTCCTGCAGAATCCCCCTAGGAATAGGGGATGCAGATATGTACACATGTGTAGGGAGGAAAGGGGGTCTCATGACATCTTAGCTAGAAGATGATTACAAATTTCTTAAACATTAGTAGAAAATTACGGTTCATTTGTCCTGGCATGCAACTGAATGAGAAAAAATCTGTGAAAAATTCTGACACCCATGACAAAAGAAATGATCCAAACAATATGACCATCGAGGTGCTTTTCTTTTATGTTTAGGACTATCATTTAAAAATGTGGTATTGAGGAGCATGTCAACAATATTGGGGGAGGCTCTGGAACGATGCTGAGTAGAAAATGGACAATAGATTCCTTTTTTGAGAATTGAGAGAAGCTATTTTGCAGAAAGTGGCAAATGAGCTTGACTTCTAAAAACGAAGAGCATTAAAGCAAGTAAGTTGAGTGGAAAGTAGATGATATTTGGGAGAGGGGTGACGTGTTAAGTTACAAGAGGCAAAGAAATGGAAAGAACACATGTTTTGCAAAGGGAAAAATCATTCCTGTAAAACATCAGAATTGGAGTTTTCTTGCTGTTCTTTTTGTGCCTATGTAGGATCTTCTTTCTGCTGTAACTTCCAACTTGGGTTCTAGGCACTCTGTGTATGTGTGTGTTTACAAGAGAGAAATTGATAAACCTTAGTAAGCCCTAGAAAATTCTAGAGGTCTGAAATAAACAGATATTTTTCAAGTTTATTTAATTAAAAAGCAAAACAAAACAAAAACAGTGTCATCTGCTCCTATTAGGTAAAATATATGATCATATTGGAATCTTTGTGTGTGTGTGTATGGCTGGCCAATATAGGGATCCACACCCTTGACCTTGGTGATACGAGGCTGTGCTCTAACCAGCTGAGCTACCAGCCAGCCTATACATGATCATATTGGAATAATATGCAACAGAGAGATACTCTGCTGCTATGGAGAATAAGCTGATTGCAAGGAAAAAAGATGCTCACAGATAAGGCAAGGGTAGGCTTTTTGTCCCCCATTGTGGAATAGTACAGGGAACAATGCAAATGTATTGAGGCTGGTAATTCCAAGTCATGGGAGGGAAATTAAAATGATGACTCTGGAAGAATAGTTTCAAATGTCAAGGAGTTTGAGGCAGGTGATCAATTTAGTGAAATGACAATTGCTTTAGGAGAGGCTGCTTCTTTGAAAGGATTGATACATACAGCAAGGCAAGGTAGGTGACTGTGCTGCTAAGGTTTTAACATTGCTATGAGTTTTAACTTTAAATATATTTGTGACTTTGCATGTAGCTCTGAATTTTGAGTGTCATAATTACTTAAGAATCTTTTATGGATTTGATTACTATAGCTATCACTGTAATTTGATGAGGTTTTAGAACTACATTCCATCTCTAATTTTGGTTTTATTATTTCCAAGTGCCAAAATACTTAACAAAGAACCACCTCTTATTCTATAATAAAAAGCAATGGAGACAAGATATTCAGTTGAAAAAAATTACTTTTTTTTTTTTTTTAAAGATGACCGGTAAGGGGATCCTATCCCTTGATGTGGTGTTGTCAGCACCACGCTCTCCCAAGTGAGCCAATCAGCCAACCCTCCATAGGGATCCGAACCCGTGGCCCTGGTGCTGTCAGCACCGCACTCTCCAAGTGCACACGGGCCGGCCCTGATCCATGGTAGTTTTAGCTGCTTCCCTCCTTTCTTCTCAGAATTTTCATTTTCCCATGTTCTCCTGGACAACTTCAACCCTGCTAACGATTAAAACCTATCACATCTGTCTGTCGTGGTGTGGATTGGCTCCCAAGCAGAAGACTCAGGGCTTCTTTGAACTAGGACTTGCATTGACCTCAACTCAACCAAGCCGAGGTGCCGATCTTGTGATTACACTTAGCATGTGCTATGAATGGAGAGAAATGAAGTGTAAAGTGCCTATGAGATGCGAAGTCAAACTTGTCACGTTCCTACTCCCCTCTCTGGGCTTCTCTCCATCTTCAGCTCCACCTCACTGTTTACCCCTTAAAGAAGCCAGATGCTCTCTAATTCGTATATCCACGAAACACTTGGTTTCAAATAACGGGTATTAAATGACTATTTGTTGGAAGTTCTGTATCCTAAATTTGTAGGTGTCCTTTATGTGACTGATGATGGCATGAATACCTAGTGTTAACAGTCTTTGGTGTGCTCAGCATTAAGATCCGTTAGGAATTGTCATGGAAACTTGTAAAATTAAAAAAAAATCCAAATGCATGTCATCTGGCCTTGGAGTCCAGTTCTTCAGTACACACTCTGCTGATTTGGGCACCTCAGTCAAGAACCCAGTCAAAGAACCTCACAGAGTCACCCACAGGCCACGAAGCCACAGCACACGAGCAAGACTTTCCCGTGCTGCCCTGTTAACCATGAGCAGATGCCAAGGGCCCCAGATGTTCCAGCAAAACCTCTAGTTTCAGCAAATCCTCTAATATGAAATAGGCCAAAGCAAACAAACAAAAAAGGAAAAAGCGAATTGGAAGAAATAGAGATCATGCAAGGGAAACAGAAAATACCATTAACTTCCTCAGAGTTATAGGAGAGAAACTGTTGGACTTACTGAAGAAGAACAGACATTGTTAAAGTAGAAGAGGGAGAAGATGAATCAAATAACCATGAGGTCATTTAGAAATTAAAAATATAACTGTTGAAATTTTTGTTTGTTTGTTTTTGTGTGTGTGTGTGTGACAGTTAAGGGGGTTGTAACCCTAGGGGTGGTGTCGCCCGCACCGCGCTCAGCCAGTGAGCGCACAGGCCATCCCTATGTGGTATCCGAACCCGCGGCAGCGCCCCTGCGCTCCCAGCGCCGCTCTCTCCCGAGTGCGCCACGGGGCGGCCCATAAGTGTTGACATTTAACTTAGAAAACAACTCACTAGAAAGATGAGAAACTAACACAAGGGAAGCTTGATTAGATCAAAAAGACAAAAGGATAACAAGAAAGATACAATTGAAAGAAAAGCATAAAAAAGTAAAAGGAGTAAAAGGGAAAGAGAGAGAGAAAACGGAAGTGCGTGTCCGGCAGAGCCAGTGTCTGAACAACACGCGCTCCAGGAAGAGCCGCGGAGATGGGCAGGAGGAGAGAACCATGGGAGAAAGGAGGAAGGGACAGGTCCCGGAGGTTCCCAGAGGTCCCCACGTGGAGAGTGACGATGGGTCCACACGCCGCCCCGCACTGGGGAAGCACAGGGGACACCGTGTCAACTCTGGGTGTGGGGGGCCAGGGGACGGACCCTGTGGAGGAGCCTCAAGAGGGAGACGACAGGGGAGTCCGGCCTTCAGCGTCTCGTGCAGAGTCGGTTCCGATCTCCGCTTTTCCTCGTCAAACGTGAGTCCGACAAGGCGAGGACGGGCCTCTGGACGTTTAGCAGCCCAAGACCGTTTTCTTAGCAGTCTATGGGGGGCGTCTTCCAAAAGGAAGAAGACATAAAGCCGGAGAGGGGACAGGGCCCTGGTGACGGCCACGGGGGATCGTGCCGACCCCGACTGCTCGGAGGCTGCAGTGTAGACATTGGCTCCCAGGAGGTGTCGTCCAGAGCACCACATGGGTCCCTGAGGCGTTCACCTTTGGTGACAGCAGCTGCCCTAACCGGGACAGTGCGCGTGCGCAGACGCCACCGCGCACAGAGGACACGCGGTCTGCGCCTGGCTGTCAGCCGCGTCCCCGCAGCCGCCGGTGCGCGGCGCTCAGAGCCGCCGACGGGAAGCCGCGGTCGCGGGGTGCGCTCTCCGTTGCGCCTCCTGGTGGCCCTGCCTGCAGCTGTCGCGCCCAGGCCGCCCGTCCCTCGGGGGACAGGAGCTCACGACGGGCCGCTATCCACTCCCTGCTCCCGCCCCTCTGCGGCCGATGACAGCGGGTTCCAGCGACACGACGGATTCCCACGGGTGCTCCAGGTCGGTGCAAGGGGTCCGCGCTGACGAGGCGCCGAGCACAGCCGTGAGGGGGACCCGCGTGGGCTGTCGTCGGCCGACGGTCCTGGCGGTTCCTCGGCCCCAGGCTGGCAGGCACAGTCCACGGCGTGAGAGTCCTGAACGCGGAGCCGTGTGCTATTAAAGCCACACGGTCACCACGAGCGACGGTATCTTGTGTACTTTTTCAAAACTGAGTTTTCTATTCTATGCCTTTACTCAACCGTATGAAATATAGAATTAGTAATTTATCAAATTGAGTAAAATATGTCAATTGTTATTTATATATAAACAAAATTTATAGATTTATTTGGAAGAATTGATATATTTTCCCTACTTATTTTCTCATCTATGAAATTGTACATCTCTTCATTGTCTTCAGTTTGTTCGTTTTTTCAATAACATTTTACACTCAGTGTTTAGAAATCATGATTGTAAAAATGCACCCTAATTATTCATGCAATCCTTATGAATGAAAATTTGGGGTGTTTCCAACCCTTAGTAATAGGTATTGTCATATTAACAATCTTGTCGACACCTCACCTTATAATTTTTCAAGGTTACATATGATATAGATTCCTGAATATTGGGTTACAGTGTAAAATAGTAAATATACAAGTATAATTTTGCTACATTTTGCGAGTTTCTGCTCCTTATGGGCTCTACCATTTGCATTCCACCACAGTGTATTATAATACCTGTATCCCCACAGTCTCACTAACAAGTTTGTTATCAAAAAATTAAATTTTGCAAATCTAATAGGTGAAGTCTTGTATTTCAATATATTTTAAATGTATAGTTCTCTATGAGGGATTTTAAGCACCTAATTAAGTATTGATGCCAATTTAAATTTCCTTTTGTGTTATTAGATTGTTCATATATTGTGTTCATTTTTATTTCATTTGGTTGGTCATTTCCATCTCATTTTTTCACACATCATTGTATTAGTGATATTATCCTAGTTTAAGAGGTTTTTTGTTTTTTTGCTTTTTTTAAAATTGAAACATTATTGATCACCCATTTTAAGTATTATAGCTTGTAATTACTTTTTGTCGTGTCCTTTTGACCTAGTTGGTGGCATTTACCTTTTGTTTGAGTTTGCTTTGCTTTATTAATTGCTGCTATGCCATCCATGTTAACTGCTGCTACATTAGTAGCAGCATATTTTCACCAGTGATTTGAAATGCTATCTTTCTTAAATACTAAATTTCTATAAATCTTGGGTATCTCTTTGAATTCTCCATTCTTTTTCATGAGGTTTTATATTTACTTATAAACAAATTCCATATGGTCTTGATAATGAAGAATTTATAAAAAAAAAATTTTCGATCTCTGGTAGACTTACCCCTCCCTTTTGATTTGTTTCCTCATTTTTTTCTGATGAACGATTAATGTTTCATCAACATTTTATAATCATCTTATTATGTTCTAGGTGAAGAAAGAAATGAGACTATTTTTAATGTGATCATGACACACGTATAAAGTAACTTAGGAGAAAATAAAATCCTTAGGATGATGTGGGTTTCTGGCCAAGAAAATATCTCTGACATTTCTCTATCGTTTGTGTATGTATGTTTTAAGAGTGTTCTAATGCTTAAATCGCATAGTTAAACAGGCTTTGTCGAGTTCATGTTAGCTTTATGCCAAATATTTTAACAATTTTGTGGCTATTGAAAATGGAATCTTGATTTGTGTAATGTAATCTAGATAGTTATTGTTATTACATAGGACATTTATTAATTTTATATGTGAGTTTTTCTAAATCGCAATATGTAAATTTTATTTTAGTAAGCCGTCTTGTTTGTAATAGGTTTTTAATTAATTCTTTTTGATTTTTTAAATTCACAATACATACACATAACCCATTTTTCTCCATCTTGAGATATACAAATACGTATGGTCAAATCTTATTTTATCTAGTGTTTTGATATTTATGAGTCTTACATTTTCTCAAAAGTAGTTTTGGCTTCTGTGGAAATTATTATGTGTTTTTCTTTCTTCTAATGCTTAATACTTTTGCAAAATATTGAAGTTAGTAATTCATCTCAAATTTAATTTTGTGAACGGTACCTAGCAAAAGCATAACTGGATTTAATTTCCAAGTAAATAATATTTCAATCCCTGTAATGATGAAGTGCTTTCCCCTAAGTAATCTGAATCCTTTCCACATATACCAGAATCTGTTTCAAAATTCAAACTTTTACTCCACTGAACTATTCGCTTATTCTTTGCCAATCTCATTCACTTTCAAGTATGTTCCTTTGCAATACATTTTATTAGACGGAGCAAATTTCCTCTTTGTTTTTATTATTATTGTTCTTCTTATGTCTTGAACATTTTGGGGGCCATTTTTGCACATAATTTTTTTTCATATTACCTTTGAGGTTATTTGACAAGTCCCCTAAACATCACTCTTTGGAACTTTTCAAGTTTAGAATTATTGAATCTATTGGTTAACATAGGTAGAATACATATATATGTGGCGTAACTTCCTAGCATCACTGCTGCCCGGCACATGGACACACGTGGGCATTTTGGTAGGAGCTGCTGAGTGGCTCCTGCGACAGGGGTATCTATGAACACATCTCCTGGGGCATCTGCTGGGACCTCTTCTTCCTTCATTCTCACAAGAGCTGGTCGTCACCAGACATACAGACCTGCCCATCTGATGGGGCAAATGCTATCTGAATAGTGAGCAAATTTCTGTGCATAATCATTAGGGAGGCCGCGGATGTCTGACATTTACTGGCCATATGAATTGCTTCCCTGTGGAACTGCAGGAATATGTCCTTTGTCCCTATGGATAAATGAGAACTCTCCGTACAACTAGGATGCATACTACCCTTTCTCTGCCCATGAAGAATTTTCCAGTCTGGGGTTTGTCTTTTCACCTTTTGACATTATTCTGGTTTTTGTTTGGACCAGGAAAAGTCAGCATTTTCCTCAGTGGCTTCTGGCTCTCTGGTCATTCAAAAGTAGTTCCTATTTCAAGATTATGGCAATAATAACTATCAGGGCTTTGTGTTTCTACATAGAGTCTTTGGTTTTTCTGTAATTTTCCTCTCACTAAAAACATAAAATGAAAATTAATCAGATCTTTCTCATATAATGCGGCCAGATACAAAAGGCCACATAACATATAACTGTACTGATAGGAACAATCCACGATAGGTAAATTCACACACACAGAAAATGGAGTGGTAGTCAGGGACAGGGAGAGGCGGGATGGGGAGTGTCAGCTTAATGGCTACAGAGTTGATGAAGCTGTTCGATCACTAGACGGTGGTAAGGGTTGCACCATATTAAAAATGTACTTAATGCCACTGAATGGTAATTTTGAAAATATTAAAAACACTTTATTTTATACAAGGGATATTATTGAAAATAAAAGATGAAAAAATTTGAGGAGATGCAGGACACAGACAAAAATGAGGAGAAGCACAGCGTCAAGGAAGGGCAAGAACAGATCTGGAGTGGGGACTGGTGAGGGTGTTTGTGGGAGCTCTGGAGCCAGGGCTCCCCTGGGTGCTGGTGTTTCTTCTAATTCTTCGGATGTTTCAGGAACGGTTATGTCAGGTTGCTCTAGCTCTACCTCTGGATCTTGAGCTTTCTCCTGCTCTTTCTCTTGCTCTTTCTCCTGATCTTTCTCTTGATCTTTCTGTTGCTCCTGCTCTGGATCTTGCGTCTGATCTACCACTTGCTCTGGATCTTGTTCCTGCTCTACCTCTTGCTCTGGATCTTGCTCCTGCTCTGCCTCTTGCTCTGGATCTGGCTCCTGCTCTACTTCTTGCTCTGGCTTGGGCTCTGGATCTTGCTCTCGCTCTGCCTCTGGCAGTGGAGGTGGAGCTGGAGCTGGAACTCGAGCCGAACATGGCAGCAGCTCTTGGGACAGTTGTTCAGCCTGGGCGGAAGCTGGAACTGGAGAGACAACAATTGAAAATATCAATGTGAGTTTCTATGTCTCATCCAATGACACTGTCTTTCTAGAAGCCCAAGTCCAGAGACCCAGCCTCAGGAAGTCTCCCCACACTGCAGAACACTGTATGATTGTTCTGAGTACTCAGCGCCCCTGTCCCCAGCCTGCTTCTGGAAACTCTGCTGTGTGTGGCCCAGCCCAGGCCCCTCCCCAAACCCGCACAGGCACCCACCTTCTTCCTCCTCTCCCTCAGTCTCCGCCTCACTAGGCTCCAGGTGCTCCGGCTTCTCCAGCTGCGCCAGAAGAAGATCAGCCTTACGCTCCACCTCTGAACCTCGCATACTGATATGTACATAGGCCAAAAGAAACTTCAGAGAATGAAATTCAGGAGGCTCGTGGAAATCGGTGGAATAGAATTCCAGCCAGATCTTTAAGACAGAGGACATGGCACTGTGGGAGACAGGTGGGCAACAGCATCAGAGGCCTGGCCTATCCCTCTATGCTGCCCTCCCAAGGCTCCCCTGAGTGAGCTGCAGTCTTGTACCCTCTGCCCGTGCCTGTCCATAGGCCAGCCCATCCAATGTCCACCCCCAGTATGGCAGTTCTGGCACAGATGGGCCTGGCAGCCGAGGAGGGGCTGGCAAAAGCCTCCATGGGAGGAGCCTTCAACCACTGATGTGACCACGTTTCCCTTCTTCAGGGAAACCTGACAACCTCCTCTGCCTGTGTCACTGCCCCATCCCTGCTGGAATGACCTGTCCACCCCAGGAGGGTGCTGTCTGCTCTGGGCATTACTCACTGGCACACAGGAGGTGTTCAGCAATATCTGATCAATGAGGAAACAGAGGGAGGCGCTGCTCCCCTGGCCTACCCAGGGCCCTTGGAAAAGCCCAAACTTGAGCTCACACGTGAATGTACTGCCCAAGTGTCTGCATGGAAATCTGCATATCCTTTTGCCAGAGACAGCAATCTCTTGTCCCTGACCACACTCTGCACCCTCAGCACCAGCTGAGCATCCCCATGGAGGCTCCAGCCCCGAGTGTGAGCGGGATGCTCTGCACACCTCCTGCTCTGGCTCAGCACGGGCTCTGGGGGTGTGGGCAGGGCTGGGTGGGAGGGCGTGGGGATGGATTCTCTCTGGGCTCACTCTGCTCTCCAGCCTCTCGCACACCCTATGGTGCCTGGGACCACATCCCCAGCCGTCTTGACTCCTTTCCCTGCAGGGAAAGCCTTGAGCCCTCAGCCCTGTAGCAGGAATCATAAGATGTGTGAGAGCCAGAGTTCTGCCAGCCCCCCACCCACAGGCCCCCGCAGACCACACGCAGTTGTGTGGAGATGGGAGCCCCTCCTTCTGCACCTAAACCCCACTTACCATTTTAGCTGCTCCAGGGATTCGCCATCCCCGTGACAATCAGTAATCATGTTTCCATACCTAGAGGAGGTCAGGAGTGTGTCAAATCTACCATACGGTGGCACTACCTGCTTCTCATGTCTACTGTGACTGTCTCACCTCTGACTAGAATGGAAGCCCAGGAGGGCAGGGAATGCAGTCTCCTCGGTTCATTGGATCATGGTCAGTGCCCAGAAAGTGACTGCACATAGTGTGGCTTCACGTATGTTTGTTGAAGGAATGAACCCCAACCAAGTCCTCCCAAGATATCTGGGTGCACCTGAAGCCGCTCTGCCCGCCTCTGGTCTCCCTGCTTTGAATACACCCAGAAGCCTACAGATAGAATCTCAAATTTCCTGTAAAAATGTGAAAACAGTGAAGCCCAAGTCAACGAGGTCAGTGAGGGGGTGACAGAGACTTCCTCGTGGGGGTGTCAGGAATCCTGAATGAGGACGACCGTGGCCCCTCCAGCAGACCTTCCACAGGGCTGGACTCAGGAGCAGCACTTTCCATGGGGGACCCACTGGAGCTTGTTCCTGTGACCAGCCACTGAACACAGGAGGAAACTGAGGCTCAGAGGGGTGTGGTGACAGTCCTAAGACTCACAGCTGGGAGGCGGCCTAGTGACACTGTGTGATCCAGGGCCTGAGTGCTCACCTGAGGAAAAGCAGGTGCAGCACATGCCGGGGACTGGCAAAGTTCCTGTAGGTTGACAGAAACAGGTGGACATGAGATTGGTCACCACCCAAGACAGCAGGCACCAGGTGCTCCACCCGCTTCTTCAGGGTGCGTGCCGGGACAGGCCACACCATGTGGGTGGCATCCGAGCTCAATGAAGATGTGTCTTCACTCTAGGACAGGACAGGGGAGAGATACACAGTGACAGCACCGTGAACCCCAAGGAGGGCAGGGGCTGGAGGCCAGTCTTAACCCCAGGGAGGACATGAGAAGACAGCCTGAGGGCCCAGGGTTAATGTACAGGGTGGTGGTTGCCACCCCGGCAGTCCCCGTTCACCCTCCAGCCAGACCTGAGGTGTGAACACACCAGGACCAGCAGGTTTATAAACCCCCCACCCTCTGCCCCTGCCCTGGGAGGGTGTCCCATGTCCCCGTTCCCCACACACTCAGGAGGAGGGGGTGCGGTCACCCAGGGAGGCTCATAGTGCTGGCCTGGCCTTGCCCAACCTCCTCTGGGCCACCTGACATTACCTTTGGGGACCTCCTCCCAGACGGCCACAGGGGTCGAGGGCGAGGGCTGAACCAGCGCCGGAAGCATTGGACAAGCCTCTCAGCACAGGGCTTCCTGGGGCTACGGCCCCGGGACCTCGGGATACAGCACAACATCTCACTCTGCCTGTGGCCAAGTGAGCTGGGGAAGGGGCTGTGTATAGAATGTGGGTGCCAGGTTACCGAGTTCCGAGTTCTGTTGGGGTCTGTCGTCAAGGAAGTGAAGTCACTTCCTGATACCTCATTTCCTGAGCCCCTCCTCTGTGTACAAGACTGCAAATGCCCCTCTGGGTACCTGTCTGCTGACCCTCCTTCCCCATGAACTCTCTCTATTGCCCACACTTCCACCAACACTGCCTGACCACACCCCTGTGCAAGGCCTGGGTGCAGCCAGCGTCACAGCTCAGAGGAGATACACGTAGGTTCATCCCCAGCTCCTGCTTCTTATCACTTTATGTGACCCTGGACAAGCCATTGTCACTCTCATGACCTCCCCAGTCTCCCCTTTTGCACAGTGGGGATCTTTCTAGCATCTTCTTCCTAGGGATGGCATCAGGCATGTGTGAGAAAACATCTCTGAAACCTATGGCCGGTGTCACATGCAGCTAATAAACAAGACTAGAGATAAAATCCACGACGGTGTGGAAGGTAGCATGGAATACGACTAACGACAGGTCTGGTTCCTGTCATATAATCTTGAAAATGTCACTTTTGCTCTTGGTCTGTTTTCCCTGTCCGCACCATGCGACAGTTGGAATTTCATGCATTCACATACTGCTTTCCTCCATAAAACCTCACAATGGCTTCGTGTGTATTTAGGTTTGGACTCAAGTGCCACATCTCTGTCTGTGTGGTTGGCGACTCCTCAGGGGCTCCCAGTGGTCCCCACCATCTGCTGCACACATCCTCACGTAATCCCCTGCCCTGCAGTGTGGACTGGACTTAGTGACTCACTTCTAACCAATACAGTATCAAAAGTGAGAAGGTGTCACTTTCTAAATGTCATGGTAACACGCCTGTCTCTAGAGTCTTGTGCTCTGTCTCCTCTGTTCTCTCTGTTTGTATCCACCATATGCCAAGCATGGTGCCGAGAGCTGGAGAAAGAGCTGATTCAGCTGCACCCTGGCTTGGGAGATGATCCCAGGATAAGAAAGAGGAGAAGACGTGCTATCGAGTGCCTGACATTCTAAGAGAGGAAAGTGATCTAGGAGGCCATCAGAATATTCTAGATTAGGAAGCTACCTGAAGATGGTAGGAAATGAACACCATTTGCAGACAAGAACCAGAGGCGTTTGGTCCATTAAGATGACGACAACATGTAACTGATGTGTAAGATGTAAGTAAGTAAGAAATAGTATTCACAAATTCAAATCCTATTTTCAAAATCATTGAATGGCAGGGATAAGTGCTCATGTTCAATGCAAACATAACTAGAATTGAGGAAGATTCCATTTATGGAATAACTTTATATCTCCATTAGATGAAAGTATGCAGATATGTTCAGCCATTCTTTTCAAATTGTATAAAATATCCATTTTTGACACAATCGGGATTCCACCCCCATACTTTGGCTTCACAGCCCATTTTCTTTACACCAGACACACATCCATTGCTGTGATGTAGATCCATTGCTGTCAACACTATCCCAGCCCACAGCCTACTGGTCCTGGGAGACAGCAACTCTATCACTATATTGTGTGCAGAATCCAGAAAGGGCCTAACACGGGGGCTCCATAAATACTCCCTGAAGTGCTGCACTTGAGAAGAGAGAAGAGTCTATGATTTTATTACCTGGTGCTCTACCTACACATGTTATCACTCTGCATTATGCCATGATCCTTAGTCCCCCTCACCTGACAGTCAGCAACCCAGGAGCAGAGTCTACACCTCGGTCTGCCCCTATTCCAGGCCCCCAGCCCAGCACCTGGCAAGTAATAGGTGCCAAGTACTGATGAATGAATTGTCTGGAAACATGTGAAACAGGATTCATCAAGAATACCCAGATGGAAGGTCACCATGAACATGCTGCCTGATAACCTGCCAGCCCTTTAATTCTGTCTGCCGACCACTTCCTTCAGCCAGGAACTGCCTGGGCACAAAGATTTCCCAGAGTCACCATCCTGCCTTGACTTCTGCCGTTCACTTTAGCCTCCTTGATTGTCCTACTTACTGTGGGTTTCTTCACTCTCAGTCTCAGGGGACACCTCTGAACCCCTAAGGTAGCCCACTGGGTCTTCCTTCTCTGGCCAACACATTCCTCTTGCTTCTGTGCATGGCCTTGATAGCAGTGTCACAGGCAATCCCAGGAAACTGACACCCCAGCATGCTGACCTTGGGCACCCGCACTAGTCAAGGGAGCCCTCTCCCTTCATCTCCTGCAGAATCCCCCTAGGAATAGGGGATGCAGATATGTACACATGTGTAGGGAGGAAAGGGGGTCTCATGACATCTTAGCTAGAAGATGATTACAAATTTCTTAAACATTAGTAGAAAATTACGGTTCATTTGTCCTGGCATGCAACTGAATGAGAAAAAATCTGTGAAAAATTCTGACACCCATGACAAAAGAAATGATCCAAACAATATGACCATCGAGGTGCTTTTCTTTTATGTTTAGGACTATCATTTAAAAATGTGGTATTGAGGAGCATGTCAACAATATTGGGGGAGGCTCTGGAACGATGCTGAGTAGAAAATGGACAATAGATTCCTTTTTTGAGAATTGAGAGAAGCTATTTTGCAGAAAGTGGCAAATGAGCTTGACTTCTAAAAACGAAGAGCATTAAAGCAAGTAAGTTGAGTGGAAAGTAGATGATATTTGGGAGAGGGGTGACGTGTTAAGTTACAAGAGGCAAAGAAATGGAAAGAACACATGTTTTGCAAAGGGAAAAATCATTCCTGTAAAACATCAGAATTGGAGTTTTCTTGCTGTTCTTTTTGTGCCTATGTAGGATCTTCTTTCTGCTGTAACTTCCAACTTGGGTTCTAGGCACTCTGTGTATGTGTGTGTTTACAAGAGAGAAATTGATAAACCTTAGTAAGCCCTAGAAAATTCTAGAGGTCTGAAATAAACAGATATTTTTCAAGTTTATTTAATTAAAAAGCAAAACAAAACAAAAACAGTGTCATCTGCTCCTATTAGGTAAAATATATGATCATATTGGAATCTTTGTGTGTGTGTGTATGGCTGGCCAATATAGGGATCCACACCCTTGACCTTGGTGATACGAGGCTGTGCTCTAACCAGCTGAGCTACCAGCCAGCCTATACATGATCATATTGGAATAATATGCAACAGAGAGATACTCTGCTGCTATGGAGAATAAGCTGATTGCAAGGAAAAAAGATGCTCACAGATAAGGCAAGGGTAGGCTTTTTGTCCCCCATTGTGGAATAGTACAGGGAACAATGCAAATGTATTGAGGCTGGTAATTCCAAGTCATGGGAGGGAAATTAAAATGATGACTCTGGAAGAATAGTTTCAAATGTCAAGGAGTTTGAGGCAGGTGATCAATTTAGTGAAATGACAATTGCTTTAGGAGAGGCTGCTTCTTTGAAAGGATTGATACATACAGCAAGGCAAGGTAGGTGACTGTGCTGCTAAGGTTTTAACATTGCTATGAGTTTTAACTTTAAATATATTTGTGACTTTGCATGTAGCTCTGAATTTTGAGTGTCATAATTACTTAAGAATCTTTTATGGATTTGATTACTATAGCTATCACTGTAATTTGATGAGGTTTTAGAACTACATTCCATCTCTAATTTTGGTTTTATTATTTCCAAGTGCCAAAATACTTAACAAAGAACCACCTCTTATTCTATAATAAAAAGCAATGGAGACAAGATATTCAGTTGAAAAAAATTACTTTTTTTTTTTTTTTAAAGATGACCGGTAAGGGGATCCTATCCCTTGATGTGGTGTTGTCAGCACCACGCTCTCCCAAGTGAGCCAATCAGCCAACCCTCCATAGGGATCCGAACCCGTGGCCCTGGTGCTGTCAGCACCGCACTCTCCAAGTGCGCACGGGCCGGCCCTGATCCATGGTAGTTTTAGCTGCTTCCCTCCTTTCTTCTCAGAATTTTCATTTTCCCATGTTCTCCTGGACAACTTCAACCCTGCTAACGATTAAAACCTATCACATCTGTCTGTCGTGGTGTGGATTGGCTCCCAAGCAGAAGACTCAGGGCTTCTTTGAACTAGGACTTGCATTGACCTCAACTCAACCAAGCCGAGGTGCCGATCTTGTGATTACACTTAGCATGTGCTATGAATGGAGAGAAATGAAGTGTAAAGTGCCTATGAGATGCGAAGTCAAACTTGTCACGTTCCTACTCCCCTCTCTGGGCTTCTCTCCATCTTCAGCTCCACCTCACTGTTTACCCCTTAAAGAAGCCAGATGCTCTCTAATTCGTATATCCACGAAACACTTGGTTTCAAATAACGGGTATTAAATGACTATTTGTTGGAAGTTCTGTATCCTAAATTTGTAGGTGTCCTTTATGTGACTGATGATGGCATGAATACCTAGTGTTAACAGTCTTTGGTGTGCTCAGCATTAAGATCCGTTAGGAATTGTCATGGAAACTTGTAAAATTAAAAAAAAATCCAAATGCATGTCATCTGGCCTTGGAGTCCAGTTCTTCAGTACACACTCTGCTGATTTGGGCACCTCAGTCAAGAACCCAGTCAAAGAACCTCACAGAGTCACCCACAGGCCACGAAGCCACAGCACACGAGCAAGACTTTCCCGTGCTGCCCTGTTAACCATGAGCAGATGCCAAGGGCCCCAGATGTTCCAGCAAAACCTCTAGTTTCAGCAAATCCTCTAATATGAAATAGGCCAAAGCAAACAAACAAAAAAGGAAAAAGCGAATTGGAAGAAATAGAGATCATGCAAGGGAAACAGAAAATACCATTAACTTCCTCAGAGTTATAGGAGAGAAACTGTTGGACTTACTGAAGAAGAACAGACATTGTTAAAGTAGAAGAGGGAGAAGATGAATCAAATAACCATGAGGTCATTTAGAAATTAAAAATATAACTGTTGAAATTTTTGTTTGTTTGTTTTTGTGTGTGTGTGTGTGACAGTTAAGGGGGTTGTAACCCTAGGGGTGGTGTCGCCCGCACCGCGCTCAGCCAGTGAGCGCACAGGCCATCCCTATGTGGTATCCGAACCCGCGGCAGCGCCCCTGCGCTCCCAGCGCCGCTCTCTCCCGAGTGCGCCACGGGGCGGCCCATAAGTGTTGACATTTAACTTAGAAAACAACTCACTAGAAAGATGAGAAACTAACACAAGGGAAGCTTGATTAGATCAAAAAGACAAAAGGATAACAAGAAAGATACAATTGAAAGAAAAGCATAAAAAAGTAAAAGGAGTAAAAGGGAAAGAGAGAGAGAAAACGGAAGTGCGTGTCCGGCAGAGCCAGTGTCTGAACAACACGCGCTCCAGGAAGAGCCGCGGAGATGGGCAGGAGGAGAGAACCATGGGAGAAAGGAGGAAGGGACAGGTCCCGGAGGTTCCCAGAGGTCCCCACGTGGAGAGTGACGATGGGTCCACACGCCGCCCCGCACTGGGGAAGCACAGGGGACACCGTGTCAACTCTGGGTGTGGGGGGCCAGGGGACGGACCCTGTGGAGGAGCCTCAAGAGGGAGACGACAGGGGAGTCCGGCCTTCAGCGTCTCGTGCAGAGTCGGTTCCGATCTCCGCTTTTCCTCGTCAAACGTGAGTCCGACAAGGCGAGGACGGGCCTCTGGACGTTTAGCAGCCCAAGACCGTTTTCTTAGCAGTCTATGGGGGGCGTCTTCCAAAAGGAAGAAGACATAAAGCCGGAGAGGGGACAGGGCCCTGGTGACGGCCACGGGGGATCGTGCCGACCCCGACTGCTCGGAGGCTGCAGTGTAGACATTGGCTCCCAGGAGGTGTCGTCCAGAGCACCACATGGGTCCCTGAGGCGTTCACCTTTGGTGACAGCAGCTGCCCTAACCGGGACAGTGCGCGTGCGCAGACGCCACCGCGCACAGAGGACACGCGGTCTGCGCCTGGCTGTCAGCCGCGTCCCCGCAGCCGCCGGTGCGCGGCGCTCAGAGCCGCCGACGGGAAGCCGCGGTCGCGGGGTGCGCTCTCCGTTGCGCCTCCTGGTGGCCCTGCCTGCAGCTGTCGCGCCCAGGCCGCCCGTCCCTCGGGGGACAGGAGCTCACGACGGGCCGCTATCCACTCCCTGCTCCCGCCCCTCTGCGGCCGATGACAGCGGGTTCCAGCGACACGACGGATTCCCACGGGTGCTCCAGGTCGGTGCAAGGGGTCCGCGCTGACGAGGCGCCGAGCACAGCCGTGAGGGGGACCCGCGTGGGCTGTCGTCGGCCGACGGTCCTGGCGGTTCCTCGGCCCCAGGCTGGCAGGCACAGTCCACGGCGTGAGAGTCCTGAACGCGGAGCCGTGTGCTATTAAAGCCACACGGTCACCACGAGCGACGGTATCTTGTGTACTTTTTCAAAACTGAGTTTTCTATTCTATGCCTTTACTCAACCGTATGAAATATAGAATTAGTAATTTATCAAATTGAGTAAAATATGTCAATTGTTATTTATATATAAACAAAATTTATAGATTTATTTGGAAGAATTGATATATTTTCCCTACTTATTTTCTCATCTATGAAATTGTACATCTCTTCATTGTCTTCAGTTTGTTCGTTTTTTCAATAACATTTTACACTCAGTGTTTAGAAATCATGATTGTAAAAATGCACCCTAATTATTCATGCAATCCTTATGAATGAAAATTTGGGGTGTTTCCAACCCTTAGTAATAGGTATTGTCATATTAACAATCTTGTCGACACCTCACCTTATAATTTTTCAAGGTTACATATGATATAGATTCCTGAATATTGGGTTACAGTGTAAAATAGTAAATATACAAGTATAATTTTGCTACATTTTGCGAGTTTCTGCTCCTTATGGGCTCTACCATTTGCATTCCACCACAGTGTATTATAATACCTGTATCCCCACAGTCTCACTAACAAGTTTGTTATCAAAAAATTAAATTTTGCAAATCTAATAGGTGAAGTCTTGTATTTCAATATATTTTAAATGTCTAGTTCTCTATGAGGGATTTTAAGCACCTAATTAAGTATTGATGCCAATTTAAATTTCCTTTTGTGTTATTAGATTGTTCATATATTGTGTTCATTTTTATTTCATTTGGTTGGTCATTTCCATCTCATTTTTTCACACATCATTGTATTAGTGATATTATCCTAGTTTAAGAGGTTTTTTGTTTTTTTGCTTTTTTTAAAATTGAAACATTATTGATCACCCATTTTAAGTATTATAGCTTGTAATTACTTTTTGTCGTGTCCTTTTGACCTAGTTGGTGGCATTTACCTTTTGTTTGAGTTTGCTTTGCTTTATTAACTGCTGCTATGCCATCCATGTTAACTGCTGCTACATTAGTAGCAGCATATTTTCACCAGTGATTTGAAATGCTATCTTTCTTAAATACTAAATTTCTATAAATCTTGGGTATCTCTTTGAATTCTCCATTCTTTTTCATGAGGTTTTATATTTACTTATAAACAAATTCCATATGGTCTTGATAATGAAGAATTTATAAAAAAAAAATTTTCGATCTCTGGTAGACTTACCCCTCCCTTTTGATTTGTTTCCTCATTTTTTTCTGATGAACGATTAATGTTTCATCAACATTTTATAATCATCTTATTATGTTCTAGGTGAAGAAAGAAATGAGACTATTTTTAATGTGATCATGACACACGTATAAAGTAACTTAGGAGAAAATAAAATCCTTAGGATGATGTGGGTTTCTGGCCAAGAAAATATCTCTGACATTTCTCTATCGTTTGTGTATGTATGTTTTAAGAGTGTTCTAATGCTTAAATCGCATAGTTAAACAGGCTTTGTTGAGTTCATGTTAGCTTTATGCCAAATATTTTAACAATTTTGTGGCTATTGAAAATGGAATCTTGATTTGTGTAATGTAATCTAGATAGTTATTGTTATTACATAGGACATTTATTAATTTTATATGTGAGTTTTTCTAAATCGCAATATGTAAATTTTATTTTAGTAAGCCGTCTTGTTTGTAATAGGTTTTTAATTAATTCTTTTTGATTTTTTAAATTCACAATACATACACATAACCCATTTTTCTCCATCTTGAGATATACAAATACGTATGGTCAAATCTTATTTTATCTAGTGTTTTGATATTTATGAGTCTTACATTTTCTCAAAAGTAGTTTTGGCTTCTGTGGAAATTATTATGTGTTTTTCTTTCTTCTAATGCTTAATACTTTTGCAAAATATTGAAGTTAGTAATTCATCTCAAATTTAATTTTGTGAACGGTACCTAGCAAAAGCATAACTGGATTTAATTTCCAAGTAAATAATATTTCAATCCCTGTAATGATGAAGTGCTTTCCCCTAAGTAATCTGAATCCTTTCCACATATACCAGAATCTGTTTCAAAATTCAAACTTTTACTCCACTGAACTATTCGCTTATTCTTTGCCAATCTCATTCACTTTCAAGTATGTTCCTTTGCAATACATTTTATTAGACGGAGCAAATTTCCTCTTTGTTTTTATTATTATTGTTCTTCTTATGTCTTGAACATTTTGGGGGCCATTTTTGCACATAATTTTTTTTCATATTACCTTTGAGGTTATTTGACAAGTCCCCTAAACATCACTCTTTGGAACTTTTCAAGTTTAGAATTATTGAATCTATTGGTTAACATAGGTAGAATACATATATATGTGGCGTAACTTCCTAGCATCACTGCTGCCCGGCACATGGACACACGTGGGCATTTTGGTAGGAGCTGCTGAGTGGCTCCTGCGACAGGGGTATCTATGAACACATCTCCTGGGGCATCTGCTGGGACCTCTTCTTCCTTCATTCTCACAAGAGCTGGTCGTCACCAGACATACAGACCTGCCCATCTGATGGGGCAAATGCTATCTGAATAGTGAGCAAATTTCTGTGCATAATCATTAGGGAGGCCGCGGATGTCTGACATTTACTGGCCATATGAATTGCTTCCCTGTGGAACTGCAGGAATATGTCCTTTGTCCCTATGGATAAATGAGAACTCTCCGTACAACTAGGATGCATACTACCCTTTCTCTGCCCATGAAGAATTTTCCAGTCTGGGGTTTGTCTTTTCACCTTTTGACATTATTCTGGTTTTTGTTTGGACCAGGAAAAGTCAGCATTTTCCTCAGTGGCTTCTGGCTCTCTGGTCATTCAAAAGTAGTTCCTATTTCAAGATTATGGCAATAATAACTATCAGGGCTTTGTGTTTCTACATAGAGTCTTTGGTTTTTCTGTAATTTTCCTCTCACTAAAAACATAAAATGAAAATTAATCAGATCTTTCTCATATAATGCGGCCAGATACAAAAGGCCACATAACATATAACTGTACTGATAGGAACAATCCACGATAGGTAAATTCACACACACAGAAAATGGAGTGGTAGTCAGGGACAGGGAGAGGCGGGATGGGGAGTGTCAGCTTAATGGCTACAGAGTTGATGAAGCTGTTCGATCACTAGACGGTGGTAAGGGTTGCACCATATTAAAAATGTACTTAATGCCACTGAATGGTAATTTTGAAAATATTAAAAACACTTTATTTTATACAAGGGATATTATTGAAAATAAAAGATGAAAAAATTTGAGGAGATGCAGGACACAGACAAAAATGAGGAGAAGCACAGCGTCAAGGAAGGGCAAGAACAGATCTGGAGTGGGGACTGGTGAGGGTGTTTGTGGGAGCTCTGGAGCCAGGGCTCCCCTGGGTGCTGGTGTTTCTTCTAATTCTTCGGATGTTTCAGGAACGGTTATGTCAGGTTGCTCTAGCTCTACCTCTGGATCTTGAGCTTTCTCCTGCTCTTTCTCTTGCTCTTTCTCCTGATCTTTCTCTTGATCTTTCTGTTGCTCCTGCTCTGGATCTTGCGTCTGATCTACCACTTGCTCTGGATCTTGTTCCTGCTCTACCTCTTGCTCTGGATCTTGTTCCTGCTCTACCTCTTGCTCTGGATCTGGCTCCTGCTCTACTTCTTGCTCTGGCTTGGGCTCTGGATCTTGCTCTCGCTCTGCCTCTGGCAGTGGAGGTGGAGCTGGAGCTGGAACTCGAGCCGAACATGGCAGCAGCTCTTGGGACAGTTGTTCAGCCTGGGCGGAAGCTGGAACTGGAGAGACAACAATTGAAAATATCAATGTGAGTTTCTATGTCTCATCCAATGACACTGTCTTTCTAGAAGCCCAAGTCCAGAGACCCAGCCTCAGGAAGTCTCCCCACACTGCAGAACACTGTATGATTGTTCTGAGTACTCAGCGCCCCTGTCCCCAGCCTGCTTCTGGAAACTCTGCTGTGTGTGGCCCAGCCCAGGCCCCTCCCCAAACCCGCACAGGCACCCACCTTCTTCCTCCTCTCCCTCAGTCTCCGCCTCACTAGGCTCCAGGTGCTCCGGCTTCTCCAGCTGCGCCAGAAGAAGATCAGCCTTACGCTCCACCTCTGAACCTCGCATACTGATATGTACATAGGCCAAAAGAAACTTCAGAGAATGAAATTCAGGAGGCTCGTGGAAATCGGTGGAATAGAATTCCAGCCAGATCTTTAAGACAGAGGACATGGCACTGTGGGAGACAGGTGGGCAACAGCATCAGAGGCCTGGCCTATCCCTCTATGCTGCCCTCCCAAGGCTCCCCTGAGTGAGCTGCAGTCTTGTACCCTCTGCCCGTGCCTGTCCATAGGCCAGCCCATCCAATGTCCACCCCCAGTATGGCAGTTCTGGCACAGATGGGCCTGGCAGCCGAGGAGGGGCTGGCAAAAGCCTCCATGGGAGGAGCCTTCAACCACTGATGTGACCACGTTTCCCTTCTTCAGGGAAACCTGACAACCTCCTCTGCCTGTGTCACTGCCCCATCCCTGCTGGAATGACCTGTCCACCCCAGGAGGGTGCTGTCTGCTCTGGGCATTACTCACTGGCACACAGGAGGTGTTCAGCAATATCTGATCAATGAGGAAACAGAGGGAGGCGCTGCTCCCCTGGCCTACCCAGGGCCCTTGGAAAAGCCCAAACTTGAGCTCACACGTGAATGTACTGCCCAAGTGTCTGCATGGAAATCTGCATATCCTTTTGCCAGAGACAGCAATCTCTTGTCCCTGACCACACTCTGCACCCTCAGCACCAGCTGAGCATCCCCATGGAGGCTCCAGCCCCGAGTGTGAGCGGGATGCTCTGCACACCTCCTGCTCTGGCTCAGCACGGGCTCTGGGGGTGTGGGCAGGGCTGGGTGGGAGGGCGTGGGGATGGATTCTCTCTGGGCTCACTCTGCTCTCCAGCCTCTCGCACACCCTATGGTGCCTGGGACCACATCCCCAGCCGTCTTGACTCCTTTCCCTGCAGGGAAAGCCTTGAGCCCTCAGCCCTGTAGCAGGAATCATAAGATGTGTGAGAGCCAGAGTTCTGCCAGCCCCCCACCCACAGGCCCCCGCAGACCACACGCAGTTGTGTGGAGATGGGAGCCCCTCCTTCTGCACCTAAACCCCACTTACCATTTTAGCTGCTCCAGGGATTCGCCATCCCCGTGACAATCAGTAATCATGTTTCCATACCTAGAGGAGGTCAGGAGTGTGTCAAATCTACCATACGGTGGCACTACCTGCTTCTCATGTCTACTGTGACTGTCTCACCTCTGACTAGAATGGAAGCCCAGGAGGGCAGGGAATGCAGTCTCCTCGGTTCATTGGATCATGGTCAGTGCCCAGAAAGTGACTGCACATAGTGTGGCTTCACGTATGTTTGTTGAAGGAATGAACCCCAACCAAGTCCTCCCAAGATATCTGGGTGCACCTGAAGCCGCTCTGCCCGCCTCTGGTCTCCCTGCTTTGAATACACCCAGAAGCCTACAGATAGAATCTCAAATTTCCTGTAAAAATGTGAAAACAGTGAAGCCCAAGTCAACGAGGTCAGTGAGGGGGTGACAGAGACTTCCTCGTGGGGGTGTCAGGAATCCTGAATGAGGACGACCGTGGCCCCTCCAGCAGACCTTCCACAGGGCTGGACTCAGGAGCAGCACTTTCCATGGGGGACCCACTGGAGCTTGTTCCTGTGACCAGCCACTGAACACAGGAGGAAACTGAGGCTCAGAGGGGTGTGGTGACAGTCCTAAGACTCACAGCTGGGAGGCGGCCTAGTGACACTGTGTGATCCAGGGCCTGAGTGCTCACCTGAGGAAAAGCAGGTGCAGCACATGCCGGGGACTGGCAAAGTTCCTGTAGGTTGACAGAAACAGGTGGACATGAGATTGGTCACCACCCAAGACAGCAGGCACCAGGTGCTCCACCCGCTTCTTCAGGGTGCGTGCCGGGACAGGCCACACCATGTGGGTGGCATCCGAGCTCAATGAAGATGTGTCTTCACTCTAGGACAGGACAGGGGAGAGATACACAGTGACAGCACCGTGAACCCCAAGGAGGGCAGGGGCTGGAGGCCAGTCTTAACCCCAGGGAGGACATGAGAAGACAGCCTGAGGGCCCAGGGTTAATGTACAGGGTGGTGGTTGCCACCCCGGCAGTCCCCGTTCACCCTCCAGCCAGACCTGAGGTGTGAACACACCAGGACCAGCAGGTTTATAAACCCCCCACCCTCTGCCCCTGCCCTGGGAGGGTGTCCCATGTCCCCGTTCCCCACACACTCAGGAGGAGGGGGTGCGGTCACCCAGGGAGGCTCATAGTGCTGGCCTGGCCTTGCCCAACCTCCTCTGGGCCACCTGACATTACCTTTGGGGACCTCCTCCCAGACGGCCACAGGGGTCGAGGGCGAGGGCTGAACCAGCGCCGGAAGCATTGGACAAGCCTCTCAGCACAGGGCTTCCTGGGGCTACGGCCCCGGGACCTCGGGATACAGCACAACATCTCACTCTGCCTGTGGCCAAGTGAGCTGGGGAAGGGGCTGTGTATAGAATGTGGGTGCCAGGTTACCGAGTTCCGAGTTCTGTTGGGGTCTGTCGTCAAGGAAGTGAAGTCACTTCCTGATACCTCATTTCCTGAGCCCCTCCTCTGTGTACAAGACTGCAAATGCCCCTCTGGGTACCTGTCTGCTGACCCTCCTTCCCCATGAACTCTCTCTATTGCCCACACTTCCACCAACACTGCCTGACCACACCCCTGTGCAAGGCCTGGGTGCAGCCAGCGTCACAGCTCAGAGGAGATACACGTAGGTTCATCCCCAGCTCCTGCTTCTTATCACTTTATGTGACCCTGGACAAGCCATTGTCACTCTCATGACCTCCCCAGTCTCCCCTTTTGCACAGTGGGGATCTTTCTAGCATCTTCTTCCTAGGGATGGCATCAGGCATGTGTGAGAAAACATCTCTGAAACCTATGGCCGGTGTCACATGCAGCTAATAAACAAGACTAGAGATAAAATCCACGACGGTGTGGAAGGTAGCATGGAATACGACTAACGACAGGTCTGGTTCCTGTCATATAATCTTGAAAATGTCACTTTTGCTCTTGGTCTGTTTTCCCTGTCCGCACCATGCGACAGTTGGAATTTCATGCATTCACATACTGCTTTCCTCCATAAAACCTCACAATGGCTTCGTGTGTATTTAGGTTTGGACTCAAGTGCCACATCTCTGTCTGTGTGGTTGGCGACTCCTCAGGGGCTCCCAGTGGTCCCCACCATCTGCTGCACACATCCTCACGTAATCCCCTGCCCTGCAGTGTGGACTGGACTTAGTGACTCACTTCTAACCAATACAGTATCAAAAGTGAGAAGGTGTCACTTTCTAAATGTCATGGTAACACGCCTGTCTCTAGAGTCTTGTGCTCTGTCTCCTCTGTTCTCTCTGTTTGTATCCACCATATGCCAAGCATGGTGCCGAGAGCTGGAGAAAGAGCTGATTCAGCTGCACCCTGGCTTGGGAGATGATCCCAGGATAAGAAAGAGGAGAAGACGTGCTATCGAGTGCCTGACATTCTAAGAGAGGAAAGTGATCTAG
The DNA here is from genome assembly GCF_027409185.1 of Cynocephalus volans. Taxonomy (NCBI): domain Eukaryota; kingdom Metazoa; phylum Chordata; class Mammalia; order Dermoptera; family Cynocephalidae; genus Cynocephalus; species Cynocephalus volans. The sequence continues at coordinate 131,438 of NW_026902400.1, forward strand.
GAGGCCATCAGAATATTCTAGATTAGGAAGCTACCTGAAGATGGTAGGAAATGAACACCATTTGCAGACAAGAACCAGAGGCGTTTGGTCCATTAAGATGACGACAACATGTAACTGATGTGTAAGATGTAAGTAAGTAAGAAATAGTATTCACAAATTCAAATCCTATTTTCAAAATCATTGAATGGCAGGGATAAGTGCTCATGTTCAATGCAAACATAACTAGAATTGAGGAAGATTCCATTTATGGAATAACTTTATATCTCCATTAGATGAAAGTATGCAGATATGTTCAGCCATTCTTTTCAAATTGTATAAAATATCCATTTTTGACACAATCGGGATTCCACCCCCATACTTTGGCTTCACAGCCCATTTTCTTTACACCAGACACACATCCATTGCTGTGATGTAGATCCATTGCTGTCAACACTATCCCAGCCCACAGCCTACTGGTCCTGGGAGACAGCAACTCTATCACTATATTGTGTGCAGAATCCAGAAAGGGCCTAACACGGGGGCTCCATAAATACTCCCTGAAGTGCTGCACTTGAGAAGAGAGAAGAGTCTATGATTTTATTACCTGGTGCTCTACCTACACATGTTATCACTCTGCATTATGCCATGATCCTTAGTCCCCCTCACCTGACAGTCAGCAACCCAGGAGCAGAGTCTACACCTCGGTCTGCCCCTATTCCAGGCCCCCAGCCCAGCACCTGGCAAGTAATAGGTGCCAAGTACTGATGAATGAATTGTCTGGAAACATGTGAAACAGGATTCATCAAGAATACCCAGATGGAAGGTCACCATGAACATGCTGCCTGATAACCTGCCAGCCCTTTAATTCTGTCTGCCGACCACTTCCTTCAGCCAGGAACTGCCTGGGCACAAAGATTTCCCAGAGTCACCATCCTGCCTTGACTTCTGCCGTTCACTTTAGCCTCCTTGATTGTCCTACTTACTGTGGGTTTCTTCACTCTCAGTCTCAGGGGACACCTCTGAACCCCTAAGGTAGCCCACTGGGTCTTCCTTCTCTGGCCAACACATTCCTCTTGCTTCTGTGCATGGCCTTGATAGCAGTGTCACAGGCAATCCCAGGAAACTGACACCCCAGCATGCTGACCTTGGGCACCCGCACTAGTCAAGGGAGCCCTCTCCCTTCATCTCCTGCAGAATCCCCCTAGGAATAGGGGATGCAGATATGTACACATGTGTAGGGAGGAAAGGGGGTCTCATGACATCTTAGCTAGAAGATGATTACAAATTTCTTAAACATTAGTAGAAAATTACGGTTCATTTGTCCTGGCATGCAACTGAATGAGAAAAAATCTGTGAAAAATTCTGACACCCATGACAAAAGAAATGATCCAAACAATATGACCATCGAGGTGCTTTTCTTTTATGTTTAGGACTATCATTTAAAAATGTGGTATTGAGGAGCATGTCAACAATATTGGGGGAGGCTCTGGAACGATGCTGAGTAGAAAATGGACAATAGATTCCTTTTTTGAGAATTGAGAGAAGCTATTTTGCAGAAAGTGGCAAATGAGCTTGACTTCTAAAAACGAAGAGCATTAAAGCAAGTAAGTTGAGTGGAAAGTAGATGATATTTGGGAGAGGGGTGACGTGTTAAGTTACAAGAGGCAAAGAAATGGAAAGAACACATGTTTTGCAAAGGGAAAAATCATTCCTGTAAAACATCAGAATTGGAGTTTTCTTGCTGTTCTTTTTGTGCCTATGTAGGATCTTCTTTCTGCTGTAACTTCCAACTTGGGTTCTAGGCACTCTGTGTATGTGTGTGTTTACAAGAGAGAAATTGATAAACCTTAGTAAGCCCTAGAAAATTCTAGAGGTCTGAAATAAACAGATATTTTTCAAGTTTATTTAATTAAAAAGCAAAACAAAACAAAAACAGTGTCATCTGCTCCTATTAGGTAAAATATATGATCATATTGGAATCTTTGTGTGTGTGTGTATGGCTGGCCAATATAGGGATCCACACCCTTGACCTTGGTGATACGAGGCTGTGCTCTAACCAGCTGAGCTACCAGCCAGCCTATACATGATCATATTGGAATAATATGCAACAGAGAGATACTCTGCTGCTATGGAGAATAAGCTGATTGCAAGGAAAAAAGATGCTCACAGATAAGGCAAGGGTAGGCTTTTTGTCCCCCATTGTGGAATAGTACAGGGAACAATGCAAATGTATTGAGGCTGGTAATTCCAAGTCATGGGAGGGAAATTAAAATGATGACTCTGGAAGAATAGTTTCAAATGTCAAGGAGTTTGAGGCAGGTGATCAATTTAGTGAAATGACAATTGCTTTAGGAGAGGCTGCTTCTTTGAAAGGATTGATACATACAGCAAGGCAAGGTAGGTGACTGTGCTGCTAAGGTTTTAACATTGCTATGAGTTTTAACTTTAAATATATTTGTGACTTTGCATGTAGCTCTGAATTTTGAGTGTCATAATTACTTAAGAATCTTTTATGGATTTGATTACTATAGCTATCACTGTAATTTGATGAGGTTTTAGAACTACATTCCATCTCTAATTTTGGTTTTATTATTTCCAAGTGCCAAAATACTTAACAAAGAACCACCTCTTATTCTATAATAAAAAGCAATGGAGACAAGATATTCAGTTGAAAAAAATTACTTTTTTTTTTTTTTTAAAGATGACCGGTAAGGGGATCCTATCCCTTGATGTGGTGTTGTCAGCACCACGCTCTCCCAAGTGAGCCAATCAGCCAACCCTCCATAGGGATCCGAACCCGTGGCCCTGGTGCTGTCAGCACCGCACTCTCCAAGTGCGCACGGGCCGGCCCTGATCCATGGTAGTTTTAGCTGCTTCCCTCCTTTCTTCTCAGAATTTTCATTTTCCCATGTTCTCCTGGACAACTTCAACCCTGCTAACGATTAAAACCTATCACATCTGTCTGTCGTGGTGTGGATTGGCTCCCAAGCAGAAGACTCAGGGCTTCTTTGAACTAGGACTTGCATTGACCTCAACTCAACCAAGCCGAGGTGCCGATCTTGTGATTACACTTAGCATGTGCTATGAATGGAGAGAAATGAAGTGTAAAGTGCCTATGAGATGCGAAGTCAAACTTGTCACGTTCCTACTCCCCTCTCTGGGCTTCTCTCCATCTTCAGCTCCACCTCACTGTTTACCCCTTAAAGAAGCCAGATGCTCTCTAATTCGTATATCCACGAAACACTTGGTTTCAAATAACGGGTATTAAATGACTATTTGTTGGAAGTTCTGTATCCTAAATTTGTAGGTGTCCTTTATGTGACTGATGATGGCATGAATACCTAGTGTTAACAGTCTTTGGTGTGCTCAGCATTAAGATCCGTTAGGAATTGTCATGGAAACTTGTAAAATTAAAAAAAAATCCAAATGCATGTCATCTGGCCTTGGAGTCCAGTTCTTCAGTACACACTCTGCTGATTTGGGCACCTCAGTCAAGAACCCAGTCAAAGAACCTCACAGAGTCACCCACAGGCCACGAAGCCACAGCACACGAGCAAGACTTTCCCGTGCTGCCCTGTTAACCATGAGCAGATGCCAAGGGCCCCAGATGTTCCAGCAAAACCTCTAGTTTCAGCAAATCCTCTAATATGAAATAGGCCAAAGCAAACAAACAAAAAAGGAAAAAGCGAATTGGAAGAAATAGAGATCATGCAAGGGAAACAGAAAATACCATTAACTTCCTCAGAGTTATAGGAGAGAAACTGTTGGACTTACTGAAGAAGAACAGACATTGTTAAAGTAGAAGAGGGAGAAGATGAATCAAATAACCATGAGGTCATTTAGAAATTAAAAATATAACTGTTGAAATTTTTGTTTGTTTGTTTTTGTGTGTGTGTGTGTGACAGTTAAGGGGGTTGTAACCCTAGGGGTGGTGTCGCCCGCACCGCGCTCAGCCAGTGAGCGCACAGGCCATCCCTATGTGGTATCCGAACCCGCGGCAGCGCCCCTGCGCTCCCAGCGCCGCTCTCTCCCGAGTGCGCCACGGGGCGGCCCATAAGTGTTGACATTTAACTTAGAAAACAACTCACTAGAAAGATGAGAAACTAACACAAGGGAAGCTTGATTAGATCAAAAAGACAAAAGGATAACAAGAAAGATACAATTGAAAGAAAAGCATAAAAAAGTAAAAGGAGTAAAAGGGAAAGAGAGAGAGAAAACGGAAGTGCGTGTCCGGCAGAGCCAGTGTCTGAACAACACGCGCTCCAGGAAGAGCCGCGGTTATGGGCAGGAGGAGAGAACCATGGGAGAAAGGAGGAAGGGACAGGTCCCGGAGGTTCCCAGAGGTCCCCACGTGGAGAGTGACGATGGGTCCACACGCCGCCCCGCACTGGGGAAGCACAGGGGACACCGTGTCAACTCTGGGTGTGGGGGGCCAGGGGACGGACCCTGTGGAGGAGCCTCAAGAGGGAGACGACAGGGGAGTCCCGCCTTCAGCGTCTCGTGCAGAGTCGGTTCCGATCTCCGCTTTTCCTCGTCAAACGTGAGTCCGACAAGGCGAGGACGGGCCTCTGGACGTTTAGCAGCCCAAGACCGTTTTCTTAGCAGTCTATGGGGGGCGTCTTCCAAAAGGAAGAAGACATAAAGCCGGAGAGGGGACAGGGCCCTGGTGACGGCCACGGGGGATCGTGCCGACCCCGACTGCTCGGAGGCTGCAGTGTAGACATTGGCTCCCAGGAGGTGTCGTCCAGAGCACCACATGGGTCCCTGAGGCGTTCACCTTTGGTGACAGCAGCTGCCCTAACCGGGACAGTGCGCGTGCGCAGACGCCACCGCGCACAGAGGACACGCGGTCCGCGCCTGGCTGTCAGCAGCGTCCCCGCAGCCGCCGGTGCGCGGCGCTCAGAGCCGCCGACGGGAAGCCGCGGTCGCGGGGTGCGCTCTCCGTTGCGCCTCCTGGTGGCCCTGCCTGCAGCTGTCGCGCCCAGGCCGCCCGTCCCTCGGGGGACAGGAGCTCACGACGGGCCGCTATCCACTCCCTGCTCCCGCCCCTCTGCGGCCGATGACAGCGGGTTCCAGCGACACGACGGATTCCCACGGGTGCTCCAGGTCGGTGCAAGGGGTCCGCGCTGACGAGGCGCCGAGCACAGCCGTGAGGGGGACCCGCGTGGGCTGTCGTCGGCCGACGGTCCTGGCGGTTCCTCGGCCCCAGGCTGGCAGGCACAGTCCACGGCGTGAGAGTCCTGAACGCGGAGCCGTGTGCTATTAAAGCCATACGGTCACCACGAGCGACGGTATCTTGTGTACTTTTTCAAAACTGAGTTTTCTATTCTATGCCTTTACTCAACCGTATGAAATATAGAATTAGTAATTTATCAAATTGCGTAAAATATGTCAATTGTTATTTATATATAAACAAAATTTATAGATTTATTTGGAAGAATTGATATATTTTCCCTACTTATTTTCTCATCTATGAACATGTACATCTCTTCATTGTCTTCAGTTTGTTTGTTTTTTCAATAACATTTTACACTCAGTGTTTAGAAATCATGATTGTAAAAATGCACCCTAATTATTCATGCAAACCTTATGAATGAAAATTTGGGGTGTTTCCAACCCTTAGTAATAGGTATTGTCATATTAACAATCTTGTCGACACCTCACCTTATAATTTTTCAAGGTTACATATGATATAGATTCCTGAATATTGGGTTACAGTGTAAAACAGTAAATATACAAGTATAATTTTGCTACATTTTGCGAGTTTCTGCTCCTTATGGGCTCTACCATTTGCATTCCACCACAGTGTATTATAATACCTGTATCCCCACAGTCTCACTAACAAGTTTGTTATCAAAAAATTAAATTTTGCAAATCTAATAGGTGAAGTCTTGTATTTCAATATATTTTAAATGTATAGTTCTCTATGAGGGATTTTAAGCACCTAATTAAGTATTGATGCCAATTTAAATTTCCTTTTGTGTTATTAGATTGTTCATATATTGTGTTCATTTTTATTTCATTTGGTTGGTCATTTCCATCTCATTTTTTCACACATCATTGTATTAGTGATATTATCCTAGTTTAAGAGGTTTTTTGTTTTTTTGCTTTTTTTAAAATTGAAACATTATTGATCACCCATTTTAAGTATTATAGCTTGTAATTACTTTTTGTCGTGTCCTTTTGACCTAGTTGGTGGCATTTACCTTTTGTTTGAGTTTGCTTTGCTTTATTAATTGCTGCTATGCCATCCATGTTAACTGCTGCTACATTAGTAGCAGCATATTTTCACCAGTGATTTGAAATGCTATCTTTCTTAAATACTAAATTTCTATAAATCTTGGGTATCTCTTTGAATTCTCCATTCTTTTTCATGAGGTTTTATATTTACTTATAAACAAATTCCATATGGTCTTGATAATGAAGCATTTATAAAAAAATTTTTTTCGATCTCTGGTAGACTTACCCCTCCCTTTTGATTTGTTTCCTCATTTTTTTCTGATGAACGATTAATGTTTCATCAACATTTTATAATCATCTTATTATGTTCTAGGTGAAGAAAGAAATGAGACTATTTTTAATGTGATCATGACACACGTATAAAGTAACTTAGGAGAAAATAAAATCCTTAGGATGATGTGGGTTTCTGGCCAAGAAAATATCTCTGACATTTCTCTATCGTTTGTGTATGTATGTTTTAAGAGTGTTCTAATGCTTAAATCGCATAGTTAAACAGGCTTTGTCGAATTCATGTTAGCTTTATGCCAAATATTTTAACAATTTTGTGGCTATTGAAAATGGAATCTTGATTTGTGTAATGTAATCTAGATAGTTATTGTTATTACATAAGACATTTATTAATTTTATATGTGAGTTTTTCTAAATCGCAACATGTAAATTTTATTTTAGTAAGCCGTCTTGTTTGTAATAGGTTTTTAATTAATTCTTTTTGATTTTTTAAATTCACAATACATACACATAACCCATTTTTCTCCATCTTGAGATATACAAATACGTATGGTCAAATCTTATTTTATCTAGTGTTTTGATATTTATGAGTCTTACATTTTCTCAAAAGTAGTTTTGGCTTCTGTGGAAATTATTATGTGTTTTTCTTTCTTCTAATGCTTAATACTTTAGCAAAATATTGAAGTTAGTAATTCATCTCAAATTTGATTTTGTGAACGGTACCTAGCAATAGCATAACTGGATTTAATTTCCAAATAAATAATATTTCAATCCCTGTAATGATGAAGTGCTTTCCCCTAAGTAATCTGAATCCTTTCCACATATACCAGAATCTGTTTCAAAATTCAAACTTTTACTCCACTGAACTATTCGCTTATTCTTTGCCAATCTCCTGCACTTTCAAGTATGTTCCTTTGCAATACATTTTATTAGACGGAGCAAATTTCCTCTTTATTTTTATTATTATTGTTCTTCTTATGTCTTGAACATTTTGGGGGCCATTTTTGCACATAATTTTTTTTCATATTAACTTTGAGGTTATTTGACAAGTCCCCTAAACATCACTCTTTGGAATTTTTCAAGTTTAGCTTTATTGAATCTATTGGTTAACATAGGTAGAATACATATATATGTGGCGTAACTTCCTAGCATCACTGCTGCCTGGCACATGGACACACGTGGGCATTTTAGTAGGAGCTGCTGAGTGGCTCCTGCGAAAGGGGTATCTATGAACACATCTCCTGGGGCATCTGCTGGGACCTCTTCTTCCTTCATTCTCACAAGAGCTGGTCGTCACCAGACATACAGACCTGCCCATCTGATTGGGCAAATGCTATCTGAATAGTGAGTAAATTTCTGTGCATAATCATTAGGGAGGCCGCGGATGTCTGACATTTACTGGCCATGTGAATTGCTTCACTGTGGAACTGCAGGAATATGTCCTTTGTCCCTATGGATAAATGAGAACTCTTTCTACAACTAGGATGCATTCTACCCTTTCTCTGCCCATGAAGAATTTTTTAGTCTGGGGTTTGTCTTTTCACCTTTTGACATTATTCTGGTTTTTGTTTGGACCAGGAAAAGTCAGCATTTTCCTCAGTGGCTTCTGGCTCTCTGGTCATTCAACAGTAGTTCCTATTTCAAGATTATGGCAATAATAACTATCAGGGCTTTGTGTCTCTACATAGAGTCTTTGATTTTTCTGTAATTTTCCTCCTACTAAAAACATAAAATGAAAATTATTCAGATCTTTCTCATATTATGCGGCCAGATACAAAAGGCCACATAACATATAACTGTACTGATAGGAACAATCCACAATAGGTAAATTCACACACACAGAAAATTGAGTGGTAGTCAGGGACAGGGAGAGGCGGGATGGGGAGTGACAGCTTAATGGCTACAGAGTTGATGAAGCTGTTCGATCACTAGATGGTGGTAAGGGTTGCACCATATTAAAAATGTACTTAATGCCACTGAATGGTAAATTTGAAAATATTAAAAACACTTTATTTTATACAAGGGATATTATTGAAAATAAAAGATGAAAAAATTTGAGGAGATGCAGGACACAGACAAAAATGAGGAGAAGCACAGCGTCAAGGAAGGGCAAGAACAGATCTGGAGTGGGGACTGGTGAGGGTGTTTGTGGGAGCTCTGGAGCCAGGGCTCCCCTGGCTGCTGGTGTTTCTTCTAATTCTTCTGATGTTTCAGGAACGGTTATGTCAGGTTGCTCTAGCTCTACCTCTGGATCTTGATCTTTCTCCTGCTCTTTCTCTTGCTCTTTCTCCTGATCTTTATCTTGATCTTTCTGTTGCTCCTGCTCTGGATCTTGCGTCTGATCTACCACTTGCTCTGGATCTTGTTCCTGCTCTACCTCTTGCTCTGGATCTTGCTCCTGCTCTACCTCTTGCTCTGGATCTTGCTCCTGCTCTACTTCTTGCTCTGGCTTGGGCTCTGGATCTTGTTCTCGCTCTGCCTCTGGCAGTGGAGGTGGAGCTGGAGCTGGAACTCGAGCCGAACATGGCAGCAGCTCTTGGGACAGTTGTTCAGTCTGGGCGGAAGCTGGAACTGGAGAGACAACAATTGAAAATATCAATGTGAGTTTCTATGTCTCATCCAATGACACTGTCTTTCTAGAAGCCCAAGTCCAGAGACCCAGCCTCAGGAAGTCTCCCCACACTGCAGAACACTGTATGATTGTTCTGAGTACTCAGTGCCCCTGTCCCCAGCCTGCTTCTGGAAACTCTGCTCTGTGTGCCCAGCCCATTCCCCTCCCCAAACCTGCACATGCACCCACCCTCTTCCTCCTCACCCTCAGTCTCCACCTCACTAGGCTCCAGGTGCTCCGGCTTCTCCAGCTGCGCCAGAAGATCAGCCTTACGCTCCACCTCTGAACCTCGCATACTGATATGTACATAGGCTGAAAGAAACTTCAAAGAATGAAATTCAGGAGGCTCACGGAAATCTTTGGAATAGAATTCCAGCCAGATCTTTAAGACAGAGGACATGGCACTGTGGGAGACAGGTGGGCAACAGCATCAGAGGCCTGGCCTATCCCTCTATGCTGCCCTCCCAAGGCTCCCCTGAGTGAGCTGCAGTCGTGTACCCTCTGCTCGTGCCTGTCCATAGACCAGCCCATCCAATGTCCACCCCCAGTATGGCAGTTCTGGCACAGATGGGCCTGGCAGCCAAGGAGGGGCTGGCAAAAGCCTCCATGGGAGGAGCCTTCAACCACTGATGTGACCACGTTTCCCTTCTTCAGGGAAACCTGACAACCTCCTCTGTCTGTGTCACTGCCCCATCCCTGCTGGAATGACCTGTCCACCCCAGGAGGGTGCTGTCTGCTCTGGGCATTACTCACTGGCACACAGGAGGTGTCCAGCAATATCTGATAAATGAGGAAACAGAGGGAGGCGCTGCTCCCCTGGCCTACCCAGGGCCCTTGGAAAAGCCCAAACTTGAGCTCACACGTGAATGTACTGCCCAAGTGTCTGCATGAAAATCTGCATATCCTTTTCCCAGTGACAGCAATCTCTTGGCCCTGATCACACTCTGCACCCTCAGCACCAGCTGAGCATCCCCATGGAGGCTCCAGCCCCGAGTGTGAGCGGGATGCTCTGCACACCTCCTGCTCTGGCTCAGCACGGGCTCTGGGGGTGTGGGCAGGGCTGGGTGGGAGGGCGTGGGGATGGATTCTCTCTGGGCTCACTCTGCTCTCCAGCCTCTCGCACACCCTACGGTGCCTGGGACCACATCCCCAGCCGTCTTGACTCCTTTCCCTGCAGGGAAAGCCTTGAGCCCTCAGCCCTGTAGCAGGAATCATAAGATGTGTGAGAGCCAGAGTTCTGCCAGCCCCCCACCCACAGGCCCCCGCAGACCACACGCAGTTGTGTGGAGATGGGAGCCCCTCCTTCTGCACCTAAACCCCACTTACCATTTTAGCTGCTCCAGGGATTCGCTATCCCCGTCACAATCAGAAATCATGTTTCCATACCTAGAAGAGGTCAGGAGTGTGTCAAATCTACCATATGGTGGCATTATTTGCTTCTCATGTCTACTGTGACTGTCTCACCTCTGACTAGAATGGAAGCCCAGGAGGGCAGGGAATGCAGTCTCCTCGGTTCATTGGATTATGGTCAGTGCCCAGAAAGTGACTGCACAAAGTGTGGCTTCATGTATGATTGTTGAAGGAATGAACCCCAACCAACTCCTCCCAAGATATCTGGGTGCACCTGAAGCCGCTCTGCCCGCCTCTGGTCTCCCTGCTTTGAATACACCCAGAGGCCAGCAGATAGATTCTTAAATTTCCTGTAAAAATGTGAAAACAGTAAAGCCCAAGTCAACGAGGTCAGTGAGGGTCTGACAGACACTTCCTGATGGGGGTTGCAGGAATCCTGAATGAGGACAACCGTGGCCCCTCCAGCAGACCTTCCACAGGGCTGGACTCAGGAGCAGCACTTTCCATGGGGGACCCACTAGAGCTTGTTCCTGTTACCACCCACTGATTACAGGAGGAAACTGAGGCTCAGAGGGGTGTGGTGACAGTCCCAAGACTCACAGATGGGAGGCGGCCTAGTGACACTGTGCGATCGAGGGCCAGAGTGCTCACCTGAGGAAAAGCAGGTCCAGCACCTGCTTGTGACTGGCAAAGTTCCTGTAACTGAGCAGAAACGTGTGGACGTAAGATCGGTCGCCACCCAGGACAGCGGGCACTAGATGCTCCACCCGCTTCCGCATGGTGCCTGCCGGGACAGACCACACCATGTGGGTGGCATCCGGGCTCAGGGAAGACTTGTCTTCACTCTAGCACAGGACAGGGGAGAGATACACAGTGACAGCACCGTGAACCCACAGGATGGAAGGGGCTGGAGGCCAGTCTTAACCCCAGGGACAACATGAGGAGACAGCCTGTGGGCCCAGGGTAAATGTACAGGGTGGTGGTTGCCACCCTGGCAGTCCCCTTTCACCCTCCAGCCATGACCTCAGGTGTGAGCACACCATGACCAGCAGGTTTATAAACAACCCACACTCTGCCCCTACCCAGGGAGTGTGTCCCATATCCCCATTCCCCACACACTCAGGAGGCGAGAGTGGTCACCCAGGGAGGCTCACAGTGCTGGCCTGGCCTGGCCTGGACTACCCTCTAGTGGGCCACCTGACATTACCTTTGGGGACCTCCTGCCAAATGGCCACAGGAGTCGAGGGCGAGGGCTGAACCAGCGCTGGAAGCATCAGACAAGCCTCTCAGCACAGGGCTTCCTGGGGCTACGGCCCCGGGACCTCGGGATACAGCACAACATCTCACTCTGCCTGTGGCCAAGTTAGCCTGGGAAGGGGCTGTGTATAGAATGTGGGTGCCAGGTTACCAAGTTCCGAGTTCTGTTGGGGTCTGTCATCAAGGAAGTGAGGTCACTTCCTGGTACTTCATTTCCTGGGCCTCTCTTCTGTGTACAAGACTGCAAACGACCCTCTGGGTACCTGTCTGCTGACCCTCCTTCCCCATGAACTCTCTCTATTGCCCACACTTCCACCAACACTGCTTGACCACACCCCTGTGCAAGGCCTGGGTGCAGCCAGCATCACAGCTCAGAGGAGATACACGTAGGGTCAGCACCAGCTCCTGCTTCTTATCACTTATGTGACCCTGGACAAGCCATTGTGACTCTCAGGACCTCCCCAGTCTCCCCTTCTGCACAGTGGTGATCATTCTAGCATCTTCTTCCTAGGGATGGCATCAGGCACGTGTGAGAAAACATCTCTACAACCTATGGCCGGTGTCACATGCAGCTAATAAACAAGAGTAGAGATAAAATACATGACGGTGTGGAAGGTAGCATGGAATACGACTAACGACGGTTCTGGTTCCTGTCACATAATCTTGAAAATGTCACTTATTTGTGTGTGTGTGTGTGTGTCTTTTTCGTGACCGGTAAGGGGATCACAACCCTTGGCTTGGTGTCGTCCGCACCATACTCAGCCAGTGAGCACACCAGCCATTCCTATATAGGATCCGAACCCGCGACCGTAGCATCGCTGCACTCCCCGCGCTGCACTCTCCTGAGTGGGCCTCGGGGTCAGACTGAAAATGTCACTTTTGCTCTTGGCCTGTTTTTCCTGTCTGCACCATGTGACAGTTGGAATGTCATGCATTCACATACTGCTTTCCTCCATAAAACCTTACAATGGCTTCATGTATATTTATGTTTGGACTCAAGTGCCACATCTCTGTCTATGTGGTGGGTGACTGTCATGGGCTCCCAGTGGTCCCCACCATCTGCTGCAAACATCCTCACGAAATCCCCTGCCCTGCAGGGTGGAGGGATGTCCAGGGAGCCTGAAATGCAAAACAAGCCACCCCCACCCCGGGAACACGAGACCCCGGACCGTCCACTGCCGTCGTCCAAGCAGCCAGGTGGACCAGGGAGTCTGAATCCCCCAAAATGCCCCTTACCCCCTGGGACCCGAATGCCGGGCCAACCACCACCCTGACCCCGCCGCCACCGCCGTTGTCCAAGAAGCCTGGAAGCCTTCACCCCCAAATAAGCCCCCCCATGGGATCTGAAAACCAGGCGTGCCCACCGCCGCTGCACCCGTCCCAGCAGCCAGGCCCACGATGGAGCCTGATCCCCCTAAAAGGCCCCTCCTCCAAGGGACCTCAAACACAGGCCTGTCCTCCCCCCGCCATCAGCCGCTCACTGCCATCCAAGCCACCAGGAAGACAATGGGGCCTGAGCCCCAACAAAACCTCCCCCCGCTCGGGGACCCGAGACACGGGACAGACACCCACCACAACCGCCGACGTCGCCCAAGCTGCCAGGCCGACCAGGGAACTTGAAACCCAACAAAAGCACACTCCCCAGTGACCCGAGAACCGAGCCGCCCACCGCCGCTGCTGACGTAGCAGCCAGGCCGATCAGGGAGCCTGAACCCCAACAAAAGCCCCCTCCCAGAGACCCGAGTTCCGGGCCCGCCCGCCGCCCTTAGAAGGTCTGCTGGCCTTCCCCGCAGACCAAGGAGCCATGACGACCAGGGAGCCTGAACACCAACCAAAGCCCCTCCCCCTTGGTGACCCGAGACCAGGGCCCACCCAATGCCGCCGCCGCTGCGCCACTGCCGCAGCCATTCCAGGAGCAAAGATGTCCAGGGAGCCTGAAACCGGAAACAAGCCACACCCCGCCGGAACCTGAGACCCGGGCACGCCCACCTTCGCCGTCCAAGCAGCCAAGCCGATCATGGAGCCTGAACCCCAACAAAAGCCCCCTCTCCGGGGGAACCGAGACATGGGCCCGCACACCGCCACCGACGTCCCCACAGCCAGGCTGACTAGGAAGCCTGAATCCCAAAAATAGCCCCCCCCAGTGACCCGAGACACGGGACACCCACCATTGCCGCGGACGTCGTCGTCCAAGCTGCCAGGCCGACCAGGGATCTTGAAACCCAACAAAAGCAGACTACCCGGGCACCCCAGAACCGAGCCGCCCACCGCTGCCGCCCACGTAGCAGCCAGGCCACCCAGGGAGCCTGAACCCCAACAAACGCTCCCCCTAACCCTATGGGGACCCGAGATCTGGGCCAGCCCATCGCCTCCACTGTACAAGCAGCCAGTCAAAGAATCCTGAACCCCAACAAAAACTCCCCACTCACTGCCGCAAACCCCAGACCTGGTCCCACCGAACCCGCTGCCCCCGATCCAAGCCGCCAAGCCGCCCATGGAGCCTGAACCCAAACAAAAGACCCCTCTCCCGGGGAACCGAGACACGGGTCCGTGCACCGCCTCCGACATCCCAACAACCAGGCTGACCAGGAAGCCTGAATCCCAAAAATAGCACCCCCCCAGTGACCTGAGACACTGGACACCCACCCCGCGGCCGATGTCGTCATCCAAGCTGCCAGTCTGACCAGGGAACTTGAAATCCAACAAATGACACCCCCAGACCCCAAAACGGAGCCGGCCCACTGCCGCCAGTGACGTCCAAGAAGCCAGGCCAACCAGGAAGCCTAAACCCCAACAACCCTCCCCCCCCAAGGGAGCAGAGACCAGGGCCCGCCCACCACCCACCGCTGCCGCCATTCAAGCTGCCAAGCAGACCAGGGAGACTGAACCCAAACAAAAGCCCACCCCCTTCCCGGGACCGAGATCTGGGCCCGCCCACCGCTACCGCCACCATCCAAGCAGCCAGGTGTACAATGGAGCCTGTACCCCCAAAAAAGCCCGCCCCCCCAACCCGCGACCCCGGGCCGCACACCGCAGCCGCCTCCACCGCCGTCCAAGCAGCCAGGCCGACCAGGGAGCCTGAACCCCCAAACCACCCCCTCCCATGGATCCAAGACCAGTGCCTGCACACAGCGGGCTTCATCTTCATCCGTGCAGACAGGCCAACCAGGGAGACTGAACCCCAACAAAAACTCCCCACCACCCCCACTCCGGGGGACCCGAGACCCGTTCCCGCCCACCCTCACTGCTGCCATTCCAACAGCCAGGCCGACAAGGGAGCCTGAACCCCAACAAAAGACCCCCCCCAGACCTCGGCCTGCACACCGCCGCGGCCTCTTTGTAAATTTCTTCTTTCAGTTCCTGTATATTTTTTCTCATTCTACTGTGTTGTCCAACAGTTTTCTTGTATCTCATTTAGGTTCCTTAGAATTGTTGCTTTAAATTCCATACTACCCAAAGTGATATACAAATTCAGTGCAATCCCCTTCAAAATTCCAAAGACATTTTTCTCAGAAATGGAAAAAACTATTCAGACATTTATATGGAACAATAAAAGACCACGCATAGCCAAAGCAACGCTGAGCAAAAAAAATAAAGCTGGAGGCATAAAACTACCTGACTTTAAGCTATACTACAAAGCTATAATAACCAAAACAGTATGGTACTGGCATAAAAACAGACACACTGACCAATGGAATAGAATAGAGAATCCAGAAATCAACCCACACATTTACTGTCATCTGATATTTGACAAAGACACCAAGCCTATTCACTGGGGAAGGGACTGCCTCTTCAGCAAATGGTGCTGGGATAACTGGATATCCATATGCAGGAGAATGAAACTAGATCCATACCTCTCACCGTATACTAAAATCAACTCAAAATGGATTAAGGATTTAAATATACACCCTGAAACAATAAAACTTCTTAAAGAAAACATAGGAGAAACACTTCAGGAAATAGGACTGGGCACAGACTTCATGAATACGACCCCAAAAGCACGGGCAACCAAAGGAAAAATAAACAAATGGGATTATAGCAAACTAAAAAGCTTCTGCACAGCAAAAGAAACAATTAAAAGAGTTAAAAGACAACCAACAGAGTGGGAGAAAATATTTGCAAAATATACATCTGACAAAGGATTAATATCCAGAATATATAAGGAACTCAAACAACTTTACAAGAAGAAAACAAGCAACCCGATTAAAAAATGGGCAAAAGAGCTAAGTAGGCATTTCTCTAAGGAAGATATACAAATGGCCAACAGACATATGAAAAAATGCTCAACATCACTCAGCATCCGGGAAATGCAAATCAAAACCACATTGAGATACCATCTAACCCCAGTTAGGATGGCTAAAATCCAAAAGACCATGAACGATAAATGCTGGTGAGGCTGCGGAGAAAAAGGAACTCTCATACATTGTTGGTGGGACTGCAAAATGGTGCAGCCTCTATGGAAAAAAATGGTATGGAGGTTCCTCAAACAATTGCAGATAGATCTACCATACAACCCAGCTATCCCACTGTTGGGAATATACCCAGAGGAATGGAAATCATCAAGTCGAAGGTATACCTGTTCCCAAATGTTCATCGCAGCACTCTTTACAATAGCCAAGAGTTGGAACCAGCCCAAATGCCCATCATCAGATGAGTGGATACGGAAAATGTGGTATATCTACACAATGGAATACTACTCAGCTATAAAAACGAATGAAATACTGCCATTTGCAACAACATGGATGGACCTTGAGAGAATTATATTAAGTGAAACAAGTCAGGCACAGAAAGAGAAATACCACATGTTCTCACTTATTGGTGGGAGCTAAAAATTAATATATAAATTCACACACACACACACACACACACACACACACACACACACAAACCGGGGGGGGGGGAAGAAGATATAACAACCACAATTATTTGAAGTTGATACAACAAGCAAACAGAAAGGACATTGTTGGGGGGGAGGGGGGAAGGGAGGAGGGAGGGAGGTTTTGGTGATGGGTAGCAATAATCAGCCACAATGTATATCGACAAAAAAAAATAAAAAAATAAAATAAAATAAATAAATTCCTTGTCAGTCATTTCAGTGACTTCCCGTTCTATAGGATTTAGAGTTTGAGAGTATTATTTTCCTTTGGTGGTAACGTACTTTCTTGATTTTTCATATTTCTGGTATCTTTCCTTTAGTGTTTAGTCATCGTGGTAGGTGGTATCACAGTCCACTCATGCCACCCTCATGTCTGGTTTGGATCCTAAAGGGACTGCCAATTCTGGGTAGTGGGAACTAGCCTGGGCTTGGGGTCCCATGGCGCCTGCCTGTTCTGGCATAGCTGGCTCTGGAACTGTGAGCCCAGTGGCTCTTGGGCCTCTCTGAGCAGTGGGGACTGGCCTAGGCCTGGGGTCCCATGTAGCCTACCTGCTTCAGCATGGCTGGCTTGGGGCATGTGGACCCAGCAGCTCTCGGGCCTCTCTAGGTGGAAGGGAGTGACCTGGGCTATAGGTCCTGTGGCTCCTGCCTGTTCTGGCATGGCTGATTTGCAGTGTGTGTGCTCAGTGGCTCTCAGGCCTCTCTGTGCAGGGGACACTGGCCTGGGCTAGGGGTCCCATGGTGCCTGCCTGTTCCAGCATGGCTGACTAGGAGCATGTGGGCCAGGCAGCTCTTGGACTTCTCTGGGCAGTGGGGATTGGCCTGGGTTGTGGTCCCACGGCACCTTCCTGGTCCCACGAGGCTGATTCAGGGTGTGTGGTCCTGGCAGTTTTCAGGTCTCTCTGGCCAGCAGGCACTGGCCTGGGCTGGGGGTCCAGCATTACACAGCTCCTGCATTCCAGTGTGCCTCTTGGGCCTCCTGTTGCTGCTTTTTAATGGTTGCCCGTTGGTTGATTTGTAGGAGAGAGCGATGCCAGGTACCATCTACTCCCCTATCTTGACCAGAACTTATTCATGTGTTCTGATATGAATCTTCTATTGGCTTTAAGCTAAGGTAATACTTCTCTATTAAGAGATCTAAAAATCAATTACCCATATTTTTCTACTAAGATATTTATGATATCACATTTTAATATTTAACAGTTTAAATAATCTGAAATTAATTTAATGTTAGTTTTTACTCAAAAAACATTCTAAATTTTTCTAAATTATCTTCCCATAAATAACCAATTAGTCCACCACCATTTTATTAAGAAGTCACCCTTCTCCATTGATTTTAAAAAACTAGAGTGTGAGCTTGTTGCAAGTCATCCCTCTTTTCTTCACCACTGTACAGTATCTACAGACCTAACAGGATCAGGCATAATAAAGGAGGGAGGTTCTGAAATAGGGAAGTAAAAAGACCATTAAACACTCAGGTGTTCACCTTAGACCACCTCT
The DNA here is from genome assembly GCF_027409185.1 of Cynocephalus volans. NCBI lineage: Eukaryota > Metazoa > Chordata > Mammalia > Dermoptera > Cynocephalidae > Cynocephalus > Cynocephalus volans. Next base: position 149,479 of record NW_026902400.1, read on the forward strand.
ATTAGCTTCACTGTTTTTTGCCTTTAATGTTTAGCCCTATTCACTAAATTTCGATGATTGAATGAGATTCTTTAAAACCTTATTACTTCAGTAATTGTTTGTACACAGAGTAAAATTTTAATGAATATTTATTTTGGCTTTGAGAGAGACACATGCAGAGACTTGTGAAGGTGACCGAAAAGCAATAGTTAGATCCATATTTCATTCATCTCTTATTCCAGCCTTGATATTTAATAACATTATTTCAGTGGAGGAAAGGAGGACTGCTTACACATCCATAGCCCAGGATTACTCTGACATTTTCCCACCTACTGTAAGAGTCTAAAGAGAAAAACAGCCTTCTGTATGGAGTAAATAAAAATATAAACAAGGATCATATCACATCAAGAAAACATTAGGTTGGGAGAAAAAAGAAAAGAGAGTGCTTGCTCCTTGCTGTTTCCCAGCCAATAATAAAGAGTTGTCTTCACAAAAACATCAATTTCCAAGATACTCTTGGAAATGCTCTTTCAAAAAAGGAGAGAACAAATGCAAATGTGGATAAGGGGAAACATACTAGGGGGGAGGTTTTATACTAGATGTTTTCTCTTCCAAACATTTACAGGAGTCATTCCAAAAAAGAAAAAATAAAATCATAAGACCAGAATAAAGTAATTCAAATCTATGATCTTCAATTAATATGACTTATAATTGAATTGTTCATTAAATACTTAACAGCGTCACTTAATAAGGTCAACTTAAAAGAGACCTTACCAATAGCTTACTTTTCTCTGGAATATAAAGGTATTCTAGCAGAATCCTTAAATCCTAAATCCATGCTTCACTTGTAAGCCCATACAATAGTTTCATGTATCCAGTGATCCATTAAAAGCATATAAAAAACAGATAAAAAGCTGAGTGTGTAAATTTGCAGACATTATTGCATTAAGGCATTTTTCAGAAGGTACTTGGTCCATCACCGAATGTTTTTCACTCAGCTGATACATATGAATTAGCAAATTACACTGAGAAAAGAAAAAGTTTTTAAAAAATAAGATACATTTTAAATTTGTTTATATATATGGCTCACATTTCTGTGAGAAACAATAATCTGATGAAAAACACAAAAAATAATTCTAAACTATACATTTTAAATTATTGACACTCAAAGTTACATTAATATTTAACAGAGACATATAAGCTAATAGAATAGACACATTGGGTAATAGCTGGTAGCCAATATTTTGATATACTTCTAGTATATAAATTGTTTTTATTTCTCTTTAAACGTGAAATTGAAGAATCTGGCCATAGAGATTTTCAAAATAAAATAATGAAATTAAAGGTTTTCTTAACATAAGAAGCAATAGCTCATATTTTCCCAAGCATTTTATTTGTGAAAATTTCAATTATTCCATCAAATTTTATTTTAGAAAATCTTTTCTATTCAATGTTAAAAGGCAATTCAAATTATATCTCCATTATAGCTTATATCCTTCATATCTCATATAATTAAGTTAGCTGTGGTGATTACATTACCCTAGCTTGTTTTTATTTTACAAAAGGCCATGTGACCCAATTGTCATCATGTAACCCAACTCTGTGCTACAATTTTCTGGGAAGAGTTTTCTCACTCTTCCCAAGAGATACAAGAATTGGGTAGTCCCTCTTATTCCCCTGGACGTTGTCATATCTGGACATGATACACATACTTGTTTACAATCATGATGTATTATTAAGTCTACAGTTGAAGTTGTCACACAGTAGAACAAAGGAATATAAAGAACCTGGGTGCTCAGTCATGTAATTAAGTAGCTAACTTAGCCAGATGGAGCCATCTTAACTTTGATTTCTTTCTGTGAGATAATGAATTAACTTACTTCTCTATTTAAGTTTAGTTTTCAATTGTTTGCAGCACAAAGCACCCTGGATATTAGTGAATGAATGCATATGCTCCATCAAATACATTTAAGATAATAAATCTTCTGGAATATATTGTTGGCAACAGTTGTAAATATTCGGGAAAATTCACTTTACTATAAATGTTATACAGATTTATCTTAATAAGTATAGCTTATACCTAATCTGTCTTATGATGCTTATAGCTTGGCTGCACTTAAAAGAATTCATAGCAAATAACTTATCATTATTCACTCACATAGATCTTCTTTTCCCCAGTAATATATAGTTATACTATGTAACTTGCAGAAAACTGATGATACTTCAATTTATTGTTAACACATAGGCACAATTTTCTACACTAAACTATAATATAAAATTAAGAACTATCAAGTAACCATATTCGTTATGTAGATTGATTTTACCTATTTGTAATATTCTGCCCCCCTTCTCCATCAAGAAGTACCAAATTGTATTCCCTCCATTTTTACTCAGAATCCAGATCACTTCTATTACAGTAAAAAGTCAATCCAAATGTTTAGGGCTTCTAATGTTCTAAGAGGTGATTCAACTCCTTCCTTTCAGTATGTTGACTTGGTGAAGTTCTGTGACATAGCAGGAAATCAGGAATGGTAGAGAACCAGACTTTCAGATTTGAATTTGAGTTCCACCATGTACAAGGTCTGTGAAGTAGGTCAAGTTAGTTAACCACTCTGTGCTTCAGTTTCCACTTTTGCAAACAGGTTATTAGTAGCATTCACCTCTAACAGATATTCAGAGGTTGAAATGAGATAAAGCATAGAAAGTACACTTGATTCATAACATGCATTCATAAATGCTAGCTGCTTTTACTTTTATTGTTAGTCAATTATTTATTTTTATGTTTATGTTTTTAAACCTTAAGGTTCAACATTTAAGAGCCTCAGGGTCACAAATCCTTTCTAAATCTGGGTTAAGATGAATATATACATATTATACATTACATAAAAATAAATATTTATATATAATTTTATAATATATACACATAATTTGATCCCCAAGCACCACAAACGTTGTAGGAAACATATTATGATTTTTTTTCAATTTTTAAGTCCCAAAGATGGGAAAACCAGAGCAGGAGACATGGTGACAAAATCCTGGAAGCTGGGAGGCAGATGGGTGAAGGGCATATTTGAAGTCCATGGTGGGAAAACTAACAGCAAACTGATTTAAACTGCAAAATCCTCAGACACTTCAATAATCAGCAGTACTAGGCACATTTGGAAGTTGAGGTAAAGGGGGTTGATAAAACAAAGAAGATTGGGTTAAATCTGTTTGAGAACAATTAGTTCTCTGTCTTGCTGCTACTCTCCTATCTCTGGTAGAAGTCTGCAGGTTTACTCACTGAAGAGGATTAAACTGATGGTCTGTGAGTGGGGACTGAGGGGAGAGATCAGACACAGCTGACAGAGTGGGTAGGACAACACAGCTAGAGCCAAGTCATCTCATACGAGTACTGAATGCTGAAGTTGGAAACACCTTGCGCTCTTCCCCAACGAGTCTCCTATAAGCCTAGTGACAAGATCCTGATCCTCCTGGCGGAAGACTAGAGCAGTCCACTCTAGGGAATGTGATCATATTAAGAGAGAAGGCATAAAGATGCCGACATTCCAAGATCACCCACCTACAACTCTTCGTCCATACCATGTTACAGAACAGCTCAAAAAAAAAAAAGTCACAATTTCTTGAATTAAGCATGGGGTCTGAGATACATCACTCCCATAGTCGAACAGATTCCATACTATTTTTTTCCTTTTTTATTCTTCCATAGGAGGGGGTGGGGGGCTTCAGGAAACAGAAACTGTACAAGTAGAATAAAGTTTTTAAAAACACCCATCATTGGTAGCTTCAACAAAATATGAAAAGATGGCAATCATGAACATACTATTCGAAATACCTTTAGAAAACTAAAACAACAGTGCAGCTCTTGAAAGAGGAAAGCATATCAAAAAAGAAAAAGAAAATCAGAAAAAGTATTAGAAAGGTAAGAGCAGACTTGTCTAAATCTGATTCCCTGAAATATGGTTTCTCAGAAAAGGAGTTGGCACTCTGCAAAACTCTCAAAAATATGTAGGATTATTAATTAATAATTAATTAATTGTATTGATTAATACAGGCCAGACTAGATAATATATGCAACTTCTAAGCTCCTAAAAACGTCTTTACTCTGCATTCCGGGTGCTCACCAAATTCCCAGATTTCCAATTGCTTTTTCTTTTTCCTTTTTTTTAGCTACCAGCCACAGGACCACTATAGATTAAAATTATGCTACTTGCTGATAAAGTAGGGTATGATGCTTAGAGATTGATGCTCAGAAACCATTCTTAGGGTGAGGGAGTAGATTGAAAGGTAAGGTTTAAGTATGGTCAGTAATTTAAGACTAAATCCCTTCAGGCTGACCTCAGAGGAACTGGCCTCCTGTGAAGATCTATGGAAACGGGTTGTAGCCATTGCCTAAGATGATAAATCCTCCATAACGGACAGATATGAAACCCAGACAGATCACACCAGGTGGTGGGTGAGTATTTTACATTTTTCCACACCAAAATTTCAATGTGGCAAATCCTGCAGCTTATATGAGATGTTGTAGTCATAACGTAAAAGGCTTGAACCTCAGCCTCATAATTTTGCCAGATGTGCTAGTACATCCCACAAAGTGCTGAAATGTCGGGATATAAGTAGAGCAAGCACTCTGCCACATCATAGCATTATTGTATCCTGACCTGTAATCACAATAGGAGAGGAACTAGTGCTTTTCTAATCTTACATTAAGAGCCCAACAACCCTAAAATCTGGGTGCCTCTGCCATACATGATGTCCAGCCCTGCCTCAAAATAGTCAACAATAGGAATCTCCAAACCTGCCACTGATCGTGTCTCTGTTTTTCCCCCAGTGACAGCTGTTCCAGTAGGCCTGCTGTGTGTGCTCTTGTCCATCTGTCATTGGTTGCATAACACAGGTAAAAGACAAGTTTTATTAAATCTCTCAAAAAGTAAAGCAAAAAGAGGAACAGAAAATATTTAAAAGAAAATAAAATTAGAGAACAAACTCATAAGCCCAACATCTGAATAAATAGTATAAGAAGAATTCCACTGAGATAACCGAAGGTAACAAATTATCAACTAAATAGTATTAGTGCCCACATTTCAAAGGCCTACCTAGAACCGAGCTCAACAGATTAAAACTTACAATAGGCAAAGCATTATGTTAATTAGAACAAAGAAAAGGTCCAACAGTCACTCAGAAAGAAAAAATATATCAGTTTATTTGCAAAGGATAGGACTCAAAATGGCTTTGGCTTTCTCAACGGCAACACTGGAAGGAAGCTGTCAATGAAATCAATACTTTCAATTTTCGGAATGAAAATTATTTCCAATTTGCAATTTTTGCTCTTCTTTTATGCTCTTCTTATATGCTCTTGATATGTCAATCAAGTATGTAAAAAGAGTAAAGTATTTTCCAACATAAAATGTCTCAAAATATTTGCTTTTAATATGGTCTTCTTCAGGAAGCTACTAGAAGATTCCCCCAAGCAAAAGAAGCAAGTAAGAGACAGACACAAAATAGAGAAAACTGGAGATCCAGCTAGAAGAGAAGTCAAGGATATCCTCAGAATAGTGTTGAAACAAGACCCCAGTCTGAAACCATGGATGAGGCATATAATAGGTTGGTGCAGTAAGAGTCAATCAGCAGGCATGCCATCACCACACCCCTAACCTCATGAGACTGCTGGAAGCTATTCTCTCCCATAACAAGTGAGTAAATAAAGAAAGAGCAAAACATGAAAAAAAAATCCAACAATAAAAAGAAACAAAGAAATTCCGATATACTGACAGGAAATGTTCTAGAATGTCAGTCACACAACAGCAATAGACACATACCCTGTCTATTCAGATAGACAGGGGATGGTTATCTTTAGGAGGGAAGTTTTGAAGAAAATAGTAGAAAAACAAATAATGTGAATAAAGGAATCATACCTCATGTAATTGACTTTGTTGAAAATTGTACTAAAGTTTTATTAGAAGATGTGGGAAAAATCAGCAATAGATACAAAGGAAACTAAGCAAATAAAAAATTGACTACCTAATTAGTAATTTTAAGGGAAAAAGTAAGAATGGAAAGTGATTGCAGCACACATAATGCTCAGATACAAGTGATAGGGGGGCACAGACCTACAAACATAAACCTTTTCTTTGATTAAATAAAAATTTGAGTAAATAGATTGGAGGATGGAGCAAGGCAGAAAAGGTGTGGACTATGCAAAACAATGAAATCCTCATTTATAAAAAGATGTTGATACACAATACCACAACCTGATGAATCAATAGTTAGCAGCTTTCATATTTATTTAGAAATACAGTGCTGTGTGAAAGCCAGAATAATAGTTTGAAACATAGGCCATGGTTGCATGAAGGGAGAGGAAAGAGGCGCAGAGACTTGTATTGCTTTGTTATGTACCTGAGCACTATTAGAGTCTTTAAAACTATGTGCATGTGTCATGTGTTATTTAGATAAATTAGCAATTAATGCATAGAATTTTTAAAAGTTGCATGCAATAGATAGCACATCGCTCCCTCATTCCTACAAAATCAAAGAAAACTGACAGAAGTGCTAAATATACTTTCATCCTTCAGATACCTACATGTAACTTGTAAAGTGCAATGACTGGATTATGCACTCATAGAGATATGGATTTGGATCTCACTTTCTGAATTTCTGATATTTTTATCTATCTCCTAGTGTGACTACATTGTTTATTAGGAATCAAATTATAGAAAAGTTAAGTCCTTAATACATATCTTGCAAACAGTTAGCAGTCATTATTTTCAGCTTCCTCCCATCTTCAATAATAGAATGCAGGCAGTAGGAGAGGCAGCTACTGTATTTTATTGATTCAAAGATACCTTTCACTCCTCTGAGTTGAGGATATGGGAAATAATCAATGGTGTCTTGCAATTGCCAGCTGCCAGTTTTCACATGTTATCTTCCCTGAAATTGGGCTGGTTTATAATAAATGACATCTTAGATACAATAAAATATGGTAAGAAAAAATCCAAAAGTGAATACATTTTCACACTGAAACATACCTGTAGCTCAGACACCACCCACTCCACTGCCCCAAATGGCAAAATTTTTTCAATGTCAAACATTCCAAATATTTTAAATAACCACTAACTAATACGTATAGATCTTTTCTATCAATGAATTAGGTATTTAACCAACAAAATAATAGATATAAGCAAATGTGGGAAAGGGTGGAAGAGTTAATATGGGGCCAGCCAGATGGGTAAGAGAGTTGGTGATGTTTCAAAGCCAGTGAAGGTATTTATCCAATTCATTCACTTAACTAACACTATTGAGCACCTGTTATGTTCGAGGCATGAAAGAAGGCACTAGAATACAACTGAGTTAAACAGAATACTTGCTCATCAGAACATTATTATTTGCTACTACTTGCTTCACTTTTTTTTCCTGTATTTAGCCTTCTCCTTTGCCTGTTTTAAGTTCTTCTTCTCTTGATGATATCTACAACAGCATCAATTTAGAAGTTCACAGAACTGTCATGTACAGTCTACTTTCGGTACTTTTTCCTAATAATAAGCTGCCAAAGAGCACTTTAGCAATTATCTTTGTGCTCTAATAGAAATAGCAACTCAAATAGGCTAAAAATAGTTTTTGTATTATAACATAGTCAATTACCCAAGCATAAGAAAATATGCTCTGTGAAGTAATGCCATAACACCTTCAGATAACACTAAACATTTAATGTCTACTGGAAAAAATATAGCTGCTGAATACTGTTCACATTTTATGCATTCATCTGCTCATTATGCCAATATTTACTGAGTCTACTATCAGACAGGCACAGCCTTAGTTCTTGGGAATAACAAGGAGGCCATAAGAGATAAAAATATTAAAGTAGAGGAAAGAGAATATTAGTGAAGAGTGTAAGATGGCGATAGGTAATAAAAGAAATGAAGAAGAAAGTAGGAAACAGAGATAAGGGGAAAGTGCAAGGCTCTGATTTTAAACAGGGTAGTTAGGAAAGTCTCATTGAAAGGAATGTAAGGGAGAGTGTCATGCAGTTATCTAGAGAAAAAGAACATTGGGAAAGGGAAAAGCAAGGAGCCAGAGAGTGTATGGAGCTGTCAAGCATGTAGAAATCCTAGTGAGATATAGAACCTTTAGTGAGTTTTGACATAGCATTGATAGGAGCTCATTTAATTTTTAAGAAGGTTAACTCAAACTGATTTTGAGAAAAGACTCTCTCACAGTAAATGGTGAGGTATTGAATTAATCCAGGTAATCGATGATAATACAACCAGAGGGGTCATATTGGAGGTGTAGAGAAATTGATGGATTCTGGCTTTATTTTAAGGGACAGTCAGCATGATTCACTAACAGACTGAATGTTCAGTGTTAAAGAAAGAGGGGAGTCAAGGATGAGTCCAAATTTGTTTACCTGTTGGCTTGTTTGTTTTATTGAAGCAAGTCAAAGGACAGGATGGCCATTTACTCAGACGGAGATGGGAGAGACTCTGGAAGCAGCGGCATGGTAGGCAGAAAGACCAGTGCTTCTGCGTCGGGCATGTTCACGTGGAGATGCTTATTACATAGGCAAGTGGAGGTAACATTAAGCTGTTAGGTACATGAGACTGTCCTTAGTAGCAGGATCTGGAGATATACATGTGAGAAGCATATAAATGTGATTTTAAAGCCATGAGACTGGGTGGGATCACCAAGGAAATGTGCAAGAAAGAGTTGTGACAACAGAGGCTGTGTGTCTCTCTAGCTTAAAGGCCAAGAAAATAAAAAAATGAGAAGGAACCAGGAAAGGAAACTGAGATAGAGATGCTAGTGAGGTCTGAGAAAAATTAAAAGCCAAATGAGAAAGGTATTTCTAGGTAGAACGAAAGATCAAAAGATAAATACTACAGAGAGAACAATACTTTCAGGTCCAAAAATGACCACAGCGACCAGCAGGTCCCTGATGATTTGGAAGACAGCAGTTACACGGTCATGTTGGATGTATGGCCTCGCTTCCCTATCTTATCACTCTCAGCAGTGGTTTTCTTTTTTTTTTTTTTTTTTCTTTTTCGTGACCGGCACTCAGCCAGTGAGTGTACCGGCCATTCCTATATAGGATCCGAACCCGCGGCCGCTGGGAGCGTTGCCGCGCTCCCAGCGCAGCACCCTCCCGAGTGCGCCACAGGCTCGGCCCTCAGCAGTGGTTTTCAACCAATGAGTTTGCCCTAAAGGGACACTTGGCAATATTTGGGGACATTTTCTTGTCGTGGGGGGGTGCAGATGTCATTACTAGCATCTAGTGGTTAGAGACCAGAGATGTGATTAAATGTCCTAAAATGGAAAAGAAAAAGTGTATGTGTACATACGTATATGTGTATATACAAACCAATAGCTTCTAGGGTCATATGTGTGGTTTTTTTTATTTCAGATTTGGAAATCATTTAGCAAATTGTGTTTTCCTTTAAAATATATTGTTTTCCTTGAAATCAAAACTGAATAAATTAATTTTATAAAGGTGTTTATGCATGTTAAAAATAATTTGCAAAACAAAGTGAACAAGGTAAATATATTTGTTCTGAAAAGCCAAAAAAAAAAAAAAAAACATTTTGAACATCATTGTAAGAAATAAAGGACATTCCAAAATAAAGTGTGCTATGAAATAGTCTGAATGAATATTAGTTTAATTTGAATAATTCTTTTGAATATTTTATTTAAAAAAGGAAAATCTGGATATGTCTCTTTAACTTAATTCTCTAAACATTAAACGTGCTTATGGAAAATTAAATCTAAAAGATTCCAGGCCATGTGACTGTGAGAGCAACAACTTCTTTAGGTCTGCAAGATATTTAAAAGGAATTATAACTGTATCTCATTCAGTTCTTACAGTAGTTCTCGATTCATTCTTTCTTTTGTACAGCAAATATTTATTGTCTACTCTGATCTGTTTTTCCTAAGTACTGAGAAAACAGGAGAAAGTAAGGCAAAATCTTTGCCCTCATGCTGAATATATTTACTTATTATTTTTTTCAATTTTTTTTCTAAACAATTCCTTTTTGCTATAAAGAAGGATGTTTCTGGCTAAAAGTTGTTCAACTGAACCCAGTTAAAGATTCCTATGAAATCTTTATAAGGGTAATACCTACCAAAAGAAGCCTGGTAATGGGGTTCTATAAACTGGTATACCCTGGACTTCAATCATGTTTTGAAGAAAATCATAGATTTTTTTTATTTATTGTTATTGCTCATTAATACATACTTTCCAATTGTTAACTTATACACTAACTTTTTGAAATCAAGTTAAAATGCAAAATATTTATTAGGTCTATTAGTGTTTACCCATTAGTACACGGCTATTACCATTGCATGGCACTTAATGCTTTCTCTTGAGAGTCTTAAGTAAAAGTTCATGCATCAGGATTTCTTTGGGGATGGCCAGTTAGCTTGGGGGCTAGCTGGTTAGCTCAGTTGGTTAAAGTGCAGCCTTATAACACCAAAGTCATGGGTTGGATCCCTGTACTGGCCAGCCATCCCCACACCCCCCCAAAAGGATTTCTGATTTCTGTAAGCAGTTGACCACATATTAAGTATTATGATTATTAAAGTATGAGCTCCTTAATTGTAACATTCCTAAATTGAGATGTTTGTATTTGTGTGTGTGTGTGTGTGTGTGTATAATTTAGTGTATATATACAAATATATTTTATATATTAGTGTGTGTATATATATACTCAAGCTTTTACATGTATATATTAAAAATTTGAGTTTTACAGAGATACACAAGTTTAAATTTGAGCTAAGCCACTTATTTGCTTTGTGACTTTGGACAGGTTGCTGAATTTCTCTAAGCCTCAGGTATTTCATTTAAATGGCCATCATAAGGACGAAATGGGGTAATCTGGGCAAAGCAGTTATTGATAATACCTGCTCAATTGATAATAAACATTAGCTGAAGTGTTCTCTTAATGTACAAGGGATTTTATTTTTCAAAGAGACACCTATGTAATAGATACTCTGTAATTGTTTAAAGTAATGCATGAATAGAATAAAGGCTTTTGATCTATTTTCCTAGAGCATTTTGAGCCCTGAAATCACATCCCTGAATTTGACAATAAAGAACATATTCAAATTTTTTAGAGATAGGGATTAGAAGAGTGGTTAGTTTGAAGGCCAGTTTGTAGGCTGTGAAGCCTATTGATAAATGATTTTTTTAAATGTACAAGTGAATAGAGTTCAAGTATTAGAAGAGTTTGGCAGAAAAATTATTGAGGGAATAGATGGTATTTAGATGACAAAGAAAGAACAGATACAGATTCTCAAAGGAAATCTTGTGCATAACCAGGAGAAGTGGAGAAAGTACAGATTGAAATTCGAAGTGATTTGAGGGAGATCTTGAAAGACAGTGGAATGGGTGGGACACAGAGCAAAAGTTTAATCTGTCTTGAGAAAAGCAAACTAGCTTTGACAGCACTGAAAAATAAATGGATAGATATAGCAGAAAAATAGACTACAGACTGGTGTGCAGTGATAAATCAGTAAAGTCTTGTGTGTGTAAGGAGGGGTGAATATTTAATATTGTTGAAGAAGTAAAGACATTATGTTTGATCCATAAAGTGAGAAAGTGAGACTGTTAAGAGGTTATCTGGTTGTGTCAGAGTAGAAATATCAATTCAGTGCTCATAAAAGTGGAATTTTCCCAGGTGTGGTCTTAAGGACTTGTGGACAATACTGGTACACTCATTTTCTCAAGAAAAGAAGTTCAAGTAATCCAGCAAGTCACCAATATGGATGCCCAAAGTACTGTGGGTGATAAGTGTGTCCTTTATTTTAAGAGTATTTGTAATCAGAATACAAAAAAAAAAAAACAGGACCCAAAGAGCATGATTTGTAATATTGAATATGCTATTAATAAACAAATTTTTAAAATCAAAGAAACAAATTACCTCATTTTACCTTTTCAGCTGCGACAGCTAAAGGTAATCGTGCACCTGTGCCCATCATCTGGTGAAGCGTACCCTATTAGACTAGGTCGTTTACTACAGTTGTTCTCAAACTGTGCTGTGTATTAGAATCACCTGGTGAAATTTTTAAAAAATCTTGATGTCCAAGCCAACCCAAAATGAGCTACACTGGGATTTCTGGGGTGGATATCCAGCATTAACTAACAAGTTTTAGTGTTTTCCAGGTGATTACAATGTGTAGCCCAGTTTGAAACTCAGTACTCTAAACTGAGAAAATAAGGTGCTAAGGTTTTACATATTATTCTCACTTTGAGAAAGCCAAGGACTGAGGGCACAAAAACACTCAGAGTACAAGCATCCTTGCCTAAGGTTGCCCAGTTTAGCTTTTTGTTCACAGATTTTTCTCACACTCCACATTCTTAGTTTTGATACTATAGAAGGATAAACAGGAAAAGAAAGAAATTAAAGAGAGTGAAATATATTTCCTCTAACTGTGAATATATTGCTGTATTCAGCAGCTGTAGGATTCCATTTCTATGTTATGCAAAGAAAGCCATCCCACAGCTAATGACTTCATTTTTTGTATCAGAATGGTTTCAAAGTGAGAAAGTAAAATGGGACCCTATCAAGAAAACTTTATACAATAGAAAAACACAATAATTAGTCTCTGCAGTTTTTTCTTAGAATTTAAAATATATAATGGAACTGCCAAGTACAAATTGATAAAGAGGAGTAATACAATTTAAAGAAAGTGAGTTCAGGAATTCTAACATCAAATATAAACAGTTTATGTGACTTTAAAATACAATAGTGCATATCCTAAAGTAGCCATTAGTTTTGGCAACATCCATAAATAATTTCACAATTTAAGATCACAAGCTAAAGTATACTATTTGCTGTGGATTGAAGGTCCCACCAAAACTCATTGAAGCTTAAATTTTGTCCCCTAAAATTCCAGGTATTAGAAACTTGGCCCCTGCTATAACTGTTGAGGGTGGAAAAACTTATTTTGGTAATTGAAAGGTGGGGCCTTGAAGAGGTGATTAGAATGTAGGACCATGGCATAGTGAATGGATTAATAATGGTGCTCAGGGGCATGGTTCTGAAGGCTTTAAAAAAGAGAGCACATGAGAGTCTCTCTCTCTCTGTCTCTCTCTGTCTCTCTCTCTGTGTCTCTGTCTCTCTGTCTCTCTGTCTCTATCTCTGTCTGCTCCATCATTTGCTGCCAGGTGAGACCCCTGCATTGCTGTAAAGCCACCACTAAGAAGACCCAAAGTCCAGATGTGTTCCCTGGACTTTGTACTTCCCAGCCTCTGAAACTGCAAGCAATGAATTTCATTTACTTACAAATTTTTTAGTTCTGTGTCTTTTGTTATGAGCAACACAAACAGACAAATACACTATTAATGTTCCAGAAAATTGTTTGTATTACAGTTATTAGATAACATTCCAGGGCATACAGGTCAGATTGTTCGTTGATATCTACATAAAGATGTAGATAGCAGCAAAATGATTAAGGGTAGGGACACTGTAGGACAATATGACTGATGCTGATATTTTACATCTATAATAATGACCCATGGAGTAGCTTCTCAGTATATTAGATATGGACAGTATATCTAATCAAGACAGTTGAGTAGAATCATTAAAGGCTATTTTCCTGACAGTTCAGTAACAGATATCTCACAAATCTATATGATAAAAGCATCACTTGAACATTTTTAAATCATCTAGACCTGGACTAAACTCAAATTCAAACTCCTTTAATAATCACTATGCACTTAAATTTAAATAAAATTATTGTGAAAAGTTGTTGATAGCTGACAGCAGAATTTCCCACTTTGAGAGGATAAACCTTCATTTTAGAAAAGTAAGAAATGTTTGACTAAAAATTAAATAAAGCACTAAATGGAAGCACTATATTATTTGTGCTTTCAAATAATATAGTAATCTACTTTAACATCTACCTTAATATTTTGACTAGTGTATATTATCAAAATATGTTTTTCAACATATTGAGATAAAAACTGAATCTTTTGCTAAAGGCAAAAATACTTTATTGCTTATCATTTTTCTAGCATAAACTAAGGTGAACTCATCTAATTGACTATTTTAACAATTGTGCAAAATTTAAAAAAATTCAATAATACCTAACATTTATTGATTAACAGTAATATTAGATATTATATGCTCTTTAAATGTATTTAATTTTATTCTCAATATATTTAGTTTTATTCCAATAGCATCATGACAAGTATTATCCCTATCTACAGATAATTAAACTAATGTTAGTGAGGTTTCATATCTTGCCTGAGTTTACCAACTCACATATAGTTAGTATGTGTGACCAGCCTTAGACTAAACTGCAGATTTCCTGTCTGACTTCTAAGCCAAGTATCCCTCCACCACATGAGGCTATCTTGCTGCATGCACTTAGCAATCACTCAAAAAAAAAAAGGAGTAAATGGAGTGTACACGGAACAGTATGCAGAGCAACTTTTGGCATCAATCTGAGACATTCCTGCTTAGGAAATTGTCAGGGTATATAAATCAAAGATGATTGCTTCATAGCCTCTGCTGTCCCACAGGTGACTATTTGAAGTCAAATTCATATTAATTAAAACAGAATTAAATTTAAAAAATTCAGCTCTTCAGCCACACTAGCCACATTTCCATCGTTCAATAACCACACTTTGCTAGTGGCCACTGTAGTGGATGGTGCAAATACAGAACATTTCTGTGATCACAGGAAGTTCTACTGTACAGCATTACCTTAAAAATCTTCAAGTCAGGAAGTGCAGTATGATATTTGACATAGTGACTTTAGATTTCAGCAATATTTTACCTAAAATGTTTGTTGTTGTCTATCCTGCTACAGTTAGTGCAGGATTAGCATTCAAATAACATGTCCTATTAAAACACAAAGGAGCTTTTTTTTTTTAAGTCATCAACTAACAAATACAATTAAGTTAATTAGTGATATTCTGATTCCTGGTAATGATAACCAACTTCAAATTAATTTAAGTGAGAAAAAATGACAAGAATATGAGTAGGTTTCAAGGAAAAACTAGGATCAGGGCATGACTCGCGGTGTCAGGACTGACCCTCTGTTTCTCATCTCCCTTTTCTCTACATACCTGTTCATTCCCATTTTCTGCCTCAAGATTTCTGATGCCAGTTGTTGTTCTCTTTAAGAATCACATATAATATTATATCCTAGGTCTGTTTTTTTTATATTTTAATAACTTTCATTTCAATAAAATTAGTCTCTTTTATAATCCTAAGTATTTTATTGTATGCATTTAAAAACACTATTTCAAGAAGGGGTGCGTAGACTTCACCCCAGTGAGCCTTGTCACACGCATGCATAAACATATTTATGAACACCTGCACCTAGAAAGAGAATAAAACTGCTTTCTCTCTGGCCTCAATTCTAAATTTCCCAGGAGAAGGTTTGAGCCACCCAGTTTGAGTCAGGTACCTGTTTTGGGAACAGGATTGAGGTCCTGTGAACACACAGAGGCCCCAGCAGAAACTACATGCGTCCAATGAATATGGAGCAGCAAGCTGAAAACATGGGGTTACTTTTCTACTAAGAGAGGGTCAGGGGAAAGAAAAAATAATAGCTAGCGACCACACTAAAAGATTGCTTTTCAGTTCCTATGCAGCTGTCATAGATTTAAACAACTGAGCAAAAGAAACAAATTACCTCAATAGAAATAGGAGAGGGGAAAAAGATTGCTCAACACTCATTTTTTTAGTACATTCCTCTTATGTGACCTGTTCAAAAATCTTCCCTGCCTATGATTATTTGAGTTTCAACAAAAACTGAGAATTTCTATTATTTCTGTGGTCTTTCCCATAAATCAATCTGCTTGTTACAAGACAGCTACAGATTTGAAGGGCATCATTACAGAATGTCATTTTTATTGGAGTCAATTATTGAAAAATATAAGCCCTGCAGAATGATAGCTCCAAAATAGATCACATGAACCTTACATGAAATTACTAGCATCTAGAAAAGTAGAGACAATAATGTCATGCCTTCCAATCTCTCCTGTTTTCTTGGCACTTGGTAGTTGTGATGTTGGAAGGAAAAGTAGTATTTAATTATCTAATGTTTTGCTTTGCAATTATTTTAATCTACTACCTATGTTAAATCATCCATCCACAAACAGAAAGTTATGTGGCATGTCTGGTAATATTCTGTAATTTATTCCAAAATTTTGTCATGTATCTAGTATTTTTAAAATGCAGAAAATTTTTAAAAACACACACCAATATTCCCAAACAGCATTCACATTCATTCTACGCATGTGGTTTCTGCTGGGGCCTCTGTGTGTTCATAGGACCTCAATCCTGTTCCCCAAACAGGCACCTGACTCAAACTGGGTGGCTCAAACCTTTTCCCAGGGAATTTAGAGTAGAGGTCAGAGAGAATGTAATTTTATTCTCTTTCTAGATAGAGGTGTTCATAAACATGTTTATGTGTTTGTGTGACAAGGCTGACTGGGGTGAAGTCTATGTTTTCACCAAATTTATAACAAAAGCTTGAAAGAATACATAACATATGAGATACAGGAAAAATTGCTGTGTAAAGCACTTGGAATCTATCACTGTTCAACTCATTAAAGCCCAAAGCTCCCAGAAAACATTTTAATTCACTTGAGTTTTACCACTTTCACAGAATCAACTTAAAGTCATTGGGCAGAAGGTATTAAAAGAGACTTTGTTAACAAGCAATATATAAAGACTTGAAAAAGTTTTTTTAAAATGTAAACTAAAATGTCAGGAAGAAAACTATTGACAGCAATACTTGAAAGATATAATGCAGCCCCAGCTAATAGAATTATTGTGGGAACCACATATGCCATTTTAAATTTTCTAGTAACCGCATATGAAAAGTGAAACAAAACAAGTGAAATAAATTTTCATAATAAATTTTACTTAATACAATTCAAAATATTGTTACATTTAACCAACGTAAGAACTGAGATACTTTATATTATTTTTAACACTGTCTTCAAAATTTTGTGTTCAATTTCATATTTACAGCATAATCTCAATTTGTACTTTACTCATTTCAAATGCTCTCTAGTCACTCTATTGGACAGCGCAGATAGAGAGATATGGTTAATGGAAATCATGGGACCACTGTGATGGTTCCGTTTCCTAACTCTATCTTTGATCCATAAAAACATATGGAGTTTGTTACTTAGAACTCCTTTCCTCTAAATCATCTCTTATTTATGTTATAATAACATAGGAAGGTTTCGTACATGTACACATGCACAACTTAACTCTCTCTGCACCATGAACAGGTGCTTATAAGATGGTTTTTAACCATTTAATGCTTTTTGTCCCTTTTTTGTAGTTGAGGCATGTGAGACAATGAGCAACAGCAACTCAGTAGAGAAAAATTGAGATAAGAAAAGTTTTATGTTAATTATAAAGAATATAAAGTACAGGACTTACTTAAAAGTAAAACCATAAAGCGAAAAATCTGATAGGTTAGTAACTCACTGATGTCTGCATAACTTCCCTACTCCACTTAAAAGAACAGCTTAGAAATGTGCCCTAAGGCATGACCAACTATGCCAATAGCATTTTACACGCTTAACAGTTCCCAGAGACGACCGTGCAAAATATCTACAGAGCTTAAAATTGAAGTTCAGACTTAAATGATCACAATTCAAACGCTTTCACATTTCAAGAATAAAAATTACAAGGGAAGAGTTAAAGAAAGCGAATTTTTTTCATTACGTTAGTGAATAGATTTAATGTAAAGTAAACTAAGTCCCATTTCTATTCAAAGAATTAATGACAAAATCCTATGACAACGTAACAGAAATATGTTGACATAAAACTAGTGGTATACTTGCTCTGGTTTATCTGTACTTTGACATTTAAAATCACATAAACTAATATTTAAAATTTATATCAGTGTTACATAGCTATTTGAACTGGAATTGGAGGAAACACTGATTTTCTATTCAAAGGGCTTATTTAAAATATTCCGTTTTAGACAATATCATGATACTGCAACTTAATCTGAGATTCTGAGAGTAAATGCAGAATCTCTAGCATAAGAATTACTATTGGTCACTGCATTTTTCTGGAAGGGATAGTGATGGTGCAGAAAATACAGTTTTCAGAACCATTCCTTCAAAATCTGTTTGTACTTTTTTCCCAAGTTCTGCTTTAACAACTGGTAAAATACATAAGGGATCAAAGAGTGGAGGAAGAAAGAGGGAGAGATTCCAAAATTAGAAAGCTTAGTTAGCTGTTATTTCTTTGAAAACAACTGTCTCTATGAAGATTTTAGGTTGATTTCCCAAGGCAAGACATGACCTAAGTCCTGGGTCATATCGTGTCTGGGGAGAGAGAAAGCTAAAATATGAGGCACAGATAGATCTAAAGCAATTTATAGAATTTTGGAAAAGGGAAGTTGGTTAAATTGGATCCATGCAAAGCAACAAAATAAAACTTGAAAAATGTTTTTTTTTAAAAAAAATTTCCTTGATCAATAATATAAGTAAAATTCTAAACTTTGAATAACTCCATGGATTGATCAGGAGAAAAAATGGGGGCCACAGGTGTTCTGATACTAAAAGTGTCTGGGAAACATCACATATAATATTTCTTCTCTGGACGTGTACCAAGCATTTTCACATAGCAAAGTTTTTTATTAATACCACAATTAATTGCTGCTTAACAGGGTTTTTTAAATTGTATTTATTGTCTTTTTACAATATTTGTAAACATACTACAGATCTAGAGTTCTGAAAAGCACACCTCTGGAAATATTACCCTTGCAACTGTTATTATTGAAAAAAAATTAAGCTTACTTTTGGTTTTCCTAACTTTTCACCAAATTCATGAAAATCTACAATTTATTCTTCCTTTATTTGTTTTGTGTCATGTCAACCCCATTTCCCTAAAACGTTTTCATGGAAGTAATAGAGTTTGCAATAAATCGTATTGGCAAGTCATTGTGGATTTTTGTACTTAATAATACACAGTCTCCATTTCGTTCTCTACAATTTTTATTTTAAAAGAGCAAATATGCTTGAGTGGTTTATAAAGTGTAAAAATAACTATATCGTACAGCATTGTATGTTCTAATAACAACATACATATTTGAAGCTGAAAATAATCAATTGTAGGCAGAAGAGGACATAGGGAAGACTAAACATCAGAGTTAAAGGAAAAAAACTGTTTACTCAGTTATAGTTTATTGTATTTTTTAACTCTACTATAAAATGAGGTATTTCATTGTGTTTTTTTGTTTTTTTGTTAATACAGAAATAGGGCATACACTAAAGTTTTTGGCAACAGGTCTCAGAGATATACAGCCTTCATCACGTTATCACTCCTAACGATCGTCTCTGTTGTAGTTTGAAACACAATTGTTCAAACAATAATTTTAAAAGATTATACAATATCCAGCATGGCCAGCAAAAGTAAATGCACATACACATTTGAAAGAAATGCAGTGTGTGCCATCAGCAAAAATCTATCACACGTCTTGTTTTCATTCTGGAATACAGTAGAGTTTTGTCGGGATTTGTTATTATACACAGGGGATCATGCTTCTCACCAGACTACTAATCTATCTTGAACCAAATAAACAACCTTTGAGAGTTTCTAAGATATAAACGAACTCTCAGGTGATTTGCTTTCAGAACGTGACAAGGAATAGTTATTAACAAAAGCCCAAGAATGTTACAGTTTTCACATAGTTCGATTCAAATAAACATGTCCTTAAAATAATGTAGGAGAAACAAAATGATAGTAATATCACATCTACCTATATTTTCTAATCTTTCCATCTAAACTTATATTTTAAATCTTTATGTTATATATCACCTAGGATGGTTAAAGAAATCTAGTTGAGATAAAAGTTTATTAAATATTTTTCCTTTGCTTATTGTCTGCTTGGCTTTTCCCTGAGAGTCTGGCAGTAAGGGTAAGATATCTACTCATAAAAACTGGAAGAAAGGAAGAGCTAGTTTACCAGAAAAAAAGTTAATGTATACATTGTTAAAAACAAAATTTCAAAAGCAAATATGTTAGTTGAGCTTGAACATTAAACATATTAAAAATGATATTTTTTATCAAAAGCATGGGAACCAGCAGGAACAGAGGTTAAATCATCCAAATGTTCTTGGTATGAATCCTTTATAACCTGAGGTAAGTAGTTTAACCTAATTAAACTTGATTTTCTTATCTAAAAAGTAATGGCTATCTCACATTATTACATCATCCATAATACCGTATGAGACAGTAAAAGCCAGTATAAGTCAGTATAATCCAGTATAATCCTGCATAATACAGTATAATCCGCTGTAACCTGTTACAATCCGGTATAAGCTGTGACAGGTCAGTACAAGCCGCTTTAATCCGGTTTCATCCAATAAAGTCCGGTTAAACCGGTTTAATGCTGTGTAATCCGTTTTTATGTGGTTTAATCCTACTTAAACCGTTTTAATCCAGTTTAAACCGGTTTAAATCATTTTAATCTGGTTTAGTCCAGTTTAAACTGGTTTAATCAGGTATAATCCAGTTTAAACCAGTTTAATCTTGGTTAATCCTGTTTAATCCAGTATACTCCGTTTTAATATGGTTTAATCAGCTTTAAACCAGTTTAATTCTGTATAATCCTGTTTAAACCGATTTAATCCTGTATAATCCGGATTAATCCATTTTTAAGCTGTGTAATCCGGATTAATCCGGTTCAATCCGGTTTTATCCGGTTTCATCCAGTTTAAACCGGTTCAATCTGGTGTAATCCTGTATAATCCAGTTTAATCTGGTTCAATCATGTTTAACCCGGTTTAAACCACTTCAATCAGGTTTTAAAAAGTTTAATCCTGTACAATCCGGTTTAATCCGGTTTAATCCCATATAATCCTGTATAATCTCGTATAATCTCCTAAAATCTCGAATAACCAAATATAATCCCGTATGATCCCATATAATCCCGTAAAATCCCGTGTAATACATTATAATCACGTATAATCCCGTAAAATCACGTATAATCACTTATAATCCCTTGTAATTTTGGAAAAGACTGTAAAAGACAGTATAAGCCAGTAGAAACCACTATAATCCAGTATAATCCAGGATAATAGAGTATACGTGGTATAATCTGGTATAAGCCAGTATAGGCCAGTATAAGGCTGTTTAATCTGGTTTAATCCAGTATAACCTGGTATAATCCAGAATAATTTGGTTTAAACTGGTTTAATCCGTTTTTATCCAGTTTAATAAGGTTTAAACTGGTTTAATGTGCTTTAATCTGGTTTAATGCGTTTTAATCCAGTTTAATCCAGTTTATTCTGGTTTAAACCGATGTAACCTGGTTTAATCTGGTTTAAAACTGTTTAATCCTGTGTACGCTGTTTTAATCTGGTTTAAACCGGTTTAATCCTGTGTAATTCGGTTTAATCCATTTTAAAGCAGATTAATGCAGTTTAATATGGTTTAAACTGGTTTAATCTGGTTCAATCCCGTTAAATCGGTTTAAAACATTTTAATCCGATGATCCCGGTTTGAACAAGTTCAATACGATTTCATCCATTTTAATACGGTTTATTTCGGTTTAATTCGTTTTTTACTGGTTAAATCCAGTTTAATCTGGTTTAAACCGGTTTAATCCAGTTTAATTCGGTTTAATCTAGTTTAAAAAGATTTAAACTGGTTTAAACCCGTTTAATCTGGTTTAATCCGGTTTAAACCAGTTCAATCCGGTTTCATCCGTTTTAGTCCGTTTTAAGCCAGTTTAATCCTGTATAATCCAGGTTATACTTGTTTAATCCTTTATAATCTGGTTCAACACAGAGTAAACTGCTTCAATCCGGCTTAATCCGTTTTAAAACGGTTTAATACTGCATAATCCAGTTGAATCCATTTTGAAGCTGTTTAATACGGTTTATTCCAGTTTCATCCGGTTTAATGTGTTTTAAACTGGTTTAATCTGGCTAAATCCAGTTTAAACCAATTTAATCCGGTTTAAACCAGTTCAATCCTGTATAATCCATTTTTATCTGGGTATATCCAGGTTAACCAATACCGTTTAATCCATTTTATACCAGGTAAAACCAGTTTAATCCGATTGAATCTGGTTTAATCCAGTATAGTCCGTTTTAATCCATTTTAATCAGGTTGAAACCGGTTTAATACTGTATAGTCAAATTAATCCGTTTAATCCAGTTCTATCCTGTTCAATACAGTTTAAACCTGTTGAATCCAGTTTAAAACGGTTTATTCCTGAACAGTCAAGTTTAAGCTGGTTTAATCCCGTATAATTCGGTATAATCTCGTATAATACCCTAAAATCTCGAATAATCATGTATAATCCTGTATCATCCTGTATAATCTTGTAAAATCTCGTAAAATCCCGTGTAATACCTTATAATCCCGTATAATCCCTCAAAGTCCCGTAAAATCTCGTATAATCCCATAAAATCTCACATAATCCAGTATAATCCTGTAAAATCCCGCATAATCCCATGTAATCCCGTGTAATCCCGTATAGTCACGTGTAATCCTATATAATCACATATAGTCCTGTAAAATCCGGTATAATCCTGTAAAATCACATATAATCCTGTATAATCCCATGTAATCCAGTATAAAACTGTATAAGGTAATGTAAGCCTGTATAAGCAAGTTTAATCTATTATAATACAGTAAAAACCGGTATAATCTTGTGTAATCTGTTTAGATCCGGAATAAGCCGGTATAAGCTAGTAGTATCCGGTTTAATCCCGTTTAAAGCTGTTTAAGCTGGTTCAATCTGGTTTAATCCAGTTTAAACCGGTTTTGGGCAATTCAAGCCAGTTTAATCCAGTTCAATCCGGTTTTATCCGGTTTAAACCGGTTCAATCTTTTTTTATCCAGTTTAATCCGGTTTAAACCAGTTCAATCCGGTTTTATCTGGTTTAAACCGGATAAAACCGGTTCTATCCGGTTTTATCTGGATTAAACTAGTTTAAACCGGTTCAATCCGGTTTTATCCGGTTTAAACAGGTTCAATCCGGTTCAATCCGGTTTCATCCGGTTTTTAGGTTGCCTTTCTGCTCTGTTGATTGTTTCCTTTGCTGTGCGGAATCTTCTTAGTTTGACATTAGCTCATTTGTTTAGTTTTCATATTGTTGCTTGTGGGTTTTCGGGTCTTATTCATAAAGCCTTTGCCCCCACCTACTTCCTGGAGTGTTTCCCCTCTGTTTTCCTTCAGTCATTTAATGGTTTGGGGTCTTATATTATGGTCTTCAATCCATTTCGAGTCGATTTTGGCATATGGTGAAATGCTGGTCCAGTTTCATTCTTCTGCATGTGGATTGTCCAATTTTGCGGGCACCGTTTATTTACTGAAGAGGCTGTCTTTTCCACAGCATATGTTCTGGTTCGCTTTGTCAAAAATTGGTTGGCTGTAAGTAGGCAAATTGATTATTCCTGGGTTTTCTATCCTGTTCCATTGATCTGAGTGTTTGTTTCTATGCCATCACCATGCTGTTTTGAGCCTTGTCATAGCATTTGAAATTGGGTGGTGTTATGCCTCCAACCTTTCTGGTTTTTGGGTGCTTTAAAGCTCAAAATTGCTTTGGCTATTCAGGATCTTTTCGTATTCCATATGAATGTTACCACTGCTTTTTCTATTTCTGTGAAGAAAGTTGTTGAAATTTTGACGGAGATTGCGTTGAATTTGTAGACTGGTATGGGTAGAAAGGACATTTTCACGATGTTAATTCTTCCCGTACCAGAGCCTGGTATGTCATTCCACTATTTTTGGGTGCTCTTTAATTTCTCTCACTGGTGTTTGGTAGTTCTCATTGTAGAGATCTGCATTAACCTCCTTGGTTCAATTGGTTCCTAGGTATTTTATCTTGGGGGTGACTATTGTAAATGGGCTTGCTTTCTTGATTTCTTTTTCTGCCAGTTCATTATCGGAGTATAAAAATGCTCCTGATCTGTGGGTGTTGATTTTGTACCCCGCAAAATTATTAAAATTGTTAGTCAGCCGTAAGGGCGCTCTGGTAGTCTTTAGGTTTTCTATCTATAAGATCGCATCATCTGCAAACAGGGACAACTTGACTTTGTCCTTCCCAATCTGAATGCCCTTTATTTCTTTGTCTTGCTTGATTGCTCTGGTTAGGGCTTTCAATACTATGTTGAATGAGTGTGGTGAGAGTGGGCAAAGCTAATGGTTTGTCTATTTTATTTATCTTCTCAAAAAACAACTTTGTGTTTCGCTGATCCTTTGTATCGTTTTGGGGGTCTCCATTTCATTGAACTCTGCCCTGATG
This sequence comes from Cynocephalus volans, assembly GCF_027409185.1. Lineage (NCBI taxonomy): Eukaryota > Metazoa > Chordata > Mammalia > Dermoptera > Cynocephalidae > Cynocephalus > Cynocephalus volans. The sequence continues at coordinate 173,693 of NW_026902400.1, forward strand.
TTAATTATTTCTTTCTCTCTAGTACTTTTATGATTGCATTGTTGTGGTGGTGGTGGTTCTTTGAGGTGTACAGTTCGGTCATTGACATGAAGTTTCTCCATTCTTTTGATGTGAGCATTTATTGCAATATGTTGCCTTGTCACTATTGCTTTTACAGTATCCCACAGGTTTTGGTAGGATGCATCTTTTTTCATTAGTTTCAAGAACGTTTTTTATTTCCTTTTTAATTTCTTCTTGGACCCCTAGGTCATTCGGGAGCCTGTTGTTCAGTTTTCATTCACTGGAGTAGTTTCCAGAAATTCGTTTGTAATTGATTTCCAGTGCTAGTCAATTGTGGTCAGAAAAGATACTAGGAATGATGTCAGCTTTGAAAAATTTGCTGAAACCTGTTTAGTGACCTAACATGTGGTCTATCCTGGAGAATGTTCCATGTGCCGATGAGAAAAAATGTGTATTCTCTAGTTGTTGCATGAAATGTTCTGTAGATGTCTGCCAGGTCCAATTGGACCTGCACGAGCTACAGATAAATTGGTATAAAGGTGTAAACTATTTAATATTTGTTTGTCATACATGAACACTAAAGTAGTTAAAGTCTTAGCTTTTGGGACTTAGAGAAGTAAACTTAGGAAATCAGTAAGGGTTTTTGCAGCTTTTATCTACTTCAGTGAAAGTTGAGGCAACTTTTACTTGATGCAAACCTGGAAGGGTTCAGTGAGAAGAACACACGGTAACTGGCCGCATATACTGCACCGTGCTTTGCACAGTTCCTTCAGCTCTGGGGATATGCGCATGTGACCGTCTGAGAGAAGGGGAGTGTGAATGGACGGCTTTCACACGCTTCTGTCTTGCTGGGGTATGTAGTCAACAATTTAGGCACCCAAAAAGGATGTCAGTTTAAACTTAACCTCATTAAAGTGAACAGTGCTTGTTTCTGGCTTGGAAAATCTGGAAAAGCAGCAGCTCTGCTCCCAAATGAGCTATGGCCTTGGCCCCAGACACATCACCACACAGCTGGGAGGTGACCCACATTCCAGTTGAGGGCAATCCCCATCTCCCCTCGTGACGTGAAATTCACTTGGAAATGTTGAAGCATACTGAGGGGAGCAAAAGCAAAACATTTTCTTTTGCTACTGACACCTTGTTCTCTCACACCAAAAGAAATCTTGACAGCGAAGCAACAGTTGAGATGGGAAACTACATTGTGCACGTGCCTCACTGAGGTCGAAAAGTAGAGCAGAATTTCCTCGCATGCTTTCTCCACTGTGTCGCTTCAGACCCTTAGCTTGCAGGTTCACAGAAGAGAAACAGTCCTTGCAGCTGTGGCTGATGGTGAGGATTCAGGACACGGTGGGAGTGAGAGAGGGCCTGGAGCCTGACTTCCCTGAATCCGTCACCAGTTACAGAGAAGGGGTGTGTCTCACCTGTTCCTTTGCCTGTGGGGAGCCATCCAGTGTGTGCGGTTACTGGACATGGGCATCTGTGGGGTTGGTTGGGATTGTGCAGACTTGACCTCTTGCCCCATAGTTTTCATCCCTGTCCTGCTGCGACTTCCATGTGGGTTATTGTGCAAATTCTACCCAGAGGAGCGCATTAGCATCATTCCTTTGCTGGAGGCCAGATTGTCTGCTCCTGGTGTCTGTGAGGCCCTCTACTGCCACCCAGCGTCCAGCGATGCTGTAGTGCCACAGCCATCCTTGGAGTGAGACAAGACACCTAGTTTCAAGCTTTGGGGAAATTAGCCCACTAGGATGTGCTGTTGCTCCCTGTGCCCAAGGGCCCCGCTTCATTCTAGAGTCTGCTGAACCCCCAAACAACTTATTTCCATTGGGAAGAGATGGCCAGGCCCGGCAGCAACAGTTTCATCTGGGGCAGTGGCCTGGCCACGGGCACCTAGCTGTTCCTCCTGCTGCTAAGTTTTAAGCCAGCTGCCGCAGGTGACAGCTTTCCTCCCAACAAGCAGGCCCCAAGGGTGCAGGTGCTGAAGGAAGCGGTGTGGACAGAATGGCGCCCCTCCTGTCCAGCGGACAGATGGGAGGGGACTGGGTGAGGCATCTCTGGCGGTGACAGGGTCAGTGCTACCGGGATGACATCACCGCTGACCAGCAGAGAGCTCAGCAGCTTGCAGGGTTGTCTCATCCTTGAAAGGCAGAGCTGCTGTTTTCCTAGAATAGGTTTTGTTTCCCTTTGGTCACAGAGTTATCCCTTGGACGCCTGTAAATGTATACACGACACTGTTCACTAGAAAGTGCACTTGCACGTTTACGTCTTAGCTGTGCTGAAACATGAGTTTCTCTTTCACTGCCATTCCAGCAGGGCTGACCCGAGTCCAGCACCGCCGATGTGGTTGCCACTCGCAGTGGGACAGAAGTGCATGCAGGTTCCCGGGGCGGCTGCTGGGTAGAACTTTGGGCATGTTTTGAACATTTTTCCTCAAAGTATAACGGAGGCTTCAATATGTGTCACAGGACACCAGCAGGTAAGCTGTGGGCAACTGGCTGTTGAGTTCTCCCAGTCATAGAACATTTTATCCATAATTTACTTATTCCTGTTTGTATAGTCTTTAAAGAGTAGGTAAAGAATAATGAAGGTTGGCTTGTAAGAGAAGCAGCTAATTTTATAAAATGCCATCTTCGTGGTTAAGGAAGGCAATTACCTTTTTTAATGTATTACATTAATTTCCTATTACTGCTCTTGGGTAATAGGTGACTTTAGTCACGTGTCTTGGAAATGTCCAGGGTATTGAGGGGATGGAGGTGATGCTGGGAAAAGGACGCAAAACTGAAGACAGGAGAAATAAGTTCCAGAGATCTATTTTACAACTTGTTGACTAAAGTTAATAACAATATATTGCATACTTAAAAATTGCTAAGAGTAGAACTTAAATGTTCTCACCTCAGAAAAATGATAAATATGTGAGGTAATGAATATGGTAAGTAGCTCAAGTTAGCTATTTCACAGAACATACATATTTGAAATCATCATTTTTTCCATAATAAATACATACAAATTTTTTTGCCAAATAAATAAATAATTTTGAATAAATTTACCAGGCAGGTTTGATAAACACTTAGCAATTCTTTAATACTTTATTTTTTAGAGCAGTTTTATATTTATAGATTAATTGTGCATAAAATATATTAAGTATTCATGTATTTTTTTATTTATCTCCCCAACACACAGTTTCTCCAATTAGTAACATCTTGCATTAGTGAAGTACATTTGTTAAAATTAATGGGCCAATATTGATACAATATGTTAACCTATGTGCATGATTTCTATTAGGATTAACTCTTTGTGTTATATGGTTTCACGGGTTTTGACAAATGAAGAATATACAGAATAGTTTCACTTCCCCAAATCTTGTAGTACATTAGGAAATAATTTTCTAAAATAATTGAAATGAAAAACTTACTGTACAGACTAAACAAAGGAAGAGACAGAATTTAAGAGAGAATTAATGAATTAGAATGTACTTTTAAGGGCCGATCCTGAGGCTCACTTGGGAGAGTGTGGTGCTGGGAGTGCTGAGGCCACGGGTTTGGATCCTATATTGGGATGGCCCGTGCGCTCACTGGCCGAGCATGGTGCAGGCGACACCAAGCCAAAGTTTGCGATTCCCTTACTGATCACAAAAAAAAAAAAAAGAATGTGTTTTTAAGTATTTTACCCCCTTGGAATAAAGTATCTATGAACAGATAAAAAAGAAATGGTTGACACATGGAGGAGTGAGACGTTTCAACAAACATGTACTTGCATTCCTGTATGCAGAAAATACAGTAAATTTGGAAGAGTCATATTTGAAGTAAAAATGTTAGCATTTTTGTAAAATTTTAGGAAGACATGATTTTACTTGGACAGAAAGACCAAGGTTCTAAAGATACATTAAAATAAATGCACAACAGCAAAGACCAGAAAATATCTCCCAAACAAAAAATTGAAACACAGATTACTTAAAATATGACAACAATATTTACTGAAGGTCAGAAAACAATACCACTATTAGAGGAGATATGTCATGTACAAAACACTAACAGACATTTAATAGTTCTAACCACTATGGATACTTCATTGATTCTTTGGGAGAAAATGCCTTCTCCATTATTTTATTTTATTTATTTTTTATAGAGTGGTTTCATTTTAATTTTTGTTTGTTTTAGAATGTTGTTATGTATGCAGATGTTCATTAGTGGATTAATAGCTAATAACTAAACAAATGAAATCATTGAACAAGCTTTAATTAAGTAATGAGGACATAATAGATTATTTGAGGAAGTAGTTATGTGCACAACTGTATCCCATGTCCTCCTGATATGCATTAATACACTAGAAGACATATACGTACATTTTTAAAAATTTGTCTAGATTACCTACTATGAGTCATTACATTCATGGTTCTTGGTACTGATTCCTACAGAAACTGTATGGAAATGTATGGGTACATTTCCAGTTGTGACAACGACGAGTGTGTGTATGATGGGGCTGAAGGTTGATTGGGGGTACGGGTGTGTGATTTGGCCTTAGTGAGCCAATGCTAAGTATGCTCAATATTTTGCAATGTTCAGGATAGATCTGCACAAATGAGGAATTACCCTGTCAATGGGCCAATAACACCCTCATTGCAGAGTCCATCTCATTGATACATCAATAGCATATCAACCAATATCATTCTTGCATTCATATATTTATTCACAAATATTTTATCTAATATTTTATTACAGGCATTTAACTGGGCAATAAGAATATAAGGAAGAAAAAAATCCCTTTCTTCAGAGCCCCAAAATTCACAAGAGTAGACATAAAAGGGAACAAATTAATTTATATGCTAACATTTCTTTTCAGCGAAAATGATTTAGGCATGATTTTCCTCCTTCCAAAATCTTGCAGTGCTTTTGTCTGTGTATCAATGCAGGATAAATTATTCATACAGGAAAATATGGTCACTCAGGTATTTATATTCTTTTTTGCTTACATTCTCCAATCCTAAATTCTAGACTTTCAACTAACAAAATATCATACTCTGTTCAGAAGATGGATAAGTTTAGAAAACTTTTATCCTGTTAGTTTAGGCTCCCAAGGTTGAGTTGTCTTTCCAGGTTGGGAGACTCGGGGCATACCAAACCACTTCTTGGGTGATAGAGCACAATGTTGTAAAGGCAAGGCTATACACCAATGCTTTTACTTATCTGGGCAAAAGAGAAAGTTTTATCAGGCTTTAGGGTATTAATTCATGGCTATCATTTAGGGACACAATCCTATAGGAATATCAAATATTTTCTTACATGCAATAAATACCAACAAATACATTTTTTAACAATTGAATTGTTGTACACAGAATTCTAAGACAGTTCCAAGATTCTTCCCCCCTGGTTATATGTTCTGTATAATTTCTTCTCCTTGAGGCTGTTGGCTAAAAACGGATGCAATTTCATTCCAATGATTAAGAGGTTATATGGAAAGGTGAAGGAATTTAGCAAATATAATTCAGGCCTCTTATCAGTTGGCTTATTCGCTTGTTTGGCCCTGACTTTATAAGGAATGTATTTTTTTTTCCATAGCTAATTAATGTGTTTAAATATAAGAAAACAAGTTTTGCTACTTTTATTTCCAGAATTTAACAGAAATAAAAATTATGTAATTTAATTTTCAAGTTCAGGGCTAGTCTAGCCATATTCCTTTTTCCCATGCCATTTCTTTTGGGATGCCAAAGTTACCAGAACTCAGACGACCTTGATTGGTTGTTTCTTCAGCACCATTTTTCAACGCCCTTTAAGGCATGAACTTTAAAGGAGGGTCCAGGTCATTTCTAAAGAGAAAAAGTCAAAACAAAGTAGATCCTTCTGTTGGTCTTGAAGAAGGAAAACCCAGCCATGTCGTGAACTGCCTACGTACACAGTAATGTGGCAAGTGGTGGTGGGTGCCCTCAAGGAGCTGAGAGAAGTTTCTAGCCAATAGCTAGCAAGAATATGGGAAACTCAGTCCGAAAGCTGCAAGAAACTGAGTTCAGCCGATGACCACTCAAGCTTGGAAGAGGACCCCACAGGTGAGATCCCAGGTGTGGTCAGCACCTTTGTTTCACCCTCGTGAGAAACTAAGCAGAGGACCAGTTGATCTCTACTCAGACTCCTGGACCATGGAAATTGTGAGAGAAGCAATGTGTGTTAAGTTGCTAAATTTGTGGTAATTTGTTACACTGCAGAAGAAAACTAATTTCCATTCAAACCCATGAAATTTGTAAATTCTTCACAGTAGAAGAATTCACTTTGTAAGAGTCAATGAAAGATCATTGAACATGCAAATTCTTCCCACTGGAGTACATACACCATTTCCAATGAAACAAGTTCCTCAAATCACACCCATTTCCTCTGAATGTCCCCTTCCTGACAGACCATGATTTAAATTTTCTCTTGAAAATAATCAGTTAATTATCAAGCTTCTAAAACGTTCTCTGTGAAATAATCACCTGAAATATGTAATGAAGCATTTTGTCAGAACTGCCCCAGGATAATCTACTATATTTTATCATGTTTTGTTAATTAATGTGTTGACGATATGTGCCTCATTTAGGAAAATAAATAGAAGCTAATATTCTGATGAAGTGTTAACAAGAGATATACCTTATTATATGCACTACTGTGGAATATAGGGACAAAATTCTATGATATAAAAACCATGAGATTAGGGACTCTGTTCTGATTATAGTTATATCTCCAGAACTTAGAAAAAGCCTGAGACACTGCAGGAGCTCAATGAATACTCACCGAATGTTAAACCAACCCCAGTTGAGGAACACCTGACTGCCTGATATTTCCCGGAGAACATGAGAGTTTAAGCTGAGTAATATAAAAAGGGAATACTGGTAGTCTATCAAGTATCTAAAAAAGGGAAAGATCAAAATGAAGAAGAAGAAGAAGAAGAAGAAAAAGAAGGAGGGGAGAGGATATTCCAGGTAGGTGCAAGAGGATTTGCAAAGACACAAGGACCTGAGAAAACATTTCATTTCGGAACATGTAATAAATAGTACAACTATAGCACATAGAATGATGAGGAGGAAAATAAAGCTAGAAGGTATTAAAACCATTTATGTTATATTTGTCATTCCCAGTCATCTCCATAAATAAAAAAATAGAGAATAATAAATGAAGAGATATTATTTGCTTATAGTTTCTTATATAATTAAATATTATAATATGGATTTAAAGTCGACTATAATTATTTACATCAAAAGTAATTACTTTTTTCTGTGTTCATTATGGAATTTACTTCAAAAAGACAGAAACACATGGATAAATCAAGCTATGGGGCCCAGTTTTTCAGTGTTCTTCCACTGTTCAATATACAAAGCATTAAATCAAACATTACCCCCACCAGTTATGAAGCCAAACTCTTTTAAACTTTTCCTTATAGCAGCCTCTTTTAATATCCCTTTTAGAACTTGTGAAAGTTCTGGACTGGAGGACCTAAGATTCTCAGAAGCTTGGAGTTTTGACAGGCATGCTCTAAATTGTTACTATTAAGTATGCTCAAATATAGTAATGCAACATTAAATACTTAAATTTAATAACTTAAAATTGAAAATAAGTTGACAAATACAAGATCTACCTATGGCAAAGTGGAGAGACAGAAGTATAAAAATATAAATGAAGTAGATAGGCTCATTTGTTGATATCTCCCCAGTATTTATATATTTTAAAGTTAATAAATTCATGCCTGTTTCATGCATTCTTTCAGCAAATCAAATATTATGTATTCCTGTTGTTAGTCACTGCACTGGCTAGTGTTGCAAAACTAAATGAGACAGTTGAAATTCTTGCCTATTTGAGTCTCTAATTGTAGAGACATTTTTATAAAAGGTATATGTCAACAAAATGATTACGTGTAATTAAATATTATAAAAAGTTCTATGAAAAACATAAACAAGGGGATGAGTTAGAGAAAAATTAAGATGCTACCTTATATAGGGAAATCAAGCAAAGGCACATTCGAGGATGCAGCATTTAATCTGAAACTCTTAGGTTACAGAGAAGCTGGTTACAAATCCAGTGTAGGGAATAGTATTCCTGGTTTAAAAATATAAATGAATAAATAAATAAAATGAAACATCATGTGCAAAGGCCTTGAATTGGGGAAGAACTTGTTATACTAGAAAAACAAAAAGACCATTGTGGCTATGGGGGGAAAGTGAGAAATAACAAACTCTCTGAATCCTATATTGTACCACCAGAGTTTTATATCAATATCACCTTTGGGACATGAATATTAAATCCAAAATGGCCTCAGCAGCAGCAGCAACAACAAAATACACATCATTCCTCACCTCAGCATTCTGATACAGACCTCTGGGGTGGAAGCTGATATGGGGAAGAACACTCTAGAATTCTTGTCTTTGCAGATCAGAGATTCTGGTAAGTAAATGAAGGAACTATCTATGGGAGTTCAGTGTTAAAAGCCTACAGTGTTAGTAAGTTACAGGCAGTTACAGGAAGTGAGAAAAGCAGCAAGCCAATTACTATCTTATCTCTGTCGGTGTTTTTGGCTGAACAGCCTACCTAAAATTTATATACAGGTTTGGTATGCATAATTTAAAATAAATATGAAAAGTATTTTTAAAAGGTCAGTGAAATGAAACAACTGAAAATAATGGCTGAAGATTTGAATATTGTCTGCCCAGATAAGGTTATATTTTTGACAGTAGTATCATTTTCTTCAGTTGTTCAGGAACTAGGGATTTGTACCAAATGACGCTGAGTATTTTGATGTCATGGAAGCTGGTGTGATGCATTTTTGTTTTGTTATTTCATTTTTCTCACTTGCAACTCTAATAAAAATTATTTCCTTATGCTCAGCTCTCCTGGCATCTAAGAGAAGTCTTGGAGTTGGAACTTATTAAGGATATGCTGCAATGTCTAATTCTCACAAGGTATTCATTGATTCTCTTCTGTCTTTGTCTTAGTAGCATGATCTCCTTCCCATCAATGTATTCAACACCTGATGGCCGCCTGGAGAGAATGCAATACTCCAGAAATATCTTAGACACTTTTAGAAACATAAAGCAATGCTTTAACATGTTCATTTTTACTAGGCCTGGGAAAATCACCTTAAAATTGCCAAATGTCTTTTGGGTAAATATTCCAGCATTCCTATGTTCAGCACTGTCATTTTGCTGTGCAATTGTCTGGGAATATGAAACCAGCACCTATTATCCAGTAAGGTAAGAGATAATTGCCCTCATCTGTGATGAAGGGTACACATGTTGAATAGAAAATGTTGCAGTACATGTAAGAATTGCTACTTGTTTACTATGCAAATAGAAGCATTTTTATTCTATGGCATAGTTCTACTGAGCTCCTTATTTTTAAGTACTCCATCCAAAGAATAACTTATAAAGACATAAGTTAAGATTTCTTCCTAGCAGCTTACTGGCTAATCTAGTAGAAGATTAGCAGAAGATTTGGGGGTTTCTTTGTTATTTGCATTTCAATCAGAATGCCAATATTATTTCCATAGAATGTATATGTTAAAAAATACACATAGACATACATACCATATCTGAATCCTAGTTAAACATTTTATTATAAACATAATAGGATGTGCACTGTAAATAATTTGGCTTATTTAGAAAATAAAAATTATTTATAATACTATCACTCAAAAATTACCATAACTAACAATTCAGTCTGTAACTTATAGACTTTTACGTAGGCATATTTATTTATACAGATATTCATATCATGCTTTATCCAATCAAATTAATTGCACAGGCATTGATGACATTTTATATTCTTGGAGAAAATATATTTAATAAAATAAGAGTATAGTGTATTTATCATATGTTAGCTTTCTATGTCTATGTACCCACAAAAGAAAATATATACTTATTTCTTATTTAAGTTCTACTCTTTAGACATTAAACATAAATATTCTTCCTCTATTTCTCATGTAATGTCAAGTATTCAGACTCTTAAGCTACGTTCTTAAAATATTGTAATATACATTTACTAACTAGAAAAGATAATTTGCAAATTACCTTTTCTGAGTCAGTTTTGTTATCTGTAAATGTGGAAAGTAATAGTACTATATCACATAGTTTTTGTTATTCAGATGAAAATACACGCTCATATGAAGATACTATCAGTTTTTGTCATGTAGTAAGTGCTCAAAAAAGTTAATTTAATGATTAATACAGTTACTGTCAGCATACAGTTTTATGCTTATGTGTTATTACATCCGAACAATAAATTCTTAGATATAGTATTACTAAAACAAGAGTGTAGCGCAGTCCTGCTGACAAAGCCAACTGCAGAGCTAGGGCTGCACAGACCCCCCCCCCCCCCGAGCTCATTCACAAACCCTTCACATGCAGGTCTGTGAGCTAGGTAACTGGACAAAAAGATCCTTGAAGCCTTGGTTGAAGAAGGAATAGTCTTTATTCACCACACACACAGCACTATGAACTAAGTAGTCCACAGAGAAACTCAGAAACTCAACTGCTACCCACAAAGTCCAAAGAAAAACTGAAACTGAGCAGCTGCCAGCAGAGTAAACAAGCTCTATTTTTAGACACGAACTCTCTGCTGGCCAGCTTGCTTCAAACTGCAGAAGACAATTGCAATTAACTAGAAATATACATGGGTGCACATGAGCACTAACTCCACCCACACACAACTTGTTTACAAGAAATGTTGAGGGAGCCTGACTAAACTATTCTATTTTCCCCACAAAGAGGAAGAACAATGTTGCTAAATGGCCATCCTGTCATAATTTGTGATTTTTATTTTCTTTTTAAAACTTGTGCTTTTTAAGCCAGTGTTTCTGAAGTCTGCCTTGCAACGTTTTGCAAGAAAATTTTTTTCTTCTTCTTTTGTCTAGAATGTTCCTTTGACAAGACACATGGAAAGAAGTCAGAAAGCAGAAGAATGAGACAGTAGAAATGGCAAATCAGAGAGAAGATATTTAAACAGAAGTTATTTCACATGATAGAAACAGTAGAAGCAGAAACCCAGAGTAGCTGGACCAGTCTAATGGTGGAGTATCAGAGTCAGGGAGAATGGGGTCTGTGGCTCACACAGCTGCATAGAGACATGGAGCTAGAGATGCCCTAAATTCTGAAACACAATGTGAGTTTTCTGCGAGCCCTATTATTTGGTTGCTCAGACCATTTTCTGTCTCTTACTTTCACTGAAAATAAACTTCTATTACCTAAGGTAGTCCAATCATGTTTCTGTTTCCTGACACTTGAAAGAAACCTAACTTAGCCAGGATGTATAAAGCAGCAGCAGAATGTTAGCCAGGCTGAAGATAAACAAACACGAGTGGCCCTCTGTCAACACTACAAAGTACGACCCACATCCTGCAGGCATTAGAAAGACATGGTACAGCACTTCTTTAAGTAGCAGACTGATGTGCTGTGGACAGGCCAGATGTCTTTTTTTTAAATAAACTTAGAGGCAGTGAATCTTAGTGAATCTAAGATGTCCTGAGAAATCTTAGGAAAGGGATTCATCAGAAAGATACTGAACAGTTGGAATGATCCAAAATTTTATATTAGTGAAGATCAAAGTTACTCCATACATTTCAGGTACGAATATAGTAAACTATGATTGCAGGTGGAGGAGGAGGAATGGTAGACTCAGTTTGCAGATGGGTTATGATAAAAGAAAATACTCAGCTTTTGGCATAAGTTCCAGATGCTTCAGGGACACACTGGTATTTGGGTTGGAAACGTAGTGAAGAAGTGTTTCTCAGAATCACAGATTGCATGCCATCAGTTCTGAAGCATGAAAAGAAGATGTGGACCTTTTTCACTGAGAAGCTACAATATTTGTAGTAGCAGCAACATAGGCCACAGACTACATCTCAGCATCTTGAACAAGCTCACATAATCAAATATATCACCAAAAATATTGTGGAAAAGAAAAAACAACACAGTGTTTCTAAAGAAGAAAGAACAAATTTTCACCATTGCTTTGCATTAGTTTAACCTAAAATGGATATTTAAAAAAACTTATTTGTTTTATGAATCTTAGAAAATAACATAATAGAACTTGTCACAAATGCTAAATATCTTTATGTAAATCATTTTTCGTAGCTAAGTAAAAAAATTACAATAAAAGATTTTCTGTCCGTCCATAAAAACAATGACTAAGTTTTCTACATTTTTGTAGAGTTTACGATTACAATCAACAGTGACTGTCCCTAATTGGTACACTGTTGATAGTTGATTTTAATTATAACTGTAGTCATTTTCTTTTAAAAAAAAAACAACCAAAAATCAGTTTTTACGTGAGAAAAATCAGGTTCCAAAAGGATTATAAAATTAGGTAACATTTATAAATGCACCGACTATAATTATCAAACTAATTAACTTCTTAAAGCAGTTATTTTATTTCTTCCTTTTTCATCTTTAATTTTATAGACGTGAAGTGTTTGTGAAAAGACATCAATTTATAATAAAAAGTATTCATTCTAATAAATGTTTTGTATCATTTCTGGCCTTATTCTAAAGAGATTCTTGCAATTAAAGTGAACTGCATAATACCAAGGTTGGGTAACATTTGCTATAGAAAATAACAGAAAAACAAAAAAGGGACCCCAAAGAATATGTGAATTTCTTCAAGAATGCAGTGGACTAAGGGAATATCTAAGCATCCAGGTAAAACCGAGTCAACACAAATCACCTCTTTTTATAGAATCAATTGTAGAATACACTGTTTTTAGGTAAAATATTGCTGAAACCTAGCACATGTAAAGAGTTTAAACTGTTTTAATTTACGTTGAAAAAAATCAAGTTTTGCTGAAATTGGCAGAGATTAAATTTAGTAGACTGTGCATGGCCACTTTGGTTTTCAAATCCTATTTACTTGAAAATTATTTTATTTAAATAACAAATGCCTCTCTTGGTCAACAGAAATGTCCATTTTCTATCATAACTAAATAAAAAGATAAAACAAACAAGAACAAAGATGTAAAAGCCATTTTGAACAATATTAAATATAATCCTAAAATACTGTTATTTCAAATAAATTACATTAAGCCTCACATTGCTGGTAAGTACTGTAATTTTCTTTTGTGATGGACAAATACTTATAGCATGAACATTGTGGAAAGACACCATTCGCAGAGAATAATAAATTTAGGAAAAATACATAAGCCTTCATTACAGTGATTTTCAAGGATGTATAATTATGTAAAAAAGAGCTCCTTATGTTTTATGTATAGCCAAATTATGTAAAACAAAGACTCATCACCAACCTAAACACATTTTTAGAACAAAGAGGAGAAATAGAGAAAGAAATACCAAACGATTAAAACAGAAATATATCCATGAGAATTCAAACGGAGATTAAACTTGATGAGAAACACTAGAGGTATTTCCACCAAGATCAGGAACAAGGCAAGGATGCCCACTACCTGCATTATTACTCGACATTTTACTAGCGGTAATAACCAATACAATTAGAAAGTGAAATCAATTAGAGGCAATGCAATGAAGGAGGAAATAAAACAATTTCTACTTACAGATGATATATCCGGGAAACCTCAGAGAGTCAATGATAACACAAAGTCAAAAAACAAACAATTCAAAAAAGAAGTAGGATAAAAGCTAATTATAAAAAAATCTACTGCCTTTAAATTCATGACAAATAAACAACTAGAGAACATACATTCAAAAAAACCCATATTTATACTAGCATCAGAGAAGTTTTAATGCTTAGGAATAGATTTACTGAGAACTATGCAAACTCAAAACAAGAAAACATTTTTAAAAATTTTTATGGCTTTTCTTTTGTCTGATCTTTTTCATGCTAGTTGTCCATCTACCAACCAGAACCAAGGTGGGTTTACTATTAATTGTAAGAAACTATATTTTAATATAGGCCCAAACTATATTTTGTCTATGCAGCACTATGGCTTAAATAGATTTCTTGGACTTTTAAAAAGCAATTGGTATTCACAGGACAAAGTCTCAGCCTTGTAGCCCTATAACTAAAAAATTTAAAATACTAAATTGTGACATGAAGTTTTCATTGATAAAGTTACATAAAATTCAATTTATTTTTTAAATTCTTTTCCAAAAGGTGAGTTAATAGAGATATGTATTTTAAAAGTAAATAATTTTTGCTATATCTATGATATGTTAATAATTAGGAAAAAATATCATTTGACCTGTTTTACTGTTCCAAAATATACTACATATAAATGGTCTTTAGACTAGTCTATAAAAATACAGTAAATAGCTTTTACATTTCAAATATAATGTCTAAAGAGTAAGGTGATTTTCTGGAATAAGTTACCTAAATTAAATAAGGAAAGGCTAATTCTATCTTCCACATCTGAACTTTACCAAAGTGATAGGTCTGAAGAAAAGAATTTAAGTTTTTTTTTCCTATTGGTTGCTTTAAAATCTTCATTTGAGATCATCTTTTTTGAGAAGCAACCCTACATTTCCTCCATATCAGATATAGGCTTTGGAAAACGTGCTGAATACATCCAAGGAATTAAAGACACAGTTGAGAAATTTGTCAGAAAAATGAGCACATCACAAAAATTAATTATTTTCTTGGCTCCAGTCAGATACAACAAGAACGCCGGCACCTGGTCATCTTTAGTGAATTTTGACACCACCACATACACTTGAGACTCTTCATATCCGGCAAATTGTCCTGAAGACAATGAGTTCATCATTCTTTGTGGCAATCACACAAGATGCAAAATTGAGAAAGTGGTCCTGGCAAACTTTAATTTATTAAAAAATTTCCCTAGGATTTTCTAGATTGTGACTTGCTATGTATTTTCTCTATACAGAAAAAGAACAAAAATGGGGGGGACCTCTATGGGAATTGTACAATATACCTGGAAATTACTTGTAAAATATTGAATTTTCTGTTTATCTATCAGTCAATCTAGTAAGGATAAAAGTAACCCAGGTAATAAAGTGAATTTATAAATTTATAAACCATACAAGTTATTTCAGAACAATTTGAGGTCCATTTTAAAATGACACTAATGATTCTAATACAATACAGATTAATTTTGACAAAAAAAAGGACTTATTTTATACGATGGACTTTAAAGGTTAAAAAAAAAAGAAAGAAAACACCGCTAAAAATGCCCATCACCATAGTTATTATCCACAAAGAAATAATAAGATGGGGGAAGGTTTTATGCAAAATTCCATAGACTTCTTTTTGTCAGTCAGTCCATTTATCAGTTTTGCTAATGAACTGTTAGGAATTCTTTCTGAAGTGTGAGGTGTCTTGTATGTAGTAACACAGCATTCTTTTGAATAGAAGTTAAGATTTGCTCCATTTCCAGGAAATAGATGCAGAAATGATGAAATGGAAGATTATCTGCACCTGAACTCTTTGGTAGCAATTCCACAGCAGTTAATTCAAGAGCCGAAAGAGAGGGTAAAGTAAAGAATACTAAATATATTAGTAAAATTTGGATTTTTTAAAAAATTGTTTACATTCTTTAAAAAAATTTTTATTTATTTATTTTGAATATTCATGAGATATAAAGATGTGGGGGTCAGATTCATATTGGGGACATACCCATTACCAGAAATTGCTTTTGTACCCTTTGTCCCCTTGCAATTATCCCCCAACTTCTCTCCCCTTTTCCCTCTCCCCTCAATTCCAATTTGTAGCCCCAGGAATGTCCCTCCCTCTGTTAGATCACAGCACTACTGAGGCTAAGTATAAAAAAACAGGTCTTTCTTTCCTGCCTTCCTTTCTCTCGTAGCTCCCACATAGAGTGAGCACGAGGTATTTATCCCTCTGAGCTTTGCTTGTTTCACTCAACACAAGTTGCTGAAGGTTCATCCATGTTATTGCAAAAGGAAGTATTTCATTCTTTTCTATGGCAGAGTAGCATTCCATAGTGTATATACACCACAGTTTCCTTTTCCAATCATCTATTAATGGATATTTAGGTTGGTTCCATATCTTGGCTATTGTAAACAGAGCTGCAATAAACATGGGAGTGCAGGTATCTGTTCGACATGATGATTTCCATCCCTCTGGATTGCTGGATCATATGGAAGATCTATGTGTAGTTGCTTGAGAAAACTCCAAATTGTTTCCCAAAGTGGTTGCACTAATTTACATTCCCACCAACAGTGCAGTAGTGTTTCCTTCTCTCCACACCCTCGTCAGCATTTGTTATTTGCCGTCTTTTTGATTATAGCCAGTCTAACTGGAGTGAGGTGACATCTTAATGTGGTTTTAATTTGCATTTCCCTGATGACTAGTGATGTCGAGCATTTTTTCATGCCTCTGTTGGCCACTTGTATGTCTTCCTTTGAAAAATGTCTATTCAGCTCCTTTGCCTGTTTTTAATTGGGTCTTTTTTTTTTTTTACTATATAATTGCTTGAGTTGTTAAGTGTATTCTGGATATTAGTCCCTTGTCGGATGCATAGTTGGCAAATAATTTCTCCCACTCTGTAGGTTGTCTTTTCACTCTGTTGATTGTTTCTTTTGCTGTGCAGAAACTTTTAGTTTGATATAGTCCCATTTGTTCATTTTTTCTTTTTCTGCTTGTGCTTTTGGGCTCATGTTCATAAAGCCTGTCCCCTGACCTAACTGCTGGTGTGTCACCTGTATTTTCCCTTAGTAATTTTACTGTTTCGGGTCTTATACCTAGGTATTTAATCCATTTTGAGTTGATTTTAGTGTATGGTGAGAGACGCATATGTAGTTTCATTCTTCTGCATTCTGGATATACTTGGTAAGTTATAGGGTATATAGTGCAATATGTCAGATATGCTAGAAAGAGGGAAGATTGGATTCCTAAGCTTCAGTAAAAATAAAATAAAAAATAAATTTAAAATTAGAACAGAAATGTGGATTTTGGGGTCTTGAAGACTGTATTGTTCCTCTGATCTAAATGTTTGTTTCCTCTTAAAATTGATATGTTGAAATCCTTCGGGCTACTAAGTCAGAATTTGGCATTTGGGTATGCCAGAGTGGCTGGTAACTGGGGAAAGAAGAGAATCTGTTGCTTGGGGTGGTGAGTGTCTTTAAATCTCTTTACAATTTTGCTCTAATCCTTGAATGACTCTTAAACTGTATTATAGTAGAAAAGCCCAGAGAAATACATGAACCTGGAGGCTAAAAAGTTTGGGTAGAAAATTCTATTGTTGCCTAGCAAAGGGATAGAGTTTGGAGTTGGAGGAAATTAGTTAAAGACTGTTGGATTCTCATTGAAATTCCCTAAGTACCATACTTTAGATATAAGGAACACATTACTGCACTAAGGGCTATGTGCTAGGCCTAAAGGCAAAAACAGAATAACAAAGTTTAGAAATATCCCCCGTACAAGATCAACTTTGCTACCTGATTAACAAAAAATAAAAGTCAATACTTTTCAGAGAAAAATAACAGACCTTAGCCTCTATAATAACACATCTTATTATACAATATACAATCAAAAAATTACTAGACATGAGGAAATCAAAGAAAATTTGACCCAGAGTCCAGAGAGAAATTGTCAATAGAAATAGACTCACAAATTAAATATTTAAATTAAGAGCCAAAGATTTAAAAGTGATGATGACAAGGATGTCAATAATTCTACAGAAAACGATTGGTGTATAGGTGAACATAAGAACTCTTAAGACAGATATAAAATCTAAAAACTAACCAAATTAACATCCAAAAAGTAAGAATGTTAAATATCTGAATTTTAAAAAATCTACTGGCACAAAATAAAAAAGCATCAATGAACGTTACGATTGATAAATGGAAATTACCTGAGAAAAAAGACAAGGGAAAAAAATGAACAGAATTTCAATAGATGTAACATTGCCTATTGCCTACAGGGCAGGACGACTAAGAACGTGAGTTGATTTCTCATCAGCAACAATGAAGGCCAGGAGGAAATATAGTGACGGCTTTAAAGTTCTGGGACAATAAAAACAAAACACAAAACTGTACATCTAAAATTCTATATCTGGAGAAAATAGCTTCTGATTGTAGGTGACAGCAACTGCTCTGTTCCCTGTTACAGTGTACCAGGAACCAAATTTACCCTCCCTCATTAAAGAACTAGAAAACCAGGCAATATGATGAAGCGATATTTTCTAGACATTGCATACCAGGCAGAGCAGAACAGTGATTGCACAGCTGACTACAAGGACACAGGAGAAAGAAGACAAACAGAGCCCGATGACTTTGCCGAGTGGAGAAGAAAAGAGACTGGAGTTTAGACAGGCCAAGGTGGCCAGAATTCGCAGAAAGCAGGCAGAGGGGATCTGCAGAGGGGTCCCTTTGAGTCTTTGGCTGAGTCTTGATATGTATAAGAGTAAATGGACACTACCTAAGAGCCAGGAAATAGCCACTGGTAAATAACAATAGTAATAATTATTACTTTTATTGCATCATTATTTTATTTTACAAAGCTATCAGTCAGCAATGTATTGAAATAAAAACCAAACAAAATATCAAAGTGAAAAACTAGCTCTTTACAACAGATATTAAAAATCATATGACTGTCTAGCCCTCCTCATGAAGAAAAAAACCTGAAGTAACTCATTTTACTTGAGGGTCTGCTATGTGCCAGGCATGATGCATTTGCTCCTCATGTGACCCCACTGAAAGAGGTGGGAAGAGGCTGGATTCACAGAAAGGTATTTGTTTGACTGGAGCCTTTCCTTTGTTCTGTCTCTCTGGAACCAAAACATTGGAAAAGAAGTAACTCAGACACTACAGAGAACAGCAGTACTATACAAATAAATATGTTGGGGAAAACATTTTTTAAAATGCCTAGCTCTAATATTTAAATTAAGCTTCTTGCTTTTTAAAAAATTTTTTCTTTTCAATTAAATCTTTTTTTTTCAATAATCCAAACCATTCTTTGTTACTCGAAGAAAGGGCTTGAGAATACGCTCTCTGGGCAAGTTCATAGCGAAGCTTGTTATTTTAAGGTGTTGTGGCCATAGGCATAAGCACATATGCATCTGTCCACAGTCACACGGCCCTGATCTTTCAGGAACAGCAATTATCCAATTCTTGGTTGATTTCCTCAGACTTTGCCCAAATACCTATTCCTGGAAATAAACAGGCCAAAAAAACCCGTTTTTCTTCACAAGTGTGTTCTAGTATAATTTCAAACACATTTCTTATTCCAACCTAACGTATCTCAATACGGTCCCATTTGTGAGTATGTGATTTAAAAACAACAACAACAACAAACATAAATATTAATTTATTTAACATTAGCCACTATATATAAAACCCCTGAAAATTGAGTGCAGTGTTGTCACTTCATAGAATTATACATACACAACATCTTGGGATATTTAGATACAAGCAAAAAATGTTAATTGTAAATTTATTTTCAGAATAGAGGCAAACCGTTACCAAATTCTGTATAGGTCATTTATAGTGAGTGACATTCCTCAAATACCAAATACAAAAGAACCTTTTTGACAAAGCTTAATTGCCCACCTAAATAATATAATATTTAAGTGTGTTTGACATGCTTATTTTACATGCACAGTCATTTCTGTAATGATAGTTATACTTTTGATATACTTTTAATTATATAAATTTTAATGATATGTATAATAGGTATACTTTAATCTATTTAAAGTACTTCTAAGCTTAATATATATAATAGGTATAGTTATATAATAGATACACTTTTAATGATAAATAGTTATGCTTTTGGATCTTTCCTACTAAAATGATTGCTACTTTGAAGTTACATTAGGTTAGACAATTTGTTTTCAAAAATGCTTCCTGTCAAGAGGTAAAAGATATTGCTCTTTGTTGTGTTTTCATGCTGGAGTGAAATTTTTCTCTTGCATTTATTTCTAAAGAACTTGTAAAACTGAGCTATGAAGTTTCTTTAAAAAATGGAATAGATGATATGATAAAAAATGGATTTTTCTAAGTGCATCCATGCTTTTAAAATCTGGTTAAAATGATGTCAGCCCATTAGCAAAGCTAGAGTGCATGTTCTTTGCTTTACAGGAGCAATTATTTTATGTACCATATAGCTTCATTTAATAAGGTACATGTGAAAAAGCGGTTCAGAAAGTTTTTATTTGTGGAAAACTAATTTAAAAGTTGGTACATAAGCTTGCTTTATTATTATTCATATGAATATATACCAATAAATATGTATACATAAATGCATAAGACATAAGAGAATTCCCTCGATCATATATGCACATATAGGGAAGTACTTCTACTTTGTTTCCAAAATTGCATATTCATTAAAAGGACATTTTGTTAAAAGTCAAATTTATATAAATGAAAACAAAGTCCTTTAGAAACCAAATAAAATTGTTGATGAAAAATTCCTTTTAATGATGTATAGTCACAACAAATAAGCTTGAACACCTTGGTGAAACGTGTGACTTCCTGGGACAATATGTATTACCAAATCCGCCTCAGGTGATGCTTCAGGTTCTGGCAGGAGAATATGGAAGCTTCATTTTTGATCTTTCTTTCCCCTTCTTCTACTAAACACCAGATAAAACAACCAGGATAACAGAATTAAAACAAGCACATACACAAACTTGGATGAGAGCTTAAACAAATATCGTGGCAGGAAATCCCCCCTGAAAATATGTGGAGTAGCAAATCGCCTAGGAGACAGGAGGAGCGGTGGGAGGACAATGATGGGTCCTACAAGAATGAAATTCGAAATAATATGTGCTCATTCACAGAAAGACTGCGGCTCCCCTAAATGTGGTGAATGGGCCTGCAACAGAGCAGTGAAACTGAGCACATGACGAAAGAGGGGACAATTCCTCGTGGGCTCCAAATTGGGTGTGAGTGCCAATAAAAGCACCACCAAAGAGCACATTGCATAGAGTAGCTGCAGGTGTCATGAAGTCCAAAGAGTTCTGAGGTGGTTTACACACTTGAAGATTTCAGAGACCTTTAGCAAATATTTGCTGAGGGAGAATTGAGACTGCTCAGGGATGAGGAGCAGAGATAGTGTGGACAAGAGGGATCAGATAGAGGAGGAGGGTTTCAGAGACAGGAGATCTCAACCAGTGCCCACAAAATAGACTCTTCCAGGTAAGAACTTGGCAGTGGGAGAGTCTTCAGTCAACTTATGCTTTGGTTGCCCTGAGACCATGCATCTCACACATATCTAGGTATGTAACAATTTTAAAGACGAAGTTATCTTGTGTTACTAAGAAAGAGCCCTGAGATCTGAACCTGAAATTTGTGGATATCTCAGTAACTAATTGCATTTTTTTCTCTTGCTATATTGTATCTTTACCTTTCTTAAAGTTTTATAGTAGAATTCACTAAGGAATTTCATCGTTTCTCTTTTTAGAGTTTTGTGAGTATTTTATCTGACCATGTATTATTATTATTATTATTATTATTATTATTATTGAATTTTCATGAAGGATATGTTGGAGATTGCTAGGACTTCATCGACTTTACGGATCACATTGCATGAACTGGATTTTGTCTACTAATAGTTGTATTAAGTTTGCTAATACACTGCTTGCTCCTGATGACTGCCAAATCTATATCCAAAACCCAATGCTCTCTCGTGATAAAATAGTCTACCTAACACCTGTACCTGGATGCCCTACATAAATCTTACATTCAGTATGCCTAAAATTGAATTTGCAAGCCCTTGGTTACAGATTCCTGTGACTCTCAGCTCCTAAGTGTTCCCTGAAAGTAGGATCTATTAGCCCAGCTATGGTACATAATTTTATCTGGGGATTCAACCACTTTTCCATCCTCCATTCCCTCTCCAGGCCCAGGCACCATTTCATTTTAGGTCCTTAAACACAGAAGAGATGATTACTTTGTCTGCCTAGACTATTGTTCAATTTGATTGCTTCCAAGTGAGCTGAGGCCACAGCAACAAAGAGCTTTTTTTTTTTTTATGAAGAGGTCTGATAGCTTTTCCTACATGACCCACAAACACCAGAGCAGTGATTACCATCCGATTCAGACAAAAGAACATGATTATTTATAGACCATTTACAACATAAAATCCTTCCATGCCTCTGAGGGGATTTGTTCTTTCCGGTACTTATCGCTTTAGAATATAAAAATAATCACATTTAATCTCAAGCATGGCTTCTCTTCTCTTTAGGGAAATGTGGCTCTGGAGTCAGGCTGACTGGCTCCACTATTTTATCCAACTGTGTGATCTCTGACACTTTGCATTACCTTTAAAGGCTTGTTTCTCACTTGTAAAAGTGAATTGATAGAAAATACCTCATAAGGTCATTGTGATTATTAAATATGATAAATTGTAAATGGGTTTATTTTACTTGTTATTAAGAAAAGAATATTCATTCCTACTCAAGTGAACAATTGAAAGTTTCCTAAACATGTCTGAGCACCTAATGCTGTCCATGCTCTTTCCCATGGGACCCGGCATTCACATTTGGATTAATTTGATTCCACCTCACTAAAATCAACTTGAGCATAATGTTGTCCTCAATTATTAGAGTGTAACAACCACTTATTCCTCTGTACATCAAAGCACATTTATACTGCATTTTGGCATCATATTGTCATTTAACTTTTCAAATGTATGTAGTAGAATAAATTAACAAATTTTCAGGTAGCTTAGGAAAAAAACTAGTATAGTTAATATTTCGAAGAGCATGATTAAAATTGTTAGAATCTCAAAGGCAAAATTACCAGGAAATTATTTAAATTTATTTTTTAGCTTTACATTTCCTTTTTAATAAATTCATTTATTTATTTTTTATTTATTTTTTATTTTTTGTGACCGGCCACACCAAACGCACCGGCCATCCTATAGGATCCGAACCCGCGGCGGGAGCGCTGCAGCGCTCCCAGTGCCACACTCTCCCGAGTGCGCCACGGGGTCGGCCCTAGCTTTACATTTTGAAATAATTACAGAATAATAAAAAGTTTAAGTCATAAAAAGAGTTCCCCTACACATTGTACTCAGAGTCCCCAAATGTTAATATATCATAAAATCTAATGCAATGATCAATATCAGCAAATTAACATTGATACAATACTACTAACTAATTTGCAGACTTTATACAACCTATAAGCTGTTCCACTTGTTCAGGTGCAAGTCCCACATTGCATTTAGTTTCACATCTCTATAATCTCCTAAAATCAGGAAGAGATTTGTCTTCTACAATCTTGACAGGTTTAAATAATACTAGCCAATTATTTATAGATGTCCCTGAATTTGGGTTTGTTTTTTCATAAATAAATTAAGATTGTACAGTTTGGACAAAATACACACATGGTATTGTGTCCTTTTTGGTTCATAATATCAAGCAGTGGCTTATTTTAATATTTCCCATTGTCAGTGAAGGTAACATTGATCATATGGCTAAGGTGGCCCCATCATATGTCAGGTTTCTCCACTATAAGTTTCCCCTTTGTAATTAATATTCTCTTGACAGAATGTTTGAGACTATGCAATTGACCTATTACTTATTATACTTTCGTACATTAATTTTAGCATCTATTCATAATTTGTGCTTGCAGCAAACATTACGGTGGTGTTTAGTATATGTTAATTTTATATTTCAATCATTCCCTCTTCATTATTGATTATAACTCTACCATAAGGAAGAACTGTGTCTTTACCCGATTTATTTATTTATTCAGTTATTTCTTTATATCAGCATAGACTCATGGATACTTATTTTTTCTAAGGTCATAAACCATTACTATTATTATTATTATTGATTACTTTTTTTTGCAGATTTGGCCATTTGGAGCATCTTCAAACTGTCTACTGCATAATTTTCACATGTCCCCAAAATGTACTGAGCATATTACTTATGACTAATAAGTTTGAGTAATTTTACGTGTATTCTTCAGTTTTCTTTCTTTTATGAATTATGCATTCATGTTATTAAAAGAAGAACATTCCTGAAAATTATAAATGTTTCTGGAAGATTCATAGTTATTATGCCATCTTGGATCTATATTTCCAAAATTTCGTGAATTCTATAATTTTAAGTACTAACTGCTTCATTATTCTGCTCTCCTCTCTTCCCTTCTGAGAATTATTTTTGTACACTTGCTGGGAAAAATAGGCAAATGCAGTGCATTTTCTGTAATGACCAAAATTTAATTGGAAAAAATAGTGGATCATTATATAGTAACTTAATTTGGCTTCCTCATTCTTTTTTTCAAAAACTTCCTTTTGTTTATTTATTTACTTATGTTTGTTTTTTTTAATTCGTCATTATACAATGTGATCTGTTTTTATGGCCTTTCACCCATCCCTCCGCTCTTCCCCTGCTTCTCTCCCTTTCCCACCCCCACAATCCTCAGTCCTGCTCTGTTCTTAAAAAGTTCAGCAAATTACTGTGATTGTTGTATCTTTTTTTGTTGTTTGTTTGTTTTTTTATTTAGTTTTGTTAGCTCTTTCTGTGTGTGGCTTATTTCACTTAAAATTTTCTCTAAGTTCAACCATGTTTCTATGAATGGCAGTATTTTCTTTGTTTTTATAGCAAAGTAGTATTCCATTGTGTAGATAGACCACATTTTCCTTATCCACTCGTCTGATGATGGGCATTTAGTCTGGTTCCAACTCTTGGCTATTGTAACCAGAGCTGCAATAAACATGGGAGTGCAGATGTCCCTTTGACATGATGACTTCCATTCCTTTGGATATATACTCAGCAGAAGTATTGCTGGGTCATATGACAGTTCTACCTGTAGTTGTTTGAGGAAACTCCATACCATTTTCCATAATGGCTGCACTAATTTACAACCTAAATGACAGTGTAGGAGGCTTCCCCTTTCTCTGCATCCTCACCAGCATTTGTTAGTCCCAGTCTTTTTGACAATAGCCAGCCTAACCAGAGTGGGATGATATCTCAGTGTGGTCTTCATTTGCATTTCCTGGATGCTGAGTGATATTGAGCATTTTTTGATGTGTCTGTTGGCTATTCTTATATCTTCCTTTGAGAAATGCCTATTCAGCTCCTTGGCCCATTTTTTAATTGGCTTATTTGGTTTTTTACTGTTAAGTTGTTTGAGTTCCTTGTATATTCTAGATATTAATCCTTTGTCAGATGCATAATTTGGAAATATTTCTCCCACTCTTTTGGTTGTCTTTATGCTGTTAGTTGTTTCTTATGCTGTGCAGAAGCTTTTTAGTTTGATATAATCCCATTTGTTTGTTTTTCCTTTTGTTGTCTGTGCTTTTGAGATCATATCCATAAAGTCTCTGCCCAGACCTATTTCCTGAAGTGTGTCCACTATGTTTTCTTTTCGAAGTTTTATAGTTTCAGGACATATATTTAATTGTTTAATCCATTTATAGTCGAAAGACTTCCTCTTCAATAATGGTTCTGGGAAAATTGGACATCCATATGTTTCTACAATGAACCTAGACCCATAACTCTCACTGAATATTTTGGCTTCCTCATTCTTATATACTAAACTCACCCATCCTGCCTCAGCAATTTTTTCCACTTTACAAAATTTTTCTCTATTCCCCAATTGTAATTTTTAAAAGATTAGCTATTTCTGATTAATAGATTTTTTCTCCATGGTAACCAGAGAATTTAATTCAGTAAATTTTTTTTAAAAAAATGTTTATATAATAATCTTAGAATGTGAAAGACATTGTAAAATATAAAAGAATCAACGTAAGGATGAAATAAATTACAGTGTGGGGAGAAAATACAATAATTTAGTCAGACTCTCTCTGCTCATGTCTGGCTGGGGTTTGAGCAGCACATTTCTTGTAAACAAGTTGTGTGGGTGAGTTAGTGTGCTTCCACGTGCACACATGTATCTTTCTAGTTAATTGCTTTAGTGTGTTCTACAGTTTTGTGAAGCAGGCTGGCAGCAGAGCTCACCTCTAACAGTCCAGCATGTTTACTCTGCTGGCAGCTGCTCAGTTTCAGTTTTTCTTTGGACCTTGCTGGCTGCAGTTGAGTTTTTGAGTTTCTCTTCACACTGCCTAGCTCATAGTGTTGTGTGTGCTGAATAAAGTCTATTCCTACTTCAGCCAAGGCTCCAAGGACCTTTTTGCTGGTTACCTAGATCATAGACCTGCACGTGAAGTGTTTGTGAGTGGGCTCAAGGGGTCTGTGAGCTCCAGACCCTAGCCCTAGCTCTACACTGGGAGTAAACATATAAAGATGGAAATATCTATATAGCTGGAATATAGATATATATTCCATATATAGATGGAATATCTAATATCAACTAACATGATAATTTTTTGAAACATAAATACAGATCTAGCCTAACAATATATTATATTATTTTATCTTACTTTTCCTTTGCCTCAAACTTTGTTTTCTCCAATCAATTTATTTTAAGTGCTTTTGTCACCCCCCTCATATATTTTATTGAATAACTTGCTGGAAGGACAAAATCAGTAAATATCAAAGCTAGATGGACATTAAATGTTTGCTATTCTTTATATTTGTTTCTGCATAAATTTCCCACATTCATAACTTAACATATGGCACTAAAAAGTAGTTTATGTTTAAATCTTACAGCTGTTGTACCATGAGTTATAATAAAAATATAAAATATTTAAGACAAATAATTACAATAGTAGGTATAATCTACCATGTTTTTAAATAAAAGATAATAAATAGCAATTGAAAATGACAATAAATTGAATATTATTGTAAATGACAATAAATATAAGAAAATAACATTTCTTTTATTATTAAACATTTCATATCCTGTGTGATCTTATTTTCTCTCTCCATTATCAGCCAGCAATGGAATAAGGTTTCATCTGACGTGTACTACCTCCAGTTGCCATTTCCAGGTGACCTTTCTCACATTTGATATACTCTTCCTCTTTCTCATCAAGATTTAGCTACTTTTTTGACCCAATGTTTTCTACCCAATTTTTTCAGGTATTTTTATTATTGTACAATCAATCCAATATCTTTTTTTAATGCACTTTCAATTTCCTTTTTTTTCTATGTGAATAGAATTTAATATTTAAAGAAATTTTTGGTTCACAAGAAAATTGAACCGAGATTTCCCATGTAACCCCATCCCCACATATACATGGCCTCCCCCTTTAACAACATCCTCTACCAGAGTATATATTTGTTACAAATGATAAACCTCATTATCACCCAAACTCTATAGCTCCCATTAGGGTTCACTCTTGGTGTTATATATTCCATGAGTTTGGACAATTTATAATGACACGTACCCAGCTTTATAGTATCATACAGAGTAGTTTCATCGACCTAAGAATCCTCTGTTCTCTGCCTGTTTTACCTCTTCTGTCCCTAACCCCGGGCAACTACTGATATGTTCACTGTTTCCAGAATTGGAAGCACACAGTATATAGCCTTTTCAGATTGGCTTCACTGATTAATAATGCGTTTAAGTTTCCTTCATGGTTGACAGCTCATTTCTTTTTAGTATTGAGTAATATTCCATTGTCTGGCTGTACCACAGTGTATTTATACATTCACCTACTGAATGATGTCTTGGTTGTTTCCAAGATTTGGTAGTTATGAATAAAGCTACTGTAAATATCTCTTTGCAAGTTCTGGGTAGACATAAGTTTTCAACTTTTGTGGGTAAATATTAAAGAGTGTGATTGCTGTATTGTATGGTAGGAGTATGTTTAGTTTTGTAAGAAATCACTAACCTGTCTTCCAAAGTGGCTGTACCATCTTGCATTTCCATTTGCAATGATGAGGGTTCCTGTTGCTCCACGTCCTCATCATCATTTTTTAATTGTCCGTGTTCTGGATTTTGGCCATTCTAAGAGGTACATAGTGGTATCTCATGGTCATTTCATTTTGCATTTCCCTGAAGACAGAAGATGTGGATTACGGCTGCACATGCTTATTTGTCATTTGTGTATCTTCTTTGTTGACATGTCTGTTAAGGTTTGGCCCATTTTTTAAGGATGGCTTTTTTATAATTAACAAAGAGTAACAATTTATGTTAAGAAACATAATTCCATTTAGAGCACAAAGTACGTTTTTAAAATGTCTATATTTAAGTTCTAAGCAAATCTACACAAAGCAATTAAGTTCACATCCTATAAGTCAGCTCAAGATGTGAAATACAAAACTAAAGTTTTTATCTTCACTTTGAATGCTATTTCCAGCACCTGCAGGCTTTTCACGTGGTATCTGCATTAATTTAAATAGTTTTTGTTTTTTAAAAAAATGTAATTTAAAGGAATTTCAGAGAAAGACATGATTGTGGAATAAAACTGGAAAATGAGAAGTTTTATCTAAAATCTCAAAGACGCACACAAGGAGCTATTAAATTGAAGTTGCTTTTTAACCATCCTAAAAAAATACTAAAGACATAAGATAATTTGTGGGGGTAAAATTATATGTATAATTGTATAGTCTGAACTTCAAATTGTTACCATGTCTCTACAGAT
This sequence comes from Cynocephalus volans, assembly GCF_027409185.1. Lineage (NCBI taxonomy): Eukaryota > Metazoa > Chordata > Mammalia > Dermoptera > Cynocephalidae > Cynocephalus > Cynocephalus volans. Next base: position 202,033 of record NW_026902400.1, read on the forward strand.
TTCAAATTTTTCATTCACTGCTTTCAAAATATTCTTAAATATATGTTTTATTAAAGACTATAAATGAGAAAACATGTATAACAAATATAACAAGATGATTGTTATTAATAATATTAAGTGCCTGAGCATATTTATTGTAATTCAGGAGTGAGCATAATTTAGATAGTATAGTGATTAAGTGCTCAGACTCTGCAGAGACACTCAAAGCCTTTTCTACCATTTTGCTGTGATATGTTGAGTTTATAAATTCTCCATGCCCCTCTTTCCTTATCTACAAATCTGGGATAAGAACTACCAACTACATAGATTTGTTGGGAAGATTAAAGGACATTTAATATTTACTATTGTTGCAATTTTTGTCATTATTATTATAATCAAACATGTTAAATGCAGCCATTCATTTTGTAACAGACCTCTGTCTCTTTAAAAATGAGGTAAGTAGGGCAATACTTCTTCAACCATTTATCCAGCTCCAAAAATAGATTTCGATAGAATAATAATGATCAGTATGACTGAAATAAAAAGCCAAGTCAAAAGTATTTTTAAAATATTTCAAACCAATGTGAACAGACTGATGACACCTGAGTCACACACATTTCCTGGCATCCAACTTATTCTAAGCACTGTGATCTCATGTCCCACTGCTTGCCAGAGCTATGTTGGAACTTAATAAATATTTGATTAAAGGACTAGACTATTTTGCATTTCAAACGTTTATTGCTGGAACTTTGTGTTCTTTCATTTCAGCTATAGGCACTTATTTCCACCTTCTGCATACATATGAAGTTTCAAAAATGCAAGAATTGGCAGTAGGTAGTTATGAATGGTATTAAACTAAAGTATGGGGAACATTTACAGGTAGTTTTTTGTGTGAAATAAAGATTTTAAAAGAAATGGAAATATGCATTCACTACCCAGGTTAATATATATAATTTGTAGGTTATTAAAAATTACAAGTAAGATTGTATGCATTATCAACCTTTTCTACACAAGATATTTCTGTTTTAAAGAAAAATATGTGTTCCTATAAATTTCTTGTCTACAGAAAATTTCAGAACTGAAGAAAATAGCTGGCACAAATTATGCCCAAATAATTTGTTTTCAGTTTACTTTTTGGTAACTTCAAAATGAGAGCCTTCACCAAGCTATTCATTAAGGGAAATAACTGTAATTGTACTGGTTATTTTGCCTTAGGGTATAGACTTAACTCAGTAAATAATAGTTCATTTTTAATCTGACTTTTCAAGGCTCTGATAGGTCCTGTATTACTTCCCTCTAACTCAGTGCTTGAATCCCATCTACAACAAGGCTGACAAACATTCTATTTGAGCTTGAACATTTTTAATGATGAATAAAACCGATATTGATTTCTAGTCAAAACTAAATTAGTTAAAATGTAGGCTTTTTGAAGAATTTAAAAGAGAGTGTTGAACTAAACTTAGAAAGTTAGGGTTAGGGTTAGGGTTAGGGTTAGGGTTAGGGGTAGGGTTACGGTTAGCGTTAGGGTTAGGTCCAGGGCTAGAGTTAGGGTTATGTTTAGGGTTATGAGGGCTAGGGCTAGGGTTAGGGTGAGGGTTAGGGTTAAGTTTGGGGGTTAGGATTGGGGCTAGGGTAGGGTTAGTGTTAGTGTTAGGGTTAGGGTTAGGGTCACGGCTAGGGCTAGGGTTTACGTTAGGGTTAGGGTAATGGTTAGGGCTCGAGATAGGGCTGGGGTTAGTGTTAGGGTTAGGGTGAGGGTGAGGATGAGGGTGAGAGTTAGGGTAAGGCTTAGGGTTAGGCCTAGGTCTATGGTTAGGGTTAGGGATTGCCTTATGGTTAGGGATAGAGTTAGAGTTTGGGTTAGGTTTCGGGTTAGGGATTTGATTAGGGTTCGGATTCGGGTTCAGGTTAGGTTTGCATTAGGGTTTGGGTTTCGGTTAGGTTTAGGGTTCGGGTAGGTTTAGGGTAAGGGTTAGGGTTAGGGTTTGGGTTAGGGTTAGGTTCACGTTTAGGTTTTGGGTTCGGGTTAGGGTTAGGGAGACAGTGTTAGGGATAGGGTGAGTGTTAGGGTTCGGGTTATTGTTAGGGTTAAGGCTAGGGTTCGGGGTAGGGTTAGGATTATGGTTAGGATTATGGTTAGGGTTAGGGTTAGGGATTGGGTTAGGGTTGGGGTTCAGGCTAGGGCTAGGGCTAGGGCGAGTGTTAGGTTTAGCGTTAGGGTTAGCATTAGGTTTAGGGTTAGGGTGAGGGTTAGGATTAGGGCTAGGATTAGCGTTAGGAAGAGGGTTATTGTTATAGTTCGGGTGAGGGGTAGGGTTTGGTTTAGGGTTAGCGTTAGGGTTAGGGGTAGGGATCGGGTTAGGTTTAGGGTTAGGTTTAGGATTAGGGTTAGTGCTTGGGTTAGGGCTAGGGTGAGGCCTAGGTCTGTTGTTAGGTTTAGGGCTAGGATTAGGGTTAGGGTTAGGGTTAGAGTTAGGGCTAGGGTTAGGTTTCGGGTTCGGGTTGGGGTGGGTTAGGGTTATGTTGAAGGTTACGGCTAGGTTTAGGATTAGGGTTAGGGTCAGGCTTAGAGTTATTGTTAGGATTTGGTTTAGGATTGGGGTTGGTGCTAGGGTGAGGGCTAATTTTAGGCCTATGGCTAGGGTTAGGCTTAGGGCTAGTGTTAGGTTTAGGTTTAGGGTTAGGGTTAGTGCTAGGGATAGGCCTAGCATTAGGCCTAGGCCTAGGTTTAGGTTTAGGTTTAGGGTTAGGGTTAGGGTTAGGGTTAGAATTAGGGCTGGGGTTATGTTTAGTTTGAAGTTTAGGGCTAGGGTTAGGGTTAGGTTTAGGGTTAGGAAGATGGTTAGTGTTCAGGAAAGGGTTATTGTTAGGGTTAAGGCTAGGTTTCGGGGTAGGGTTAGGGTAGGTTTTAGGGTTAGGGTTATGTTTTGGGTTGGGTAGGGTTAGGGTTAGGGTTACTGGTAGGGTCAGGTTTATGATTAGGGTGAGGCCTAGGGCTTGGATTAGGGCTAGAGCTAGGGCTAGTTTTAGGGCCTGGGTTACGGTTAGGGTAGGGTTCAGGCTAGTGTTAGGGTTAGGGCTAGGTTTAGGATTACGGTTAGGGTTAGGGCTCAGGCCAGTGTTAGGGTAAGGGCTAGGACTAGGCTTAGGGTTAGGGTTAGCATTAGGGTTCGGGTTAGGGTTACAGTAAGGGTTATGTGTAGGGTTAGAGTTAGGGTTAGTGCTAGGGTTAGGGCTAGGGTTAGGGTTATGTCTAGGCTTAGGGTTAGGGTTAGGGTTAGGGTTAGGGCTCAGGATAGGGTTAGGGTTAGATTCAGGATTAGGATTAGTGCTAGTGTTAGGGTTAGGGTTACGACTAGATCTAGGATTAGGTTTAGTGCTAGGGTTACGGTTACGGTTATGGTTAGACTTAGGGCTAGGGTTATGTTTAAGTCTAGGGTTAGGGGTAGGGTTAGGTTTAGGTTTAGGGTTAGGGAGATGGTTAGTGTTAGGGATCGGGTTATTGTTATGGATAAGTCTAGGGTTTGGACTAGGGTTAGGTTTAGGTTTTGGGTTGGGTTAAGGTTAGTTTTAGGGTTACTTTTAGGGTTTGGGTTAGGCTTAGGGTTAGGGTTAGGGTTAGGCCTAGGGATAAGGCTAGGGCTAGGGTTAGGGGTAAGGTTAGGGTTAGGGATAGGGTTACTGCTAGGGTTTGGGCCAGGATTAAGTTTAGGAGTAGGTTTAGGGTTATGTTTAAGGTTAGGGTTACGGAGATGGTTAGTTTTAGGGATAGGGTTATTGTTAGGGTTAAGGCTAGTTTTTGGAGTAGGGTTGGGGTTAGGGTTAAGTTTTGGGTTGGTTTCGGGTTAGGGTTCGGTTTACTGTTAGGGTTAGAGTTAGGTTTAGGATTAGGGTTAGGGCTAGGATTATTGCTAGAGTTAGGTTTAGGGTTAGGTTTAGGATTAGGTTTATTGCCAGGGTTACAGCTACGGTTAAGGCTAGGGCTAGGTTTAGGGCTAGGGTTATGGCTTGGGATTCGGCTAGGGCTGGGTTTAGGGTTAGGGTTAGGTGGAGGGTTAGGTTTAGGGATTGGGTTAGGCCTAGGTTTAGGATTAGGGTTATGGTTAGGGTTTGGTTTAGGATTTGGGTTCGTGCAAAGGTTAGTGCTAGCTTCAGGCCTATGGCTAGGGTTAGGCTTAGGGCTAGTGCTAGGTTTAGATTTAGGGTTAGGGTTAGGTTTAGGGTTAGATTTAGGCTTAGGTCTAGGCTTTGGGTTAGTGTGAGGGTTAGGTTTATGGTTAGGGTTAGTGTTAGGTTTAGGCCTAGGTTTAGGGCGAGGGCTAGAGTTAGGTTTAGGTCTGGGTTTAGGGATAAGTTTAGGTTGAGGGTTAGGGTTAGGGTTACGGTTACGGTTGGGGTTAGGTTTCGGTAAAACTTGGGGCAATGGTTAGGGTTAGTGTTAGGTTTAGGACTAGGGCTCTGGTGAGTGCTATGTTTAGGGCTAGTCTTAGGGCTAGGTCTAGGGCTATGGCTTGGGCTGGGTCTAGGGTTATGGTTAGGGTTAGGATTGGGGTTACGTTATGGGTTACGGTAGGGTAAGGGCTAGAGTTTGAGTTACGGATAATGCTAGCGTCAGGGCAGTGGTAGTTAGAAAGGAGTTAGAGTTCTAAACATTTTCTTATCGCAAATTACAAACGAAATCACACTTCAAAAGGCCTTCCAACAGGCTTGGGAATGTGTGTTGTATATATCTGCCAAAAAGACTGCCTGGAGGTTGAGCTTTTAGAAACAAGTTTAACTCTAAGGGAGGAAGCAGCAGCATGTGCTTCTCACATCTATCCTGTAGGAATTCAGGTTGGCAAGTTCTAAGGGGAAGCGCATTGGCGCCTATGCTGGAAACGGCTTGGGAGATTTCAGTTTCAAAATCTCTCGGAAAAGCGTCAGAGACGCTTCCCCGTTTAGAAGCGAGCATATCTCACCAATCCGAAGAAGTGGTAGTTAGAACGGAGTTAGAGCTCCCAACAGTTTGGTTTGGGAAATTAGACACGAAATCACACTGCAAATGCCTTCCAACAGGCTTGGAAAAGTGTGTTCTATATCTCTGCCAAACAGACTCCCTGGAGGTTGAGCTTTCAGAAGCAAGTTTAACTCTAAGGGAGGAAGCAGCAGAATGTGCCTCTCACATCTAGCCTGTAGGAATTCAGGTTGGCAAGTAATATGGGGAAGCCCATTGGCGCCTTCGTTGCAAACGGGTTTGGAAATTTCAGTTTCAAAATCTCTGTGAAAAAGCGTCAGAGAAGCTTCCCCGTTTAGAATCCAGCATATCTCACTGAACCGAAGAAGTGGTAGTTAGAAGGGAGTTAGAGCTGCAAGCAGTTTGGTTTGGGAAATTAGACGCGAAATGACACTGCAAAGGCCTTCCAACAGGCTTGGAAATGTGTGTTCTATATCTCTGCGAAACAGACTCCCCGGAGGTTGAGCTTTCAGAAGCAAGTTTAACTATTAGGGTGGAAGCAGCAGAATGTGCCTCTCATATCTAGCCTGTAGGAATTCAGGTTGGCAAGTTCTATGGGGAAGCCCATTGCTGCCTATGGAGGAAACGGCATGGGAGATTTCAGTTTCAAAATCTCTGTGAAAAAGTGTCAGAGAAGCTTCCCCGTTTAGAATCCAGCATATCTCACTGAACCGAAGAAGTGGTAGTTAGAAGGGAGTTAGAGCTGCAAGCAGTTTGGTTTGGGAAATTAGACGCGAAATGATACTGCAAAGGCCTTCCAACAGGCTTGGAAAAGTGTGTTCTATATCTCTGCCAAACAGACTCCCCGGAGGTTGAGCTTTCAGAAGCTAGTTTAACTCTAAGGGAGGAAGCAGCAGAATGTGCCTCTCACATCTAGCCTGTAGGAATTCAGGTTGGCAAGTTCTATGGGGAAGCCCATTGGCGCCTTCGTTGCAAACAGGTTTGGAAATTTCAGTTTCAAAATCTCTGTGAAAAACCGTCAGAGAAGCTTCCCCGTTTGGAATCCAGCATATCTCACTGAACCGAAGAAGTGGTAGTTAGAAGGGAGTTAGAGCTACAAGCAGTTTGGTTTGGGAAATTAGACGCGAAATGACACTGCAAAGGCCTTCCAACAGGCTTGGAAAAGTGTGTTCTATATCTCTGCCAAACAGACTCCCCGGAGGTAGAGCTATCAAAAGCAAGTTTAACTCTTAGGGTGGAAGCAGCAGAATGTGCCTCTCACATCTAGCCTGTAGGAATTCAGGTTCGCAAGTTCTATGGGGAAGCTCATTGCTGCCTATGGTGGAAACGGCCTGGGAGATTTCAGTTTCAAAATCTCTGTGAAAAAGCGTCAGAGAAGCTTCTCCGTTTAGAATCCAGCATATCTCACTGAACCGAAGAAGTGGTAGTTAGAAGGGAGTTAGAGCTACAAGCAGTTTGGTTTGGGAAATTAGACGCGAAATGACACTGCAAAGGCCTTCCTACAGGCTTGGAAAAGTGTGTTCTATATCTCTGCCAAACAGACTCCCCGGAGGGTGAGCTTTCAGAAGCAAGCTTAACTCTTAGGGAGGAAGCAGCAGAATGTGCCTCTCACATCTAGCCTGTAGGAATTCAGGTTGGCAAGTTCTATGGGGAAGCCCATTGCTGCCTATGGTGGAAACGGCATGGGAGATTTCAGTTTCAAAATCTCTGTGAAAAAGCGTCAGAGAAGCTTCTCCGTTTAGAATCCAGCATATCTCACTGAACCGAAGAAGTGGTAGTTAGAAGGGAGTTAGAGCTGCAAGCAGTTTGGTTTGGGATATTAGACGCTAAATGACACTGCAAAGGCCTTCCAACAGGCTTGGAAAAGTGTGTTCTATATCTCTGCCAAACAGACACCGCGGAGGTTGAGCTTTCAGAAGCAAGTTTAACTCTTAGGGTGGAAGCAGCAGAATGTGCCTCTCACATCTAGCCTATAGGAATTCAGGTCGGCAAGTTCTATGGGGAAGCCCATTGCTGCCTATGATGGAAACGGCCTGGGAGATTTCAGTTTCAAAATCTCTGTGAAAAAGCGTCAGAGAAGCTTCTCCGTTTAGAATCCAGCATATCTCACTGAACTGAAGAAGTGGTAGTTAGAAGGGAGTTAGAGCTGCATGCAGTTTGGTTTGGGAAATTAGACACGAAATGACACTGCAAAGGCCTTCCAACAGGCTTGGAAAAGTGTGTTCTATATCTCTGCCAAACAGACTCCCCGGAGGTTGAGCTTTCAGAAGCAAGTTTAACTCTTAGGGTGGAAGCAGCAGAATGTGCCTCTCACATCTAGCCTGTAGGAATTCAGGTTGGCAAGTTCTATGGGGAAGCCCATTGCTGCCTATGGTGGAAACGGCCTGGGAGATTTCAGTTTCAAAATCTCTGTGAAAAAGCATCAGAGAAGCTTCTCCGTTTAGAATCCAGCATATCTCACAGAACCGAAGAAGTGGTAGTTAGAATGCAGTTAGAGCTGCAAGCAGTTTGGTTTGGGAAATTAGACGCGAAATGAAACTGCAAATGCCTTCCAACAGGCTTGGAAAAGTGTGTTCTATATCTCTGCCAAACAGACTCCCCGGAGATTGAGCTTTCAGAAGCTAGTTTAACTCTAAGGGAGGAAGCAGCAGAATGTGCCTCTCACATCTAGCCTGTAGGAATTCAGGTTGGCAAGTTCTATGAGGAAGTCCATTGCTGCCTATGGTGGAAACCGCCTGGGAGATTTCAGTTTCAAAATCTCTGTGAAAAAGTGTCAGAGAAGCTTCCCCGTTTAGAATCCAGCATATCTCACTGAACCGAAGAAGTGGTAGTTAGAAGGGAGTTAGAGCTGCAAGCAGTTTGCTTTGGGAAATTAGACGCGAAATGACACTGCAAAGGACTTCCAACAGGCTTGGAAAAGTGTGTTCTATATCTCTGCCAAACAGACTCCCCGGAGGTTGAGCTTTCAGAAGCTAGCTTAACTCTAAGGGAGGAAGCAGCAGAATGTGCCTCTCACATCTAGCCTGTAGGAATTCAGGTTGGCAAGTTCTATGGGAAAGCCCATTGGCGCCTTCGTTGGAAACGGGTTTGGAAATTTCAGTTTCAAAATCTCTGTGAAAAAGCGTCAGAGAAGCTTCTCCGTTTAGTATCCAGCATATCTCACTGAACCGAAGAAGTGGTAGTTAGAAGGGAGTTAGAGCTGCAAGCAATTTGGTTTGGGAAATTAGATGCGAAATGACACTGCAAAGGCCTTCCAACAGGCTTGGAAAAGTGTGTTCTATATCTCTGCCAAACAGACTCCCCGGAGGTTGAGCTTTCAGAAGCAAGCTTAACTCTTAGGGAGGAAGCAGCCGAATGTGCCTCTCACATCTAGCCTGTAGGAATTCAGGTTGGCAAGTTCTATGGGGAAGCCCATTGCTGCCTATGGTGGAAACGGCATGGGAGATTTCAGTTTCAAAATCTCTGTGAAAAAGCGTCAGAGAAGCTTCTCCGTTTAGAATCCAGCATATCTCACTGAACCGAAGAAGTGGTAGTTAGAAGGCAGTTAGAGCTGCAAGCAGTTTGGTTTGGGAAATTAGACGCGAAATGAAACTGCAAATGCCTTCCAACAGGCTTGGAAAAGTGTGTTCTATATCTCTGCCAAACAGACTCCCTGGAGGTTGAGCTTTCAGAAGCTAGTTTAACTCTAAGGGAGGAAGCAGCAGAATGTGCCTCTCACATCTAGCCTGTAGGAATTCAGGTTGGCAAGTTCTAAGGGGAAGCCCATTGCTGGCTATGGTGGAAACAGCATGGGAGATTTCAGTTTCAAAATCTCTGTGAAAAAGCGTCAGAGAAGCTTCTCCGTTTAGAATCCAGCATATCTCACTGAACCGAAGAAGTGGTAGTTAGAAGGCAGTTAGAGCTGCAAGCAGTTTGGTTTGGGAAATAAGACGCGAAATGAAACTGCAAATGCCTTCCAACAGGCTTGGAAAAGTGTGTTCTATATCTCTGCCAAACAAACTCCCCGGAGGTTGAGCTTTCAGAAGCTAGTTTAACTCTAAGGGAGGAAGCAGCAGAATGTGCCTCTCACATCTAGCCTGTAGGAATTCAGGTTGGCAAGTTCTATGGGGAAGCCCATTGCTGCCTATGGTGGAAACGGCATGGGAGATTTCAGTTTCAAAATCTCTGTGAAAAAGCGTCAGAGAAGCTTCTCCGTTTAGAATCCAGCATATCTCACTGAACCGAAGAAGTGGTAGTTAGAAGGGAGTTAGAGCTGCAAGCAGTTTGGTTTGGGAAATTAGATGCGAAATGACACTGCAAAGGCCTTCCAACAGGCTTGGAAAAGTGTGTTCTATATCGGTGCCAAACAGAGTCCCCGGAGGTTGAGCTTTCAGAAGCAAGCTTAACTGTTAGGGAGGAAGCAGCAGAATGTGCCTCTCACATCTAGCCTGTAGGAATTCAGGTTGGCAAGTTCTATGGGGAAGCCCATTGCTGCCTATGGTGGAAACGGCATGGGAGATTTCAGTTTCAAAATCTCTGTGAAAAAGCGTCAGAGAAGCTTCTCCGTTTAGAATCCAGCATATCTCACTGAACCGAAGAAGTGGTAGTTAGAAGGCAGTTAGAGCTGCAAGCAGTTTGGTTTGGGAAATAAGACGCGAAATGAAACTGCAAATGCCTTCCAACAGGCTTGGAAAAGTGTGTTCTATATCTCTGCCAAACAAACTCCCCGGAGGTTGAGCTTTCAGAAGCTAGTTTAACTCTAAGGGAGGAAGCAGCAGAATGTGCCTCTCACATCTAGCCTGTAGGAATTCAGGTTGGCAAGTTCTATGGGGAAGCCCATTGCTGCCTATGGTGGAAACGGCATGGGAGATTTCAGTTTCAAAATCTCTGTGAAAAAGCGTCAGAGAAGCTTCTCCGTTTAGAATCCAGCATATCTCACTGAACCGAAGAAGTGGTAGTTAGAAGGGAGTTAGAGCTGCAAGCAGTTTGGTTTGGGAAATTAGACGCGAAATGAAACTGCAAATGCCTTCCAACAGGCTTGGAAAAGTGTGTTCTATATCTCTGCCAAACAAACTCCCCGGAGGTTGAGCTTTCAGAAGCTAGTTTAACTCTAAGGGAGGAAGCAGCAGAATGTGCCTCTCACATCTAGCCTGTAGGAATTCAGGTTGGCAAGTTCTATGGGGAAGCCCATAGGCGCCTTCGTTGGAAACGGGTTTGGAAATTTCAGTTTCAAAATCTCTGTGAAAAAGCGTCAGAGAAGCTTCTCCGTTTAGAATCCAGCATATCTCACTGAACCGAAGAAGTGGTAGTTAGAAGGGAGTTAGAGCTGCAAGCAGTTTGGTTTGGGAAATTAGACGCGAAATGAAACTGCAAATGCCTTCCAACAGGCTTGGAAAAGTGTGTTCTATATCTCTGCCAAACAAACTCCCCGGAGGTTGAGCTTTCAGAAGCAAGTTTAACTCTAAGGGAGGAAGCAGCAGAATGTGCCTCTCACATCTAGCCTTTAGGAATTCAGGTTGGCAAGTTCTATGGGGAAGCCCATTGCTGCCTATGGTGGAAACGGCATGGGAGATTTCAGTTTCAAAATCTCTGTGAAAAAGCGTCAGAGAAGCTTCTCCGTTTAGAATCCAGCATATCTCACTGAACCGAAGAAGTGGTAGTTAGAAGGGAGTTAGAGCTGCAAGCAGTTTGGTTTGGGAAATTAGATGCGAAATGACACTGCAAAGGCCTTGCAACAGGCTTGGAAAAGTGTGTTCTATATCTCTGCCAAACAGAGTCCCCGGAGGTTGAGCTTTCAGAAGCAAGCTTAACTGTTAGGGAGGGAGCAGCAGAATGTGCCTCTCACATCTAGCCTGTAGGAATTCAGGTTGGCAAGTTCTATGGGGAAGCCCATTGCTGCCTATGGTGGAAACGGCATGGGAGATTTCAGTTTCAAAATCTCTGTGAAAAAGCGTCAGAGAAGCTTCTCCGTTTAGAATCCAGCATATCTCACTGAACCGAAGAAGTGGTAGTTAGAAGGGAGTTAGAGCTGCAAGCAGTTTGGTTTGGGAAATTAGACGCGAAATGAAACTGCAAATGCCTTCCAACAGGCTTGGAAAAGTGTGTTCTATATCTCTTTCAAACAAACTCCCCGGAGGTTGAGCTTTCAGAAGCAAGTTTAACTCTAAGGGAGGAAGCAGCAGAATGTGCCTCTCACATCTAGCCTGTAGGAATTCAGGTTGGCAAGTTCCATGGGGAAGCCCATTGCTGCCTACGGTGGAAATGGCATGGGAGATTTCAGTTTCAAAATCTCTGTGAAAAAGCGTCAGAGAAGCTTCTCCGTTTAGAATCCAGCATATCTCACTGAACCGAAGAAGTGGTAGTTAGAAGGGAGTTAGAGCTGCAAGCAGTTTGGTTTGGGAAATAAGACGCGAAATGAAACTGCAAATGCCTTCCAACAGGCTTGGAAAAGTGTGTTCTATATCTCTGCCAAACAAACTCCCCGGAGGTTGAGCTTTCAGAAGCTAGTTTAACTCTAAGGGAGGAAGCAGCAGAATGTGCCTCTCACATCTAGCCTGTAGGAATTCAGGTTGGCAAGTTCTATGGGGAAGCCCATTGCTGCCTATGGTGGAAACGGCATGGGAGATTTCAGTTTCAAAATCTCTGTGAAAAAGCGTCAGAGAAGCTTCTCCGTTTAGAATCCAGCATATCTCACTGAACCGAAGAAGTGGTAGTTAGAAGGGAGTTAGAGCTGCAAGCAGTTTGGTTTGGGAAATTAGATGCGAAATGACACTGCAAAGGCCTTCCAACAGGCTTGGAAAAGTGTGTTCTTTATCGGTGCCAAACAGAGTCCCCGGAGGTTGAGCTTTCAGAAGCAAGCTTAACTGTTAGGGAGGAAGCAGCAGAATGTGCCTCTCACATCTAGCCTGTAGGAATTCAGGTTGGCAAGTTCTATGGGGAAGCCCATTGCTGCCTATGGTGGAAACGGCATGGGAGATTTCAGTTCCAAATCTCTGTGAAAAAGCGTCAGAGAAGCTTCTCCGTTTAGAATCCAGCATATCTCACTGAACCGAAGAAGTGGTAGTTAGAAGGGAGTTAGAGCTGCAAGCAGTTTGGTTTGGGAAATTAGACGCGAAATGAAACTGCAAATGCCTTCCAACAGGCTTGGAAAAGTGTGTTCTATATCTCTGTCAAACAAACTCCCCGGAGGTTGAGCTTTCAGAAGCAAGTTTAACTCTAAGGGAGGAAGCAGCAGAATGTGCCTCTCACATCTAGCCTGTAGGAATTCAGGTTGGCAAGTTCCATGGGGAAGCCCATTGCTGCCTACGGTGGAAACGGCATGGGAGATTTCAGTTTCAAAATCTCTGTGAAAAAGCGTCAGAGAAGCTTCTCCGTTTAGAATCCAGCATATCTCACTGAACCGAAGAAGTGGTAGTTAGAAGGGAGTTAGAGCTTCAAGCAGTTTGGTTTGGGAAATTAGATGCGAAATGACACTGCAAAGGCCTTCCAACAGGCTTGGAAAAGTGTGTTCTATATCTCTGCCAAACAGAGTCCCCGGAGGTTGAGCTTTCAGAAGCAAGCTTAACTGTTAGGGAGGAAGCAGCAGAATGTGCCTCTCACATCTAGCCTGTAGGAATTCAGTTTGGCAAGTTCTATGGGGAAGCCCATTGGCGCCTTCGTTGGAAACGGGTTTGGAAATTTCAGTTTCAAAATCTCTGTGAAAAAGCGTCAGAGAAGCTTCTCCGTTTAGAATCCAGAATATCTCACTGAACCGAAGAAGTGGTAGTTAGAAGGGAGTTAGAGCTGCAAGCAATTTGGTTTGGGAAATTAGATGCGAAATGACACAGCAAAGGCCTTCCAACAAGCTTGGAAAAGTGTGTTCTATATCTCTGCCAAACAGACTCCCCGGAGGTTGAGCTTTCAGAAGCAAGCTTAACTCTTAGGGAGGAAGCAGCCGAATGTGCCTCTCACATCTAGCCTGTAGGAATTCAGGTTGGCAAGTTCTATGGGGAAGCCCATTGCTGCCTATGGTGGAAACGGCATGGGAGATTTCAGTTTCAAAATCTCTGTGAAAAAGCGTCAGAGAAGCTTCTCCGTTTAGAATCCAGCATATCTCACTGAACCGAAGAAGTGGTAGTTAGAAGGCAGTTAGAGCTGCAAGCAGTTTGGTTTGGGAAATTAGACGCGAAATGAAACTGCAAATGCCTTCCAACAGGCTTGGAAAAGTGTGTTCTATATCTCTGCCAAACAAACTCCCCGGAGGTTGAGCTTTCAGAAGCTAGTTTAACTCTAAGGGAGGAAGCAGCAGAATGTGCCTCTCACATCTAGCCTGTAGGAATTCAGGGTGGCAAGTTCTATGGGGAAGCCCATTGCTGCCTATGGTGGAAACGGCATGGGAGATTTCAGTTTCAAAATCTCTGTGAAAAAGCGTCAGAGAAGCTTCTCCGTTTACAATCCAGCATATCTCACTGAACCGAAGAAGTGGTAGTTAGAAGGGAGTTAGAGCTGCAAGCAGTTTGGTTTGGGAAATTAGACGCGAAATGAAACTGCAAATGCCTTCCAACAGGCTTGGAAAAGTGTGTTCTATATCTCTGCCAAACAAACTCCCCGGAGGTTGAGCTTTCAGAAGCTAGTTTAACTCTAAGGGAGGAAGCAGCAGAATGTGCCTCTCACATCTAGCCTGTAGGAATTCAGGTTGGCAAGTTCTATGGGGAAGCCCATAGGCGCCTTCGTTGGAAACGGGTTTGGAAATTTCAGTTTCAAAATCTCTGTGAAAAAGCGTCAGAGAAGCTTCTCCGTTTAGAATCCAGCATATCTCACTGAACCGAAGAAGTGGTAGTTAGAAGGGAGTTAGAGCTGCAAGCAGTTTGGTTTGGGAAATTAGACGCGAAATGAAACTGCAAATGCCTTCCAACAGGCTTGGAAAAGTGTGTTCTATATCTCTGCCAAACAAACTCCCCGGAGGTTGAGCTTTCAGAAGCAAGTTTAACTCTAAGGGAGGAAGCAGCAGAATGTGCCTCTCACATCTAGCCTGTAGGAATTCAGGTTGGCAAGTTCTATGGGGAAGCCCATTGCTGCCTATGGTGGAAACGGCATGGGAGATTTCAGTTTCAAAATCTCTGTGAAAAAGCGTCAGAGAAGCTTCTCCGTTTAGAATCCAGCATATCTCACTGAACCGAAGAAGTGGTAGTTAGAAGGGAGTTAGAGCTGCAAGCAGTTTGGTTTGGGAAATTAGATGCGAAATGACACTGCAAAGGCCTTGCAACAGGCTTGGAAAAGTGTGTTCTATATCTCTGCCAAACAGAGTCCCCGGAGGTTGAGCTTTCAGAAGCAAGCTTAACTGTTAGGGAGGAAGCAGCAGAATGTGCCTCTCACATCTAGCCTGTAGGAATTCAGGTTGGCAAGTTCTATGGGGAAGCCCATTGCTGCCTATGGTGGAAACGGCATGGGAGATTTCAGTTTCAAAATCTCTGTGAAAAAGCGTCAGAGAAGCTTCTCCGTTTAGAATCCAGCATATCTCACTGAACCGAAGAAGTGGTAGTTAGAAGGGAGTTAGAGCTGCAAGCAGTTTGGTTTGGGAAATTAGACGCGAAATGAAACTGCAAATGCCTTCCAACAGGCTTGGAAAAGTGTGTTCTATATCTCTGTCAAACAAACTCCCCGGAGGTTGAGCTTTCAGAAGCAAGTTTAACTCTAAGGGAGGAAGCAGCAGAATGTGCCTCTCACATCTAGCCTGTAGGAATTCAGGTTGGCAAGTTCTATGAGGAAGTCCATTGCTGCCTATGGTGGAAACCGCCTGGGAGATTTCAGTTTCAAAATCTCTGTGAAAAAGTGTCAGAGAAGCTTCCCCGTTTAGAATCCAGCATATCTCACTGAACCGAAGAAGTGGTAGTTAGAAGGGAGTTAGAGCTGCAAGCAGTTTGCTTTGGGAAATTAGACGCGAAATGACACTGCAAAGGACTTCCAACAGGCTTGGAAAAGTGTGTTCTATATCTCTGCCAAACAGACTCCCCGGAGGTTGAGCTTTCAGAAGCTAGCTTAACTCTAAGGGAGGAAGCAGCAGAATGTGCCTCTCACATCTAGCCTGTAGGAATTCAGGTTGGCAAGTTCTATGGGAAAGCCCATTGGCGCCTTCGTTGGAAACGGGTTTGGAAATTTCAGTTTCAAAATCTCTGTGAAAAAGCGTCAGAGAAGCTTCTCCGTTTAGTATCCAGCATATCTCACTGAACCGAAGAAGTGGTAGTTAGAAGGGAGTTAGAGCTGCAAGCAATTTGGTTTGGGAAATTAGATGCGAAATGACACTGCAAAGGCCTTCCAACAGGCTTGGAAAAGTGTGTTCTATATCTCTGCCAAACAGACTCCCCGGAGGTTGAGCTTTCAGAAGCAAGCTTAACTCTTAGGGAGGAAGCAGCCGAATGTGCCTCTCACATCTAGCCTGTAGGAATTCAGGTTGGCAAGTTCTATGGGGAAGCCCATTGCTGCCTATGGTGGAAACGGCATGGGAGATTTCAGTTTCAAAATCTCTGTGAAAAAGCGTCAGAGAAGCTTCTCCGTTTAGAATCCAGCATATCTCACTGAACCGAAGAAGTGGTAGTTAGAAGGCAGTTAGAGCTGCAAGCAGTTTGGTTTGGGAAATTAGACGCGAAATGAAACTGCAAATGCCTTCCAACAGGCTTGGAAAAGTGTGTTCTATATCTCTGCCAAACAGACTCCCTGGAGGTTGAGCTTTCAGAAGCTAGTTTAACTCTAAGGGAGGAAGCAGCAGAATGTGCCTCTCACATCTAGCCTGTAGGAATTCAGGTTGGCAAGTTCTATGGGGAAGCCCATTGCTGGCTATGGTGGAAACAGCATGGGAGATTTCAGTTTCAAAATCTCTGTGAAAAAGCGTCAGAGAAGCTTCTCCGTTTAGAATCCAGCATATCTCACTGAACCGAAGAAGTGGTAGTTAGAAGGCAGTTAGAGCTGCAAGCAGTTTGGTTTGGGAAATAAGACGCGAAATGAAACTGCAAATGCCTTCCAACAGGCTTGGAAAAGTGTGTTCTATATCTCTGCCAAACAAACTCCCCGGAGGTTGAGCTTTCAGAAGCTAGTTTAACTCTAAGGGAGGAAGCAGCAGAATGTGCCTCTCACATCTAGCCTGTAGGAATTCAGGTTGGCAAGTTCTATGGGGAAGCCCATTGCTGCCTATGGTGGAAACGGCATGGGAGATTTCAGTTTCAAAATCTCTGTGAAAAAGCGTCAGAGAAGCTTCTCCGTTTAGAATCCAGCATATCTCACTGAACCGAAGAAGTGGTAGTTAGAAGGGAGTTAGAGCTGCAAGCAGTTTGGTTTGGGAAATTAGATGCGAAATGACACTGCAAAGGCCTTCCAACAGGCTTGGAAAAGTGTGTTCTATATCTGTGCCAAACAGAGTCCCCGGAGGTTGAGCTTTCAGAAGCAAGCTTAACTGTTAGGGAGGAAGCAGCAGAATGTGCCTCTCACATCTAGCCTGTAGGAATTCAGGTTGGCAAGTTCTATGGGGAAGCCCATTGCTGCCTATGGTGGAAACGGCATGGGAGATTTCAGTTTCAAAATCTCTGTGAAAAAGCGTCAGAGAAGCTTCTCCGTTTAGAATCCAGCATATCTCACTGAACCGAAGAAGTGGTAGTTAGAAGGCAGTTAGAGATGCAAGCAGTTTGGTTTGGGAAATTAGACGCGAAATGAAACTGCAAATGCCTTCCAACAGGCTTGGAAAAGTGTGTTCTATATCTCTGCCAAACAAACTCCCCGGAGGTTGAGCTTTCAGAAGCTAGTTTAACTCTAAGGGAGGAAGCAGCAGAATGTGCCTCTCACATCTAGCCTGTAGGAATTCAGGTTGGCAAGTTCTATGGGGAAGCCCATTGCTGCCTATGGTGGAAACGGCATGGGAGATTTCAGTTTCAAAATCTCTGTGAAAAAGCGTCAGAGAAGCTTCTCCGTTTAGAATCCAGCATATCTCACTGAACCGAAGAAGTGGTAGTTAGAAGGGAGTTAGAGCTGCAAGCAGTTTGGTTTGGGAAATTAGACGCGAAATGAAACTGCAAATGCCTTCCAACAGGCTTGGAAAAGTGTGTTCTATATCTCTGCCAAACAAACTCCCCGGAGGTTGAGCTTTCAGAAGCTAGTTTAACTCTAAGGGAGGAAGCAGCAGAATGTGCCTCTCACATCTAGCCTGTAGGAATTCAGGTTGGCAAGTTCTATGGGGAAGCCCATAGGCGCCTTCGTTGGAAACGGGTTTGGAAATTTCAGTTTCAAAATCTCTGTGAAAAAGCGTCAGAGAAGCTTCTCCGTTTAGAATCCAGCATATCTCACTGAACCGAAGAAGTGGTAGTTAGAAGGGAGTTAGAGCTGCAAGCAGTTTGGTTTGGGAAATTAGACGCGAAATGAAACTGCAAATGCCTTCCAACAGGCTTGGAAAAGTGTGTTCTATATCTCTGCCAAACAAACTCCCCGGAGGTTGAGCTTTCAGAAGCAAGTTTAACTCTAAGGGAGGAAGCAGCAGAATGTGCCTCTCACATCTAGCCTTTAGGAATTCAGGTTGGCAAGTTCTATGGGGAAGCCCATTGCTGCCTATGGTGGAAACGGCATGGGAGATTTCAGTTTCAAAATCTCTGTGAAAAAGCGTCAGAGAAGCTTCTCCGTTTAGAATCCAGCATATCTCACTGAACCGAAGAAGTGGTAGTTAGAAGGGAGTTAGAGCTGCAAGCAGTTTGGTTTGGGAAATTAGATGCGAAATGACACTGCAAAGGCCTTGCAACAGGCTTGGAAAAGTGTGTTCTATATCTCTGCCAAACAGAGTCCCCGGAGGTTGAGCTTTCAGAAGCAAGCTTAACTGTTAGGGAGGGAGCAGCAGAATGTGCCTCTCACATCTAGCCTGTAGGAATTCAGGTTGGCAAGTTCTATGGGGAAGCCCATTGCTGCCTATGGTGGAAACGGCATGGGAGATTTCAGTTTCAAAATCTCTGTGAAAAAGCGTCAGAGAAGCTTCTCCGTTTAGAATCCAGCATATCTCACTGAACCGAAGAAGTGGTAGTTAGAAGGGAGTTAGAGCTGCAAGCAGTTTGGTTTGGGAAATTAGACGCGAAATGAAACTGCAAATGCCTTCCAACAGGCTTGGAAAAGTGTGTTCTATATCTCTGTCAAACAAACTCCCCGGAGGTTGAGCTTTCAGAAGCAAGTTTAACTCTAAGGGAGGAAGCAGCAGAATGTGCCTCTCACATCTAGCCTGTAGGAATTCAGGTTGGCAAGTTCCATGGGGAAGCCCATTGCTGCCTACGGTGGAAACGGCATGGGAGATTTCAGTTTCAAAATCTCTGTGAAAAAGCGTCAGAGAAGCTTCTCCGTTTAGAATCCAGCATATCTCACTGAACCGAAGAAGTGGTAGTTAGAAGGGAGTTAGAGCTGCAAGCAGTTTGGTTTGGGAAATTAGATGCGAAATGACCCTGCAAAGGCCTTCCAACAGGCTTGGAAAAGTGTGTTCTATATCTCTGCCAAACAGAGTCCCCGGAGGTTGAGCTTTCAGAAGCAAGCTTAACTGTTAGGGAGGAAGCAGCAGAATGTGCCTCTCACATCTAGCCTGTAGGAATTCAGGTTGGCAAGTTCTATGGGGAAGCCCATTGTTGCCTATGGTGGAAACGGCATGGGAGATTTCAGTTTCAAAATCTCTGTGAAAAAGCGTCAGAGAAGCTTCTCCGTTTAGAATCCAGCATATCTCACTGAACCGAAGAAGTGGTAGTTAGAAGGGAGTTAGAGCTGCAAGCAGTTTGGTTTGGGAAATTAGACGCGAAATGAAACTGCAAATGCCTTCCAACAGGCTTGGAAAAGTGTGTTCTATATCTCTGCCAAAACAAACTCCCCGGAGGTTGAGCTTTCAGAAGCAAGTTTAACTCTAAGGGAGGAAGCAGCAGAATGTGCCTCTCACATCTAGCCTGTAGGAATTCAGGTTGGCAAGTTCCATGGGGAAGCCCATTGCTGCCTATGGTGGAAACGGCATGGGAGATTTCAGTTTCAAAATCTCTGTGAAAAAGCGTCAGAGAAGCTTCTCCGTTTAGAATCCAGCATATCTCACTGAACCGAAGAAGTGGTAGTTAGAAGGGAGTTAGAGCTGCAAGCAGTTTGGTTTGGGAAATTAGATGCGAAATGACACTGCAAAGGCCTTCCAACAGGCTTTGAAAAGTGTGTTCTATATCTCTGCCAAACAGACTCCCCGGAGGTTGAGCTTTCAGAAGCAAGCTTACCTCTTAGGGAGGAAGCAGCCGAATGTGCCTCTCACATCTAGCCTGTAGGAATTCAGGTTGGCAAGTTCTATGGGGAAGCCCATTGCTGCCTATGGTGGAAACGGCATGGGAGATTTCAGTTTCAAAATCTCTGTGAAAAAGCGTCAGAGAAGCTTCTCCGTTTAGAATCCAGCATATCTCACTGAACCGAAGAAGTGGTAGTTAGAAGGCAGTTAGAGCTGCAAGCAGTTTGGTTTGGGAAATTAGATGCGAAATGAAACTGCAAATGCCTTCCAACAGGCTTGGAAAAGTGTGTTCTATATCTCTGCCAAACAGACTCCCTGGAGGTTGAGCTTTCAGAAGCTAGTTTAACTCTAAGGGAGGAAGCAGCAGAATGTGCCTCTCACATCTAGCCTGTAGGAATTCAGGTTGGCAAGTTCTATGGGGAAGCCCATTGCTGGCTATGGTGGAAACAGCATGGGAGATTTCAGTTTCAAAATCTCTGTGAAAAAGCGTCAGAGAAGCTTCTCCGTTTAGAATCCAGCATATCTCACTGAACCAAAGAAGTGGTAGTTAGAAGGCAGTTAGAGCTGCAAGCAGTTTGGTTTGGGAAATTAGACGCGAAATGAAACTGCAAATGCCTTCCAACAGGCTTGGAAAAGTGTGTTCTATATCTCTGCCAAACAAACTCCCCGGACGTTGAGCTTTCAGAAGCTAGTTTAACTCTAAGGGAGGAAGCAGCAGAATGTGCCTCTCACATCTAGCCTGTAGGAATTCAGGTTGGCAAGTTCTATGGGGAAGCCCATTGGCGCCTTCGTTGGAAACGGGTTTGGAAATTTCAGTTTCAAAATCTCTGTGAAAAAGCGTCAGAGAAGCTTCTCCGTTTAGAATCCAGCATATCTCACTGAACCGAAGAAGTGGTAGTTAGAAGGGAGTTAGAGCTGCAAGCAGTTTGGTTTGGGAAATTAGACGCGAAATGAAACTGCAAATGCCTTCCAACAGGCTTGGAAAAGTGTGTTCTATATCTCTGCCAAACAAACTCCCCGGAGGTTGAGCTTTCAGAAGCAAGTTTAACTCTAAGGGAGGAAGCAGCAGAATGTGCCTCTCACATCTAGCCTGTAGGAATTCAGGTTGGCAAGTTCTATGGGGAAGCCCATTGCTGCCTATGGTGGAAACGGCATGGGAGATTTCAGTTTCAAAATCTCTGTGAAAAAGCGTCAGAGAAGCTTCTCCGTTTAGAATCCAGCATATCTCACTGAACCGAAGAAGTGGTAGTTAGAAGGGAGTTAGAGCTGCAAGCAATTTGGTTTGGGAAATTAGATGCGAAATGACACTGCAAAGGCCTTCCAACAGGCTTGGAAAAGTGTGTTCTATATCTCTGCCAAACAGACTCCCCGGAGGTTGAGCTTTCAGAAGCAAGCTTAACTCTTAGGGAGGAAGCAGCAGAATGTGCCTCTCACATCTAGCCTGTAGGAATTCAGGTTGGCAAGTTCCATGGGGAAGCCCATTGCTGCCTATGGTGGAAACGGCATGGGAGATTTCAGTTTCAAAATCTCTGTGAAAAAGCGTCAGAGAAGCTTCTCCGTTTAGAATCCAGCATATCTCACTGAACCGAAGAAGTGGTAGTTAGAAGGGAGTTAGAGCTGCAAGCAGTTTGGTTTGGGAAATTAGATGCGAAATGACACTGCAAAGGCCTTCCAACAGGCTTGGAAAAGTGTGTTCTATATCTGTGCCAAACAGAGTCCCCGTTGGTTGAGCTTTCAGAAGCAAGCTTAACTGTTAGGGAGGAAGCAGCAGAATGTGCCTCTCACATCTAGCCTGTAGGAATTCAGGTTGGCTAGTTCTATGGGGAAGCCCATTGGCGCCTTCGTTGGAAATGGGTTTGGAAATTTCAGTTTCAAAATCTCTGTGAAAAAGCGTCAGAGAAGCTTCTCCGTTTAGAATCCAGCATATCTCACTGAACCGAAGACGTGGTAGTTAGAAGGGAGTTAGAGCTACAAGCAGTTTGGTTTGGGAAATTAGATGCGAAATGACACTGCAAAGGCCTTCCAACAGGCTTGGAAAAGTGTGTTCTATATCTCTGCCAAACAGACTCCCCGGAGGTTGAGCTTTCAGAAGCAAGCTTAACTCTTAGGGAGGAAGCAGCAGAATGTGCCTCTCACATCTAGCCTGTAGGAATTCAGGTTGGCAAGTTCTATGGGGAAGCCCATTGCTGCCTATGGTGGAAACGGCATGGGAGATTTCAGTTTCAAAATCTCTGTGAAAAAGCGTCAGAGAAGCTTCTCCGTTTAGAATCCAGCATATCTCACTGAACCGAAGAAGTGGTAGTTAGAAGGCAGTTAGAGCTGCAAGCAGTTTGGTTTGGGAAATTAGACGCGAAATGAAACTGCAAATGCCTTCCAACAGGCTTGGAAAAGTGTGTTCTATATCTCTGCCAAACATTCTCCCTAGAGGTTGAGCTTTCAGAAGCTAGTTTAACTCTAAGGGAGGAAGCAGCAGAATGTGCCTCTCACATCTAGCCTGTAGGAATTCAGGTTGGCAAGTTCTATGGGGAAGCCCATTGCTGGCTATGGTGGAAACCGCATGGGAGATTTCAGTTTCAAAATCTCTGTGAAAAAGCGTCAGAGAAGCTTCTCCGTTTAGAATCCAGCATATCTCACTGAACCGAAGAAGTGGTAGTTAGAAGGCAGTTAGAGCTGCAAGCAGTTTGGTTTGGGAAATTAGACGCGAAATGAAACTGCAAATGCCTTCCAACAGGCTTGGAAAAGTGTGTTCTATATCTCTGCCAAACAAACTCCCCGGACGTTGAGCTTTCAGAAGCTAGTTTAACTCTAAGGGAGGAAGCAGCAGAATGTGCCTCTCACATCTAGCCTGTAGGAATTCAGGTTGGCAAGTTCTATGGGGAAGCCCATTGGCGCCTTCGTTGGAAACGGGTTTGGAAATTTCAGGTTCAAAATCTCTGTGAAAAAGCGTCAGAGAAGCTTCTCCGTTTAGAATCCAGCATATCTCACTGAACCGAAGAAGTGGTAGTTAGAAGGGAGTTAGAGCTGCAAGCAGTTTGGTTTGGGAAATTAGACGCGAAATGAAACTGCAAATGCCTTCCAACAGGCTTGGAAAAGTGTGTTCTATATCTCTGCCAAACAAACTCCCCGGAGGTTGAGCTTTCAGAAGCAAGTTTAACTCTAAGGGAGGAAGCAGCAGAATGTGCCTCTCACATCTAGCCTGTAGGAATTCAGGTTGGCAAGTTCTATGGGGAAGCCCATTGTTGCCTATGGTGGAAACGGCATGGGAGATTTCAGTTTCAAAATCTCTGTGAAAAAGCGTCAGAGAAGCTTCTCCGTTTAGAATCCAGCATATCTCACTGAACCGAAGAAGTGGTAGTTAGAAGGGAGTTAGAGCTGCAAGCAGTTTGGTTTGGGAAATTAGACGCGAAATGAAACTGCAAATGCCTTCCAACAGGCTTGGAAAAGTGTGTTCTATATCTCTGCCAAAACAAACTCCCCGGAGGTTGAGCTTTCAGAAGCAAGTTTAACTCTAAGGGAGGAAGCAGCAGAATGTGCCTCTCACATCTAGCCTGTAGGAATTCAGGTTGGCAAGTTCCATGGGGAAGCCCATTGCTGCCTATGGTGGAAACGGCATGGGAGATTTCAGTTTCAAAATCTCTGTGAAAAAGCGTCAGAGAAGCTTCTCCGTTTAGAATCCAGCATATCTCACTGAACCGAAGAAGTGGTAGTTAGAAGGGAGTTAGAGCTGCAAGCAGTTTGGTTTGGGAAATTAGATGCGAAATGACACTGCAAAGGCCTTCCAACAGGCTTTGAAAAGTGTGTTCTATATCTCTGCCAAACAGACTCCCCGGAGGTTGAGCTTTCAGAAGCAAGCTTACCTCTTAGGGAGGAAGCAGCCGAATGTGCCTCTCACATCTAGCCTGTAGGAATTCAGGTTGGCAAGTTCTATGGGGAAGCCCATTGCTGCCTATGGTGGAAACGGCATGGGAGATTTCAGTTTCAAAATCTCTGTGAAAAAGCGTCAGAGAAGCTTCTCCGTTTAGAATCCAGCATATCTCACTGAACCGAAGAAGTGGTAGTTAGAAGGCAGTTAGAGCTGCAAGCAGTTTGGTTTGGGAAATTAGATGCGAAATGAAACTGCAAATGCCTTCCAACAGGCTTGGAAAAGTGTGTTCTATATCTCTGCCAAACAGACTCCCTGGAGGTTGAGCTTTCAGAAGCTAGTTTAACTCTAAGGGAGGAAGCAGCAGAATGTGCCTCTCACATCTAGCCTGTAGGAATTCAGGTTGGCAAGTTCTATGGGGAAGCCCATTGCTGGCTATGGTGGAAACAGCATGGGAGATTTCAGTTTCAAAATCTCTGTGAAAAAGCGTCAGAGAAGCTTCTCCGTTTAGAATCCAGCATATCTCACTGAACCAAAGAAGTGGTAGTTAGAAGGCAGTTAGAGCTGCAAGCAGTTTGGTTTGGGAAATTAGACGCGAAATGAAACTGCAAATGCCTTCCAACAGGCTTGGAAAAGTGTGTTCTATATCTCTGCCAAACAAACTCCCCGGACGTTGAGCTTTCAGAAGCTAGTTTAACTCTAAGGGAGGAAGCAGCAGAATGTGCCTCTCACATCTAGCCTGTAGGAATTCAGGTTGGCAAGTTCTATGGGGAAGCCCATTGGCGCCTTCGTTGGAAACGGGTTTGGAAATTTCAGTTTCAAAATCTCTGTGAAAAAGCGTCAGAGAAGCTTCTCCGTTTAGAATCCAGCATATCTCACTGAACCGAAGAAGTGGTAGTTAGAAGGGAGTTAGAGCTGCAAGCAGTTTGGTTTGGGAAATTAGACGCGAAATGAAACTGCAAATGCCTTCCAACAGGCTTGGAAAAGTGTGTTCTATATCTCTGCCAAACAAACTCCCCGGAGGTTGAGCTTTCAGAAGCAAGTTTAACTCTAAGGGAGGAAGCAGCAGAATGTGCCTCTCACATCTAGCCTGTAGGAATTCAGGTTGGCAAGTTCTATGGGGAAGCCCATTGCTGCCTATGGTGGAAACGGCATGGGAGATTTCAGTTTCAAAATCTCTGTGAAAAAGCGTCAGAGAAGCTTCTCCGTTTAGAATCCAGCATATCTCACTGAACCGAAGAAGTGGTAGTTAGAAGGGAGTTAGAGCTGCAAGCAATTTGGTTTGGGAAATTAGATGCGAAATGACACTGCAAAGGCCTTCCAACAGGCTTGGAAAAGTGTGTTCTATATCTCTGCCAAACAGACTCCCCGGAGGTTGAGCTTTCAGAAGCAAGCTTAACTCTTAGGGAGGAAGCAGCAGAATGTGCCTCTCACATCTAGCCTGTAGGAATTCAGGTTGGCAAGTTCCATGGGGAAGCCCATTGCTGCCTATGGTGGAAACGGCATGGGAGATTTCAGTTTCAAAATCTCTGTGAAAAAGCGTCAGAGAAGCTTCTCCGTTTAGAATCCAGCATATCTCACTGAACCGAAGAAGTGGTAGTTAGAAGGGAGTTAGAGCTGCAAGCAGTTTGGTTTGGGAAATTAGATGCGAAATGACACTGCAAAGGCCTTCCAACAGGCTTGGAAAAGTGTGTTCTATATCTGTGCCAAACAGAGTCCCCGTTGGTTGAGCTTTCAGAAGCAAGCTTAACTGTTAGGGAGGAAGCAGCAGAATGTGCCTCTCACATCTAGCCTGTAGGAATTCAGGTTGGCTAGTTCTATGGGGAAGCCCATTGGCGCCTTCGTTGGAAATGGGTTTGGAAATTTCAGTTTCAAAATCTCTGTGAAAAAGCGTCAGAGAAGCTTCTCCGTTTAGAATCCAGCATATCTCACTGAACCGAAGACGTGGTAGTTAGAAGGGAGTTAGAGCTACAAGCAGTTTGGTTTGGGAAATTAGATGCGAAATGACACTGCAAAGGCCTTCCAACAGGCTTGGAAAAGTGTGTTCTATATCTCTGCCAAACAGACTCCCCGGAGGTTGAGCTTTCAGAAGCAAGCTTAACTCTTAGGGAGGAAGCAGCAGAATGTGCCTCTCACATCTAGCCTGTAGGAATTCAGGTTGGCAAGTTCTATGGGGAAGCCCATTGCTGCCTATGGTGGAAACGGCATGGGAGATTTCAGTTTCAAAATCTCTGTGAAAAAGCGTCAGAGAAGCTTCTCCGTTTAGAATCCAGCATATCTCACTGAACCGAAGAAGTGGTAGTTAGAAGGCAGTTAGAGCTGCAAGCAGTTTGGTTTGGGAAATTAGACGCGAAATGAAACTGCAAATGCCTTCCAACAGGCTTGGAAAAGTGTGTTCTATATCTCTGCCAAACATTCTCCCTAGAGGTTGAGCTTTCAGAAGCTAGTTTAACTCTAAGGGAGGAAGCAGCAGAATGTGCCTCTCACATCTAGCCTGTAGGAATTCAGGTTGGCAAGTTCTATGGGGAAGCCCATTGCTGGCTATGGTGGAAACCGCATGGGAGATTTCAGTTTCAAAATCTCTGTGAAAAAGCGTCAGAGAAGCTTCTCCGTTTAGAATCCAGCATATCTCACTGAACCGAAGAAGTGGTAGTTAGAAGGCAGTTAGAGCTGCAAGCAGTTTGGTTTGGGAAATTAGACGCGAAATGAAACTGCAAATGCCTTCCAACAGGCTTGGAAAAGTGTGTTCTATATCTCTGCCAAACAAACTCCCCGGACGTTGAGCTTTCAGAAGCTAGTTTAACTCTAAGGGAGGAAGCAGCAGAATGTGCCTCTCACATCTAGCCTGTAGGAATTCAGGTTGGCAAGTTCTATGGGGAAGCCCATTGGCGCCTTCGTTGGAAACGGGTTTGGAAATTTCAGGTTCAAAATCTCTGTGAAAAAGCGTCAGAGAAGCTTCTCCGTTTAGAATCCAGCATATCTCACTGAACCGAAGAAGTGGTAGTTAGAAGGGAGTTAGAGCTGCAAGCAGTTTGGTTTGGGAAATTAGACGCGAAATGAAACTGCAAATGCCTTCCAACAGGCTTGGAAAAGTGTGTTCTATATCTCTGCCAAACAAACTCCCCGGAGGTTGAGCTTTCAGAAGCAAGTTTAACTCTAAGGGAGGAAGCAGCAGAATGTGCCTCTCACATCTAGCCTGTAGGAATTCAGGTTGGCAAGTTCTATGGGGAAGCCCATTGCTGCCTATGGTGGAAACGGCATGGGAGATTTCAGTTTCAAAATCTCTGTGAAAAAGCGTCAGAGAAGCTTCTCCGTTTAGAATCCAGCATATCTCACTGAACCGAAGAAGTGGTAGTTAGAAGGGAGTTAGAGCTGCAAGCAGTTTGGTTTGGGAAATTAGACGCGAAATGAAACTGCAAATGCCTTCCAACAGGCTTGGAAAAGTGTGTTCTATATCTCTGCCAAACAGACTCCCTGGAGGTTGAGCTTTCAGAAGCTAGTTTAACTCTAAGGGAGGAAGCACCAGAATGTGCCTCTCACATCTAGCCTGTAGGAATTCAGGTTGGCAAGTTCTATGGGGAAGCCCTTGCTGGCTATGGTGGAAACAGCATGGGAGATTTCAGTTTCAAAATCTCTGTGAAAAAGCGTCATAGAAGCTTCTCCGTTTAGAATCCAGCATATCTCACTGAACCGAAGAAGTGGTAGTTAGAAGGGAGTTAGAGCTGCAAGCAGTTTGGTTTGGGAAATTAGACGCGAAATGAAACTGCAAATGCCTTCCAACAGGCTTGGAAAAGTGTGTTCTATATCTCTGCCAAACAAACTCCCCGGAGGTTGAGCTTTCAGAAGCTAGTTTAACTCTAAGGGAGGAAGCAGCAGAATGTGCCTCTCACATCTAGCCTGTAGGAATTCAGGTTGGCAAGTTCTATGGGGAAGCCCATAGGCGCCTTCGTTGGAAACGGGTTTGGAAATTTCAGTTTCAAAATCTCTGTGAAAAAGCGTCAGAGAAGCTTCTCCGTTTAGAATCCAGCATATCTCACTGAACCGAAGAAGTGGTAGTTAGAAGGGAGTTAGAGCTGCAAGCAGTTTGGTTTGGGAAATTAGATGCGAAATGACACTGCAAAGGCCTTGCAACAGGCTTGGAAAAGTGTGTTCTATATCTCTGCCAAACAGAGTCCCCGGAGGTTGAGCTTTCAGAAGCTAGCTTAACTGTTAGGGAGGAAGCAGCAGAATGTGCCTCTCACATCTAGCCTGTAGGAATTCAGGTTGGCAAGTTCTATGGGGAAGCCCATTGCTGCCTATGGTGGAAACGGCATGGGAGATTTCAGTTTCAAAATCTCTGTGAAAAAGCGTCAGAGAAGCTTCTCCGTTTAGAATCCAGCATATCTCACTGAACCGAAGAAGTGGTAGTTAGAAGGGAGTTAGAGCTGCAAGCAGTTTGGTTTGGGAAATTAGACGCGAAATGAAACTGCAAATGCCTTCCAACAGGCTTGGAAAAGTGTGTTCTATATCTCTGCCAAACAAACTCCCCGGAGGTTGAGCTTTCAGAAGCTAGTTTAACTCTAAGGGAGGAAGCAGCAGAATGTGCCTCTCACATCTAGCCTGTAGGAATTCAGGTTGGCAAGTTCTATGGGGAAGCCCATTGCTGCCTATGGTGAAAACGGCATGGGAGATTTCAGTTTCAAAATCTCTGTGAAAAAGCGTCAGAGAAGCTTCTCCGTTTAGAATCCAGCATATCTCACTGAACCGAAGAAGTGGTAGTTAGAAGGGAGTTAGAGCTGCAAGCAGTTTGGTTTGGGAAATTAGACGCGAAATGAAACTGCAAATTCCTTCCAACAGGCTTGGAAAATTGTGTTCTATATCTCTGCCAAACAGAGTCCCCGGAGGTTGAGCTTTCAGAAGCAAGCTTAACTGTTAGGGAGGAAGCAGCAGAATGTGCCTCTCACATCTAGCCTGTAGGAATTCAGGTTGGCAAGTTCTATGGGGAAGCCCATTGCTGCCTATGGTGGAAACGGCATGGGAGATTTCAGTTTCAAAATCTCTGTGAAAAAGCGTCAGAGAAGCTTCTCCGTTTAGAATCCAGCATATCTCACTGAACCGAAGAAGTGGTAGTTAGAAGGGAGTTAGAGCTGCAAGCAGTTTGGTTTGGGAAATTAGACGCGAAATGAAACTGCAAATGCCTTAAAACAGGCTTGGAAAAGTGTGTTCTATATCTCTGCCAAACAGACTCCCCGGAGGTTGAGCTTTCAGAAGCTAGCTTAACTCTAAGGGAGGAAGCAGCAGAATGTGCCTCTCACATCTAGCCTGTAGGAATTCAGGTTGGCAAGTTCTATGGGAAAGCCCATTGGCGCCTTCGTTGGAAACGGGTTTGGAAATTTCAGTTTCAAAATCTCTGTGAAAAAGCGTCAGAGAAGCTTCTCCGTTTAGAATCCAGCATATCTCACTGAACCGAAGAAGTGGTAGTTAGAAGGGATTTAGAGCTGCAAGCAGTTTGGTTTGGGAAATTAGACGCGAAATGAAACTGCAAATGCCTTCCAACAGGCTTGGAAAAGTGTGTTCTATATCTTTGCCAAACAAACTCCCCGGAGGTTGAGCTTTCAGAAGCAAGTTTAACTCTAAGGGAGGAAGCAGCAGAATGTGCCTCTCACATCTAGCCTTTAGGAATTCAGGTTGGCAAGTTCTATGGGGAAGCCCATTGCTGCCTATGGTGGAAACGGCATGGGAGATTTCAGTTTCAAAATCTCTGTGAAAAAGCGTCAGAGAAGCTTCTCCGTTTAGAATCCAGCATATCTCACTGAACCGAAGAAGTGGTAGTTAGAAGGGAGTTAGAGCTGCAAGCAGTTTGGTTTGGGAAATTAGACGCGAAATGAAACTGCAAATGCCTTCCAACAGGCTTGGAAAAGTGTGTTCTATATCTCTGCCAAACAAACTCCCCGGAGGTTGAGCTTTCAGAAGCAAGTTTAACTCTAAGGGAGGAAGCAGCAGAATGTGCCTCTCACATCTAGCCTGTAGGAATTCAGGTTGGCAAGTTCTATGGGGAAGCCCATAGGCGCCTTCGTTGGAAACGGCATGGGAGATTTCAGTTTCAAAATCTCTGTGAAAAAGCGTCAGAGAAGCTTCTCCGTTTAGAATCCAGCATATCTCACTGAACCGAAGAAGTGGTAGTTAGAAGGGAGTTAGAGCTGCAAGCAGTTTGGTTTGGGAAATTAGACGCGAAATGAAACTGCAAATGCCTTCCAACAGGCTTGGAAAAGTGTGTTCTATATCTCTGCCAAACAAACTCCCCGGAGGTTGAGCTTTCAGAAGCTAGTTTAACTCTAAGGGAGGAAGCAGCAGAATGTGCCTCTCACATCTAGCCTGTAGGAATTCAGGTTGGCAAGTTCTATGGGGAAGCCCATTGCTGCCTATGGTGGAAACGGCATGGGAGATTTCAGTTTCAAAATCTCTGTGAAAAAGCGTCAGAGAAGCTTCTCCGTTTAGAATCCAGCATATCTCACTGAACCGAAGAAGTGGTAGTTAGAAGGGAGTTAGAGCTGCAAGCAGTTTGGTTTGGGAAATTAGACGCGAAATGAAACTGCAAATGCCTTCCAACAGGCTTGGAAAAGTGTGTTCTATATCTCTGCCAAACAAACTCCCCGGAGGTTGAGCTTTCAGAAGCAAGTTTAACTCTAAGGGAGGAAGCAGCAGAATGTGCCTCTCACATCTAGCCTGTAGGAATTCAGGTTGGCAAGTTCCATGGGGAAGCCCATTGCTGCCTACGGTGGAAACGGCATGGGAGATTTCAGTTTCAAAATCTCTGTGAAAAAGCGTCAGAGAAGCTTCTCCGTTTAGAATCCAGCATATCTCACTGAACCGAAGAAGTGGTAGTTAGAAGGGAGTTAGAGCTGCAAGCAGTTTGGTTTGGGAAATTAGATGCGAAATGACACTGCAAAGGCCTTCCAACAGGCTTGGAAAAGTGTGTTCTATATCTCTGCCAAACAGAGTCCCCGGAGGTTGAGCTTTCAGAAGCAAGCTTAACTGTTAGGGAGGAAGCAGCAGAATGTGCCTCTCACATCTAGCCTGTAGGAATTCAGGTTGGCAAGTTCTATGGGGAAGCCCATTGCTGCCTATGGTGGAAACGGCATGGGAGATTTCAGTTTCAAAATCTCTGTGAAAAAGCGTCAGAGAAGCTTCTCCGTTTAGAATCCAGCATATCTCACTGAACCGAAGAAGTGGTAGTTAGAAGGGAGTTAGAGCTGCAAGCAGTTTGGTTTGGGAAATTAGACGCGAAATGAAACTGCAAATGCCTTAAAACAGGCTTGGAAAAGTGTGTTCTATATCTCTGCCAAACAGACTCCCCGGAGGTTGAGCTTTCAGAAGCTAGCTTAACTCTAAGGGAGGAAGCAGCAGAATGTGCCTCTCACATCTAGCCTGTAGGAATTCAGGTTGGCAAGTTCTATGGGAAAGCCCATTGGCGCCTTCGTTCGAAACGGGTTTGGAAATTTCAGTTTCAAAATCTCTGTGAAAAAGCGTCAGAGAAGCTTCTCCGTTTAGAATCCAGCATATCTCACTGAACCGAAGAAGTGGTAGTTAGAAGGGAGTTAGAGCTGCAAGCAGTTTGGTTTGGGAAATTAGACGCGAAATGAAACTGCAAATGCCTTCCAACAGGCTTGGAAAAGTGTGTTCTATATCTCTGCCAAACAAACTCCCCGGAGGTTGAGCTTTCAGAAGCAAGTTTAACTCTAAGGGAGGAAGCAGCAGAATGTGCCTCTCACATCTAGCCTGTAGGAATTCAGGTTGGCAAGTTCTATGGGGAAGCCCATAGGCGCCTTCGTTGGAAACGGCATGGGAGATTTCAGTTTCAAAATCTCTGTGAAAAAGCGTCAGAGAAGCTTCTCCGTTTAGAATCCAGCATATCTCACTGAACCGAAGAAGTGGTATTTAGAAGGGAGTTAGAGCTGCAAGCAGTTTGGTTTGGGAAATTAGACGCGAAATGAAACTGCAAATGCCTTCCAACAGGCTTGGAAAAGTGTGTTCTATATCTCTGCCAAACAAACTCCCCGGAGGTTGAGCTTTCAGAAGCTAGTTTAACTCTAAGGGAGGAAGCAGCAGAATGTGCCTCTCACATCTAGCCTGTAGGAATTCAGGTTGGCAAGTTCTATGGGGAAGCCCATTGCTGCCTATGGTGAAAACGGCATGGGAGATTTCAGTTTCAAAATCTCTGTGAAAAAGCGTCAGAGAAGCTTCTCCGTTTAGAATCCAGCATATCTCACTGAACCGAAGAAGTGGTAGTTAGAAGGGAGTTAGAGCTGCAAGCAGTTTGGTTTGGGAAATTAGACGCGAAATGAAACTGCAAATGCCTTCCAACAGGCTTGGAAAAGTGTGTTCTATATCTCTGCCAAACAGAGTCCCCGGAGGTTGAGCTTTCAGAAGCAAGCTTAACTGTTAGGGAGGAAGCAGCAGAATGTGCCTCTCACATCTAGACTGTAGGAATTCAGGTTGGCAAGTTCTATGGGGAAGCCCATTGCTGCCTATGGTGGAAACGGCATGGGAGATTTCAGTTTCAAAATCTCTGTGAAAAAGCGTCAGAGAAGCTTCTCCGTTTAGAATCCAGCATATCTCACTGAACCGAAGAAGTGGTAGTTAGAAGGGAGTTAGAGCTGCAAGCAGTTTGGTTTGGGAAATTAGATGCGAAATGACACTGCAAAGGCCTTCCAACAGGCTTGGAAAAGTGTGTTCTATATCTCTGCCAAACAGACTCCCCGGAGGTTGAGCTTTCAGAAGCAAGCTTACCTCTTAGGGAGGAAGCAGCCGAATGTGCCTCTCACATCTAGCCTGTAGGAATTCAGGTTGGCAAGTTCTATGGGGAAGCCCATTGCTGCCTATGGTGGAAACGGCATGGGAGATTTCAGTTTCAAAATCTCTGTGAAAAAGCGTCAGAGAAGCTTCTCCGTTTAGAATCCAGCATATCTCACTGAACCGAAGAAGTGGTAGTTAGAAGGCAGTTAGAGCTGCAAGCAGTTTGGTTTGGGAAATTAGATGCGAAATGAAACTGCAAATGCCTTCCAACAGGCTTGGAAAAGTGTGTTCTATATCTCTGCCAAACAGACTCCCTGGAGGTTGAGCTTTCAGAAGCTAGTTTAACTCTAAGGGAGGAAGCAGCAGAATGTGCCTCTCACATCTAGCCTGTAGGAATTCAGGTTGGCAAGTTCTATGGGGAAGCCCATTGCTGGCTATGGTGGAAACAGCATGGGAGATTTCAGTTTCAAAATCTCTGTGAAAAAGCGTCAGAGAAGCTTCTCCGTTTAGAATCCAGCATATCTCACTGAACCAAAGAAGTGGTAGTTAGAAGGCAGTTAGAGCTGCAAGCAGTTTGGTTTGGGAAATTAGACGCGAAATGAAACTGCAAATGCCTTCCAACAGGCTTGGAAAAGTGTGTTCTATATCTCTGCCAAACAAACTCCCCGGACGTTGAGCTTTCAGAAGCTAGTTTAACTCTAAGGGAGGAAGCAGCAGAATGTGCCTCTCACATCTAGCCTGTAGGAATTCAGGTTGGCAAGTTCTATGGGGAAGCCCATTGGCGCCTTCGTTGGAAACGGGTTTGGAAATTTCAGTTTCAAAATCTCTGTGAAAAAGCGTCAGAGAAGCTTCTCCGTTTAGAATCCAGCATATCTCACTGAACCGAAGAAGTGGTAGTTAGAAGGGAGTTAGAGCTGCAAGCAGTTTGGTTTGGGAAATTAGACGCGAAATGAAACTGCAAATGCCTTCCAACAGGCTTGGAAAAGTGTGTTCTATATCTCTGCCAAACAAACTCCCCGGAGGTTGAGCTTTCAGAAGCAAGTTTAACTCTAAGGGAGGAAGCAGCAGAATGTGCCTCTCACATCTAGCCTGTAGGAATTCAGGTTGGCAAGTTCTATGGGGAAGCCCATTGCTGCCTATGGTGGAAACGGCATGGGAGATTTCAGTTTCAAAATCTCTGTGAAAAAGCGTCAGAGAAGCTTCTCCGTTTAGAATCCAGCATATCTCACTGAACCGAAGAAGTGGTAGTTAGAAGGGAGTTAGAGCTGCAAGCAATTTGGTTTGGGAAATTAGATGCGAAATGACACTGCAAAGGCCTTCCAACAGGCTTGGAAAAGTGTGTTCTATATCTCTGCCAAACAGACTCCCCGGAGGTTGAGCTTTCAGAAGCAAGCTTAACTCTTAGGGAGGAAGCAGCAGAATGTGCCTCTCACATCTAGCCTGTAGGAATTCAGGTTGGCAAGTTCCATGGGGAAGCCCATTGCTGCCTATGGTGGAAACGGCATGGGAGATTTCAGTTTCAAAATCTCTGTGAAAAAGCGTCAGAGAAGCTTCTCCGTTTAGAATCCAGCATATCTCACTGAACCGAAGAAGTGGTAGTTAGAAGGGAGTTAGAGCTGCAAGCAGTTTGGTTTGGGAAATTAGATGCGAAATGACACTGCAAAGGCCTTCCAACAGGCTTGGAAAAGTGTGTTCTATATCTGTGCCAAACAGAGTCCCCGTTGGTTGAGCTTTCAGAAGCAAGCTTAACTGTTAGGGAGGAAGCAGCAGAATGTGCCTCTCACATCTAGCCTGTAGGAATTCAGGTTGGCAAGTTCTATGGGGAAGCCCATTGGCGCCTTCGTTGGAAACGGGTTTGGAAATTTCAGTTTCAAAATCTCTGTGAAAAAGCGTCAGAGAAGCTTCTCCGTTTAGAATCCAGCATATCTCACTGAACCGAAGAAGTGGTAGTTAGAAGGGAGTTAGAGCTACAAGCAGTTTGGTTTGGGAAATTAGATGCGAAATGACACTGCCAAGGCCTTCCAACAGGCTTGGAAAAGTGTGTTCTATATCTCTGCCAAACAGACTCCCCGGAGGTTGAGCTTTCAGAAGCAAGCTTAACTCTTAGGGAGGAAGCAGTAGAATGTGCCTCTCACA
Source organism: Cynocephalus volans (assembly GCF_027409185.1). NCBI lineage: Eukaryota > Metazoa > Chordata > Mammalia > Dermoptera > Cynocephalidae > Cynocephalus > Cynocephalus volans. The sequence goes on from NW_026902400.1 coordinate 235,957, forward strand.
TCTAGCCTGTAGGAATTCAGGTTGGCAAGTTCTATGGGGAAGCCCATTGCTGCCTATGGTGGAAACGGCATGGGAGATTTCAGTTTCAAAATCTCTGTGAAAAAGCGTCAGAGAAGCTTCTCCGTTTAGAATCCAGCATATCTCACTGAACCGAAGAAGTGGTAGTTAGAAGGCAGTTAGAGCTGCAAGCAGTTTGGTTTGGGAAATTAGACGCGAAATGAAACTGCAAATGCCTTCCAACAGGCTTGGAAAAGTGTGTTCTATATCTCTGCCAAACAGACTCCCTAGAGGTTGAGCTTTCAGAAGCTAGTTTAACTCTAAGGGAGGAAGCAGCAGAATGTGCCTCTCACATCTAGCCTGTAGGAATTCAGGTTGGCAAGTTCTATGGGGAAGCCCATTGCTGGCTATGGTGGAAACCGCATGGGAGATTTCAGTTTCAAAATCTCTGTGAAAAAGCGTCAGAGAAGCTTCTCCGTTTAGAATCCAGCATATCTCACTGAACCGAAGAAGTGGTAGTTAGAAGGCAGTTAGAGCTGCAAGCAGTTTGGTTTGGGAAATTAGACGCGAAATGAAACTGCAAATGCCTTCCAACAGGCTTGGAAAAGTGTGTTCTATATCTCTGCCAAACAAACTCCCCGGACGTTGAGCTTTCAGAAGCTAGTTTAACTCTAAGGGAGGAAGCAGCAGAATGTGCCTCTCACATCTAGCCTGTAGGAATTCAGGTTGGCAAGTTCTATGGGGAAGCCCATTGGCGCCTTCGTTGGAAACGGGTTTGGAAATTACAGTTTCAAAATCTCTGTGAAAAAGCGTCAGAGAAGCTTCTCCGTTTAGAATCCAGCATATCTCACTGAACCGAAGAAGTGGTAGTTAGAAGGGAGTTAGAGCTGCAAGCAGTTTGGTTTGGGAAATTAGACGCGAAATGAAACTGCAAATGCCTTCCAACAGGCTTGGAAAAGTGTGTTCTATATCTCTGCCAAACAAACTCCCCGGAGGTTGAGCTTTCAGAAGCAAGTTTAACTCTAAGGGAGGAAGCAGCAGAATGTGCCTCTCACATCTAGCCTGTAGGAATTCAGGTTGGCAAGTTCTATGGGGAAGCCCATAGGCGCCTTCGTTGGAAACGGCATGGGAGATTTCAGTTTCAAAATCTCTGTGAAAAAGCGTCAGAGAAGCTTCTCCGTTTAGAATCCAGCATATCTCACTGAACCGAAGAAGTGGTAGTTAGAAGGGAGTTAGAGCTGCAAGCAGTTTGGTTTGGGAAATTAGACGCGAAATGAAACTGCAAATGCCTTCCAACAGGCTTGGAAAAGTGTGTTCTATATCTCTGCCAAACAAACTCCCCGGAGGTTGAGCTTTCAGAAGCTAGTTTAACTCTAAGGGAGGAAGCAGCAGAATGTGCCTCTCACATCTAGCCTGTAGGAATTCAGGTTGGCAAGTTCTATGGGGAAGCCCATTGCTGCCTATGGTGGAAACGGCATGGGAGATTTCAGTTTCAAAATCTCTGTGAAAAAGCGTCAGAGAAGCTTCTCCGTTTAGAATCCAGCATATCTCACTGAACCGAAGAAGTGGTAGTTAGAAGGGAGTTAGAGCTGCAAGCAGTTTGGTTTGGGAAATTAGATGCGAAATGACACTGCAAAGGCCTTGCAACAGGCTTGGAAAAGTGTGTTCTATATCTCTGCCAAACAGAGTCCCCGGAGGTTGAGCTTTCAGAAGCAAGCTTAACTGTTAGGGAGGGAGCAGCAGAATGTGCCTCTCACATCTAGCCTGTAGGAATTCAGGTTGGCAAGTTCTATGGGGAAGCCCATTGCTGCCTATGGTGGAAACGGCATGGGAGATTTCAGTTTCAAAATCTCTGTGAAAAAGCGTCAGAGAAGCTTCTCCGTTTAGAATCCAGCATATCTCACTGAACCGAAGAAGTGGTAGTTAGAAGGGAGTTAGAGCTGCAAGCAGTTTGGTTTGGGAAATTAGACGCGAAATGAAACTGCAAATGCCTTCCAACAGGCTTGGAAAAGTGTGTTCTATATCTCTGCCAAACAAACTCCCCGGAGGTTGAGCTTTCAGAAGCAAGTTTAACTCTAAGGGAGGAAGCAGCAGAATGTGCCTCTCACATCTAGCCTGTAGGAATTCAGGTTGGCAAGTTCCATGGGGAAGCCCATTGCTGCCTACGGTGGAAACGGCATGGGAGATTTCAGTTTCAAAATCTCTGTGAAAAAGCGTCAGAGAAGCTTCTCCGTTTAGAATCCAGCATATCTCACTGAACCGAAGAAGTGGTAGTTAGAAGGGAGTTAGAGCTGCAAGCAGTTTGGTTTGGGAAATTAGATGCGAAATGACACTGCAAAGGCCTTCCAACAGGCTTGGAAAAGTGTGTTCTATATCTCTGCCAAACAGAGTCCCCGGAGGTTGAGCTTTCAGAAGCAAGCTTAACTGTTAGGGAGGAAGCAGCAGAATGTGCCTCTCACATCTAGCCTGTAGGAATTCAGGTTGGCAAGTTCTATGGGGAAGCCCATTGCTGCCTATGGTGGAAACGGCATGGGAGATTTCAGTTTCAAAATCTCTGTGAAAAAGCGTCAGAGAAGCTTCTCCGTTTAGAATCCAGCATATCTCACTGAACCGAAGAAGTGGTAGTTAGAAGGGAGTTAGAGCTGCAAGCAGTTTGGTTTGGGAAATTAGACGCGAAATGAAACTGCAAATGCCTTAAAACAGGCTTGGAAAAGTGTGTTCTATATCTCTGCCAAACAGACTCCCCGGAGGTTGAGCTTTCAGAAGCTAGCTTAACTCTAAGGGAGGAAGCAGCAGAATGTGCCTCTCACATCTAGCCTGTAGGAATTCAGGTTGGCAAGTTCTATGGGAAAGCCCATTGGCGCCTTCGTTCGAAACGGGTTTGGAAATTTCAGTTTCAAAATCTCTGTGAAAAAGCGTCAGAGAAGCTTCTCCGTTTAGAATCCAGCATATCTCACTGAACCGAAGAAGTGGTAGTTAGAAGGGAGTTAGAGCTGCAAGCAGTTTGGTTTGGGAAATTAGACGCGAAATGAAACTGCAAATGCCTTCCAACAGGCTTGGAAAAGTGTGTTCTATATCTCTGCCAAACAAACTCCCCGGAGGTTGAGCTTTCAGAAGCTAGTTTAACTCTAAGGGAGGAAGCAGCAGAATGTGCCTCTCACATCTAGCCTGTAGGAATTCAGGTTGGCAAGTTCTATGGGGAAGCCCATTGCTGCCTATGGTGAAAACGGCATGGGAGATTTCAGTTTCAAAATCTCTGTGAAAAAGCGTCAGAGAAGCTTCTCCGTTTAGAATCCAGCATATCTCACTGAACCGAAGAAGTGGTAGTTAGAAGGGAGTTAGAGCTGCAAGCAGTTTGGTTTGGGAAATTAGACGCGAAATGAAACTGCAAATGCCTTCCAACAGGCTTGGAAAAGTGTGTTCTATATCTCTGCCAAACAGAGTCCCCGGAGGTTGAGCTTTCAGAAGCAAGCTTAACTGTTAGGGAGGAAGCAGCAGAATGTGCCTCTCACATCTAGACTGTAGGAATTCAGGTTGGCAAGTTCTATGGGGAAGCCCATTGCTGCCTATGGTGGAAACGGCATGGGAGATTTCAGTTTCAAAATCTCTGTGAAAAAGCGTCAGAGAAGCTTCTCCGTTTAGAATCCAGCATATCTCACTGAACCGAAGAAGTGGTAGTTAGAAGGGAGTTAGAGCTGCAAGCAGTTTGGTTTGGGAAATTAGATGCGAAATGACACTGCAAAGGCCTTCCAACAGGCTTTGAAAAGTGTGTTCTATATCTCTGCCAAACAGACTCCCCGGAGGTTGAGCTTTCAGAAGCAAGCTTACCTCTTAGGGAGGAAGCAGCCGAATGTGCCTCTCACATCTAGCCTGTAGGAATTCAGGTTGGCAAGTTCTATGGGGAAGCCCATTGCTGCCTATGGTGGAAACGGCATGGGAGATTTCAGTTTCAAAATCTCTGTGAAAAAGCGTCAGAGAAGCTTCTCCGTTTAGAATCCAGCATATCTCACTGAACCGAAGAAGTGGTAGTTAGAAGGCAGTTAGAGCTGCAAGCAGTTTGGTTTGGGAAATTAGATGCGAAATGAAACTGCAAATGCCTTCCAACAGGCTTGGAAAAGTGTGTTCTATATCTCTGCCAAACAGACTCCCTGGAGGTTGAGCTTTCAGAAGCTAGTTTAACTCTAAGGGAGGAAGCAGCAGAATGTGCCTCTCACATCTAGCCTGTAGGAATTCAGGTTGGCAAGTTCTATGGGGAAGCCCATTGCTGGCTATGGTGGAAACAGCATGGGAGATTTCAGTTTCAAAATCTCTGTGAAAAAGCGTCAGAGAAGCTTCTCCGTTTAGAATCCAGCATATCTCACTGAACCAAAGAAGTGGTAGTTAGAAGGCAGTTAGAGCTGCAAGCAGTTTGGTTTGGGAAATTAGACGCGAAATGAAACTGCAAATGCCTTCCAACAGGCTTGGAAAAGTGTGTTCTATATCTCTGCCAAACAAACTCCCCGGACGTTGAGCTTTCAGAAGCTAGTTTAACTCTAAGGGAGGAAGCAGCAGAATGTGCCTCTCACATCTAGCCTGTAGGAATTCAGGTTGGCAAGTTCTATGGGGAAGCCCATTGGCGCCTTCGTTGGAAACGGGTTTGGAAATTTCAGTTTCAAAATCTCTGTGAAAAAGCGTCAGAGAAGCTTCTCCGTTTAGAATCCAGCATATCTCACTGAACCGAAGAAGTGGTAGTTAGAAGGGAGTTAGAGCTGCAAGCAGTTTGGTTTGGGAAATTAGACGCGAAATGAAACTGCAAATGCCTTCCAACAGGCTTGGAAAAGTGTGTTCTATATCTCTGCCAAACAAACTCCCCGGAGGTTGAGCTTTCAGAAGCAAGTTTAACTCTAAGGGAGGAAGCAGCAGAATGTGCCTCTCACATCTAGCCTGTAGGAATTCAGGTTGGCAAGTTCTATGGGGAAGCCCATTGCTGCCTATGGTGGAAACGGCATGGGAGATTTCAGTTTCAAAATCTCTGTGAAAAAGCGTCAGAGAAGCTTCTCCGTTTAGAATCCAGCATATCTCACTGAACCGAAGAAGTGGTAGTTAGAAGGGAGTTAGAGCTGCAAGCAATTTGGTTTGGGAAATTAGATGCGAAATGACACTGCAAAGGCCTTCCAACAGGCTTGGAAAAGTGTGTTCTATATCTCTGCCAAACAGACTCCCCGGAGGTTGAGCTTTCAGAAGCAAGCTTAACTCTTAGGGAGGAAGCAGCAGAATGTGCCTCTCACATCTAGCCTGTAGGAATTCAGGTTGGCAAGTTCCATGGGGAAGCCCATTGCTGCCTATGGTGGAAACGGCATGGGAGATTTCAGTTTCAAAATCTCTGTGAAAAAGCGTCAGAGAAGCTTCTCCGTTTAGAATCCAGCATATCTCACTGAACCGAAGAAGTGGTAGTTAGAAGGGAGTTAGAGCTGCAAGCAGTTTGGTTTGGGAAATTAGATGCGAAATGACACTGCAAAGGCCTTCCAACAGGCTTGGAAAAGTGTGTTCTATATCTGTGCCAAACAGAGTCCCCGTTGGTTGAGCTTTCAGAAGCAAGCTTAACTGTTAGGGAGGAAGCAGCAGAATGTGCCTCTCACATCTAGCCTGTAGGAATTCAGGTTGGCAAGTTCTATGGGGAAGCCCATTGGCGCCTTCGTTGGAAACGGGTTTGGAAATTTCAGTTTCAAAATCTCTGTGAAAAAGCGTCAGAGAAGCTTCTCCGTTTAGAATCCAGCATATCTCACTGAACCGAAGAAGTGGTAGTTAGAAGGGAGTTAGAGCTACAAGCAGTTTGGTTTGGGAAATTAGATGCGAAATGACACTGCAAAGGCCTTCCAACAGGCTTGGAAAAGTGTGTTCTATATCTCTGCCAAACAGACTCCCCGGAGGTTGAGCTTTCAGAAGCAAGCTTAACTCTTAGGGAGGAAGCAGTAGAATGTGCCTCTCACATCTAGCCTGTAGGAATTCAGGTTGGCAAGTTCTATGGGGAAGCCCATTGCTGCCTATGGTGGAAACGGCATGGGAGATTTCAGTTTCAAAATCTCTGTGAAAAAGCGTCAGAGAAGCTTCTCCGTTTAGAATCCAGCATATCTCACTGAACCGAAGAAGTGGTAGTTAGAAGGCAGTTAGAGCTGCAAGCAGTTTGGTTTGGGAAATTAGACGCGAAATGAAACTGCAAATGCCTTCCAACAGGCTTGGAAAAGTGTGTTCTATATCTCTGCCAAACAGACTCCCTAGAGGTTGAGCTTTCAGAAGCTAGTTTAACTCTAAGGGAGGAAGCAGCAGAATGTGCCTCTCACATCTAGCCTGTAGGAATTCAGGTTGGCAAGTTCTATGGGGAAGCCCATTGCTGGCTATGGTGGAAACCGCATGGGAGATTTCAGTTTCAAAATCTCTGTGAAAAAGCGTCAGAGAAGCTTCTCCGTTTAGAATCCAGCATATCTCACTGAACCGAAGAAGTGGTAGTTAGAAGGCAGTTAGAGCTGCAAGCAGTTTGGTTTGGGAAATTAGACGCGAAATGAAACTGCAAATGCCTTCCAACAGGCTTGGAAAAGTGTGTTCTATATCTCTGCCAAACAAACTCCCCGGACGTTGAGCTTTCAGAAGCTAGTTTAACTCTAAGGGAGGAAGCAGCAGAATGTGCCTCTCACATCTAGCCTGTAGGAATTCAGGTTGGCAAGTTCTATGGGGAAGCCCATTGGCGCCTTCGTTGGAAACGGGTTTGGAAATTACAGTTTCAAAATCTCTGTGAAAAAGCGTCAGAGAAGCTTCTCCGTTTAGAATCCAGCATATCTCACTGAACCGAAGAAGTGGTAGTTAGAAGGGAGTTAGAGCTGCAAGCAGTTTGGTTTGGGAAATTAGACGCGAAATGAAACTGCAAATGCCTTCCAACAGGCTTGGAAAAGTGTGTTCTATATCTCTGCCAAACAAACTCCCCGGAGGTTGAGCTTTCAGAAGCAAGTTTAACTCTAAGGGAGGAAGCAGCAGAATGTGCCTCTCACATCTAGCCTGTAGGAATTCAGGTTGGCAAGTTCTATGGGGAAGCCCATTGCTGCCTATGGTGGAAACGGCATGGGAGATTTCAGTTTCAAAATCTCTGTGAAAAAGCGTCAGAGAAGCTTCTCCGTTTAGAATCCAGCATATCTCACTGAACCGAAGAAGTGGTAGTTAGAAGGGAGTTAGAGCTGCAAGCAGTTTGGTTTGGGAAATTAGACGCGAAATGAAACTGCAAATGCCTTCCAACAGGCTTGGAAAAGTGTGTTCTATATCTCTGCCAAACAGACTCCCTGGAGGTTGAGCTTTCAGAAGCTAGTTTAACTCTAAGGGAGGAAGCACCAGAATGTGCCTCTCACATCTAGCCTGTAGGAATTCAGGTTGGCAAGTTCTATGAGGAAGCCCTTGCTGGCTATGGTGGAAACAGCATGGGAGATTTCAGTTCCAAAATCTCTGTGAAAAAGCGTCATAGAAGCTTCTCCGTTTAGAATCCAGCATATCTCACTGAACCGAAGAAGTGGTAGTTAGAAGGGAGTTAGAGCTGCAAGCAGTTTGGTTTGGGAAATTAGACGCGAAATGAAACTGCAAATGCCTTCCAACAGGCTTGGAAAAGTGTGTTCTATATCTCTGCCAAACAAACTCCCCGGAGGTTGAGCTTTCAGAAGCTAGTTTAACTCTAAGGGAGGAAGCAGCAGAATGTGCCTCTCACATCTAGCCTGTAGGAATTCAGGTTGGCAAGTTCTATGGGGAAGCCCATAGGCGCCTTCGTTGGAAACGGGTTTGGAAATTTCAGTTTCAAAATCTCTGTGAAAAAGCGTCAGAGAAGCTTCTCCGTTTAGAATCCAGCATATCTCACTGAACCGAAGAAGTGGTAGTTAGAAGGGAGTTAGAGCTGCAAGCAGTTTGGTTTGGGAAATTAGATGCGAAATGACACTGCAAAGGCCTTGCAACAGGCTTGGAAAAGTGTGTTCTATATCTCTGCCAAACAGAGTCCCCGGAGGTTGAGCTTTCAGAAGCAAGCTTAACTGTTAGGGAGGGAGCAGCAGAATGTGCCTCTCACATCTAGCCTGTAGGAATTCAGGTTGGCAAGTTCTATGGGGAAGCCCATTGCTGCCTATGGTGGAAACGGCATGGGAGATTTCAGTTTCAAAATCTCTGTGAAAAAGCGTCAGAGAAGCTTCTCCGTTTAGAATCCAGCATATCTCACTGAACCGAAGAAGTGGTAGTTAGAAGGGAGTTAGAGCTGCAAGCAGTTTGGTTTGGGAAATTAGACGCGAAATGAAACTGCAAATGCCTTCCAACAGGCTTGGAAAAGTGTGTTCTATATCTCTGCCAAACAAACTCCCCGGAGGTTGAGCTTTCAGAAGCAAGTTTAACTCTAAGGGAGGAAGCAGCAGAATGTGCCTCTCACATCTAGCCTGTAGGAATTCAGGTTGGCAAGTTCTATGGGAAAGCCCATTGGCGCCTTCGTTGGAAACGGGTTTGGAAATTTCAGTTTCAAAATCTCTGTGAAAAAGCGTCAGAGAAGCTTCTCCGTTTAGAATCCAGCATATCTCACTGAACCGAAGAAGTGGTAGTTAGAAGGGAGTTAGAGCTGCAAGCAGTTTGGTTTGGGAAATTAGACGCGAAATGAAACTGCAAATGCCTTCCAACAGGCTTGGAAAAATGTGTTCTATATCTCTGCCAAACAAACTTCCCGGAGGTTGAGCTTTCAGAAGCAAGTTTAACTCTAAGGGAGGAAGCAGCAGAATGTGCCTCTCACATCTAGCCTGTAGGAATTCAGGTTGGCAAGTTCTATGGGGAAGCCCATTGCTGCCTATGGTGGAAACGGCATGGGAGATTTCAGTTTCAAAATCTCTGTGAAAAAGCGTCAGAGAAGCTTCTCCGTTTAGAATCCAGCATATCTCACTGAACCGAAGAAGTGGTAGTTAGAAGGGAGTTAGAGCTGCAAGCAGTTTGGTTTGGGAAATTAGACGCGAAATGAAACTGCAAATGCCTTCCAACAGGCTTGGAAAAGTGTGTTCTATATCTCTGCCAAACAAACTCCCCGGAGGTTGAGCTTTCAGAAGCTAGTTTAACTCTAAGGGAGGAAGCAGCAGAATGTGCCTCTCACATCTAGCCTGTAGGAATTCAGGTTGGCAAGTTCTATGGGGAAGCCCATTGCTGCCTATGGTGAAAACGGCATGGGAGATTTCAGTTTCAAAATCTCTGTGAAAAAGCGTCAGAGAAGCTTCTCCGTTTAGAATCCAGCATATCTCACTGAACCGAAGAAGTGGTAGTTAGAAGGGAGTTAGAGCTGCAAGCAGTTTGGTTTGGGAAATTAGACGCGAAATGAAACTGCAAATTCCTTCCAACAGGCTTGGAAAATTGTGTTCTATATCTCTGCCAAACAGAGTCCCCGGAGGTTGAGCTTTCAGAAGCAAGCTTAACTGTTAGGGAGGAAGCAGCAGAATGTGCCTCTCACATCTAGCCTGTAGGAATTCAGGTTGGCAAGTTCTATGGGGAAGCCCATTGCTGCCTATGGTGGAAACGGCATGGGAGATTTCAGTTTCAAAATCTCTGTGAAAAAGCGTCAGAGAAGCCTCTCCGTTTAGAATCCAGCATATCTCACTGAACCGAAGAAGTGGTAGTTAGAAGGGAGTTAGAGCTGCAAGCAGTTTGGTTTGGGAAATTAGACGCGAAATGAAACTGCAAATGCCTTAAAACAGGCTTGGAAAAGTGTGTTCTATATCTCTGCCAAACAGACTCCCCGGAGGTTGAGCTTTCAGAAGCTAGCTTAACTCTAAGGGAGGAAGCAGCAGAATGTGCCTCTCACATCTAGCCTGTAGGAATTCAGGTTGGCAAGTTCTATGGGAAAGCCCATTGGCGCCTTCGTTGGAAACGGGTTTGGAAATTTCAGTTTCAAAATCTCTGTGAAAAAGCGTCAGAGAAGCTTCTCCGTTTAGAATCCAGCATATCTCACTGAACCGAAGAAGTGGTAGTTAGAAGGGATTTAGAGCTGCAAGCAGTTTGGTTTGGGAAATTAGACGCGAAATGAAACTGCAAATGCCTTCCAACAGGCTTGGAAAAGTGTGTTCTATATCTTTGCCAAACAAACTCCCCGGAGGTTGAGCTTTCAGAAGCAAGTTTAACTCTAAGGGAGGAAGCAGCAGAATGTGCCTCTCACATCTAGCCTTTAGGAATTCAGGTTGGCAAGTTCTATGGGGAAGCCCATTGCTGCCTATGGTGGAAACGGCATGGGAGATTTCAGTTTCAAAATCTCTGTGAAAAAGCGTCAGAGAAGCTTCTCCGTTTAGAATCCAGCATATCTCACTGAACCGAAGAAGTGGTAGTTAGAAGGGAGTTAGAGCTGCAAGCAGTTTGGTTTGGGAAATTAGACGCGAAATGAAACTGCAAATGCCTTCCAACAGGCTTGGAAAAGTGTGTTCTATATCTCTGCCAAACAAACTCCCCGGAGGTTGAGCTTTCAGAAGCAAGTTTAACTCTAAGGGAGGAAGCAGCAGAATGTGCCTCTCACATCTAGCCTGTAGGAATTCAGGTTGGCAAGTTCTATGGGGAAGCCCATAGGCGCCTTCGTTGGAAACGGCATGGGAGATTTCAGTTTCAAAATCTCTGTGAAAAAGCGTCAGAGAAGCTTCTCCGTTTAGAATCCAGCATATCTCACTGAACCGAAGAAGTGGTAGTTAGAAGGGAGTTAGAGCTGCAAGCAGTTTGGTTTGGGAAATTAGACGCGAAATGAAACTGCAAATGCCTTCCAACAGGCTTGGAAAAGTGTGTTCTATATCTTTGCCAAACAAACTCCCCGGAGGTTGAGCTTTCAGAAGCAAGTTTAACTCTAAGGGAGGAAGCAGCAGAATGTGCCTCTCACATCTAGCCTTTAGGAATTCAGGTTGGCAAGTTCTATGGGGAAGCCCATTGCTGCCTATGGTGGAAACGGCATGGGAGATTTCAGTTTCAAAATCTCTGTGAAAAAGCGTCAGAGAAGCTTCTCCGTTTAGAATCCAGCATATCTCACTGAACCGAAGAAGTGGTAGTTAGAAGGGAGTTAGAGCTGCAAGCAGTTTGGTTTGGGAAATTAGACGCGAAATGAAACTGCAAATGCCTTCCAACAGGCTTGGAAAATTGTGTTCTATATCTCTGCCAAACAAACTCCCCGGAGGTTGAGCTTTCAGAAGCAAGTTTAACTCTAAGGGAGGAAGCAGCAGAATGTGCCTCTCACATCTAGCCTGTAGGAATTCAGGTTGGCAAGTTCTATGGGGAAGCCCATAGGCGCCTTCGTTGGAAACGGCATGGGAGATTTCAGTTTCAAAATCTCTGTGAAAAAGCGTCAGAGAAGCTTCTCCGTTTAGAATCCAGCATATCTCACTGAACCGAAGAAGTGGTAGTTAGAAGGGAGTTAGAGCTGCAAGCAGTTTGGTTTGGGAAATTAGACGCGAAATGAAACTGCAAATGCCTTCCAACAGGCTTGGAAAAGTGTGTTCTATATCTCTGCCAAACAAACTCCCCGGAGGTTGAGCTTTCAGAAGCTAGTTTAACTCTAAGGGAGGAAGCAGCAGAATGTGCCCCTCACATCTAGCCTGTAGGAATTCAGGTTGGCAAGTTCTATGGGGAAGCCCATTGCTGCCTATGGTGGAAACGGCATGGGAGATTTCAGTTTCAAAATCTCTGTGAAAAAGCGTCAGAGAAGCTTCTCCGTTTAGAATCCAGCATATCTCACTGAACCGAAGAAGTGGTAGTTAGAAGGGAGTTAGAGCTGCAAGCAGTTTGGTTTGGGAAATTAGTTGCGAAATGACACTGCAAAGGCCTTGCAACAGGCTTGGAAAAGTGTGTTCTATATCTCTGCCAAACAGAGTCCCCGGAGGTTGAGCTTTCAGAAGCAAGCTTAACTGTTAGGGAGGGAGCAGCAGAATGTGCCTCTCACATCTAGCCTGTAGGAATTCAGGTTGGCAAGTTCTATGGGGAAGCCCATTGCTGCCTATGGTGGAAACGGCATGGGAGATTTCAGTTTCAAAATCTCTGTGAAAAAGCGTCAGAGAAGCTTCTCCGTTTAGAATCCAGCATATCTCACTGAACCGAAGAAGTGGTAGTTAGAAGGGAGTTAGAGCTGCAAGCAGTTTGGTTTGGGAAATTAGACGCGAAATGAAACTGCAAATGCCTTCCAACAGGCTTGGAAAAGTGTGTTCTATATCTCTGCCAAACAAACTCCCCGGAGGTTGAGCTTTCAGAAGCAAGTTTAACTCTAAGGGAGGAAGCAGCAGAATGTGCCTCTCACATCTAGCCTGTAGGAATTCAGGTTGGCAAGTTCCATGGGGAAGCCCATTGCTGCCTACGGTGGAAACGGCATGGGAGATTTCAGTTTCAAAATCTCTGTGAAAAAGCGTCAGAGAAGCTTCTCCGTTTAGAATCCAGCATATCTCACTGAACCGAAGAAGTGGTAGTTAGAAGGGAGTTAGAGCTGCAAGCAGTTTGGTTTGGGAAATTAGATGCGAAATGACACTGCAAAGGCCTTCCAACAGGCTTGGAAAAGTGTGTTCTATATCTCTGCCAAACAGAGTCCCCGGAGGTTGAGCTTTCAGAAGCAAGCTTAACTGTTAGGGAGGAAGCAGCAGAATGTGCCTCTCACATCTACCCTGTAGGAATTCAGGTTGGCAAGTTCTATGGGGAAGCCCATTGCTGCCTATGGTGGAAACGGCATGGGAGATTTCAGTTTCAAAATCTCTGTGAAAAAGCGTCAGAGAAGCTTCTCCGTTTAGAATCCAGCATATCTCACTGAACCGAAGAAGTGGTAGTTAGAAGGGAGTTAGAGCTGCAAGCAGTTTGGTTTGGGAAATTAGACGCGAAATGAAACTGCAAATGCCTTAAAACAGGCTTGGAAAAGTGTGTTCTATATCTCTGCCAAACAGACTCCCCGGAGGTTGAGCTTTCAGAAGCTAGCTTAACTCTAAGGGAGGAAGCAGCAGAATGTGCCTCTCACATCTAGCCTGTAGGAATTCAGGTTGGCAAGTTCTATGGGAAAGCCCAATGGCGCCTTCGTTGGAAACGGGTTTGGAAATTTCAGTTTCAAAATCTCTGTGAAAAAGCGTCAGAGAAGCTTCTCCGTTTAGAATCCAGCATATCTCACTGAACCGAAGAAGTGGTAGTTAGAAGGGAGTTAGAGCTGCAAGCAGTTTGGTTTGGGAAATTAGACGCGAAATGAAACTGCAAATGCCTTCCAACAGGCTTGGAAAAGTGTGTTCTATATCTCTGCCAAACAAACTCCCCGGAGGTTGAGCTTTCAGAAGCAAGTTTAACTCTAAGGGAGGAAGCAGCAGAATGTGCCTCTCACATCTAGCCTGTAGGAATTCAGGTTGGCAAGTTCTATGGGGAAGCCCATAGGCGCCTTCGTTGGAAACGGCATGGGAGATTTCAGTTTCAAAATCTCTGTGAAAAAGCGTCAGAGAAGCTTCTCCGTTTAGAATCCAGCATATCTCACTGAACCGAAGAAGTGGTAGTTAGAAGGGAGTTAGAGCTGCAAGCAGTTTGGTTTGGGAAATTAGACGCGAAATGAAACTGCAAATGCCTTCCAACAGGCTTGGAAAAGTGTGTTCTATATCTCTGCCAAACAAACTCCCCGGAGGTTGAGCTTTCAGAAGCTAGTTTAACTCTAAGGGAGGAAGCAGCAGAATGTGCCTCTCACATCTAGCCTTTAGGAATTCAGGTTGGCAAGTTCTATGGGGAAGCCCATTGCTGCCTATGGTGAAAACGGCATGGGAGATTTCAGTTTCAAAATCTCTGTGAAAAAGCGTCAGAGAAGCTTCTCCGTTTAGAATCCAGCATATCTCACTGAACCGAAGAAGTGGTAGTTAGAAGGGAGTTAGAGCTGCAAGCAGTTTGGTTTGGGAAATTAGACGCGAAATGAAACTGCAAATGCCTTCCAACAGGCTTGGAAAAGTGTGTTCTATATCTCTGCCAAACAGAGTCCCCGGAGGTTGAGCTTTCAGAAGCAAGCTTAACTGTTAGGGAGGAAGCAGCAGAATGTGCCTCTCACATCTAGACTGTAGGAATTCAGGTTGGCAAGTTCTATGGGGAAGCCCATTGCTGCCTATGGTGGAAACGGCATGGGAGATTTCAGTTTCAAAATCTCTGTGAAAAAGCGTCAGAGAAGCTTCTCCGTTTAGAATCCAGCATATCTCACTGAACCGAAGAAGTGGTAGTTAGAAGGGAGTTAGAGCTGCAAGCAGTTTGGTTTGGGAAATTAGACGCGAAATGAAACTGCAAATGCCTTCCAACAGGCTTGGAAAAGTGTGTTCTATATCTCTGCCAAACAAACTCCCCGGAGGTTGAGCTTTCAGAAGCTAGTTTAACTCTAAGGGAGGAAGCAGCAGAATGTGCCTCTCACATCTAGCCTGTAGGAATTCAGGTTGGCAAGTTCTATGGGGAAGCCCATTGCTGCCTATGGTGGAAACGGCATGGGAGATTTCAGTTTCAAAATCTCTGTGAAAAAGCGTCAGAGAAGCTTCTACGTTTAGAATCCAGCATATCTCACTGAACCGAAGAAGTGGTAGTTAGAAGGGAGTTAGAGCTGCAAGCAGTTTGGTTTGGGAAATTAGATGCGAAATGACACTGCAAAGGCCTTGCAACAGGCTTGGAAAAGTGTGTTCTATATCTCTGCCAAACAGAGTCCCCGGAGGTTGAGCTTTCAGAAGCTAGCTTAACTGTTAGGGAGGAAGCAGCAGAATGTGCCTCTCACATCTAGCCTGTAGGAATTCAGGTTGGCAAGTTCTATGGGGAAGCCCATTGCTGCCTATGGTGGAAACAGCTTGGGAGATTTCAGTTTCAAAATCTCTGTGAAAAAGCGTCAGAGAAGCTTCTCCGTTTAGAATCCAGCATATCTCACTGAACCGAAGAAGTGGTAGTTAGAAGGGAGTTAGAGCTGCAAGCAGTTTGGTTTGGGAAATTAGACGCGAAATGAAACTGCAAATGCCTACCAACAGGCTTGGAAAAGTGTGTTCTATATCTCTGCCAAACAAACTCCCCGGAGGTTGAGCTTTCAGAAGCTAGTTTAACTCTAAGGGAGGAAGCAGCAGAATGTGCCTCTCACATCTAGCCTTTAGGAATTCAGGTTGGCAAGTTCTATGGGGAAGCCCATTGGCGCCTTCGTTGGAAACGGGTTTGGAAATTTCACTTTCAAAATCTCTGTGAAAAAGCGTCAGAGAAGCTTCTCCGTTTAGAATCCAGCATATCTCACTGAACCGAAGAAGTGGTAGTTAGAAGGGAGTTAGAGCTGCAAGCAGTTTGGTTTGGGAAATTAGATGCGAAATGACACTGCAAAGGCCTTCCAACAGGCTTGGAAAAGTGTGTTCTATATCTCTGCCAAACAGACTCCCTGGAGGTTGAGCTTTCAGAAGCTAGTTTAACTCTAAGGGAGGAAGCAGCAAAATGTGCCTCTCACATCTAGCCTGTAGGAATTCAGGTTGGCAAGTTCTATGGGGAAGCCCATTGCTGCCTATGGTGGAAACGGCATGGGAGATTTCAGTTTCAAAATCTCTGTGAAAAAGCGTCAGAGAAGCTTCTCCGTTTAGAATCCAGCATATCTCACTGAACCGAAGAAGTGGTAGTTAGAAGGGAGTTAGAGCTGCAAGCAGTTTGGTTTGGGAAATTAGATGCGAAATGAAACTGCAAATGCCTTCCAACAGGCTTGGAAAAGTGTGTTCTATATCTCTGCCAAACAAACTCCCCGGACGTTGAGCTTTCAGAAGCTAGTTTAACTCTAAGGGAGGAAGCAGCAGAATGTGCCTCTCACATCTAGCCTGTAGGAATTCAGGTTGGCAAGTTCTATGGGGAAGCCCATAATCGCCTTCGTTGGAAACGGGTTTGGAAATTTCAGTTTCAAAATCTCTGTGAAAAAGCGTCAGAGAAGCTTCTCCGTTTAGAATCCAGCATATCTCACTGAACCGAAGAAGTGGTAGTTAGAAGGGAGTTAGAGCTGCAAGCAGTTTGGTTTGGGAAATTAGACGCGAAATGAAACTGCAAATGCCTTCCAACAGGCTTGGAAAAGTGTGTTCTATATCTCTGCCAAACAAACTCCCCGGAGGTTGAGCTTTCAGAAGCTAGTTTAACTCTAAGGGAGGAAGCAGCAGAATGTGCCTCTCACATCTAGCCTTTAGGAATTCAGGTTGGCAAGTTCTATGGGGAAGCCCATTGGCGCCTTCGTTGGAAACGGGTTTGGAAATTTCACTTTCAAAATCTCTGTGAAAAAGCGTCAGAGAAGCTTCTCCGTTTAGAATCCAGCATATCTCACTGAACCGAAGAAGTGGTAGTTAGAAGGGAGTTAGAGCTGCAAGCAGTTTGGTTTGGGAAATTAGATGCGAAATGACACTGCAAAGGCCTTCCAACAGGCTTGGAAAAGTGTGTTCTATATCTCTGCCAAACAGACTCCCTGGAGGTTGAGCTTTCAGAAGCTAGTTTAACTCTAAGGGAGGAAGCAGCAGAATGTGCCTCTCACATCTAGCCTGTAGGAATTCAGGTTGGCAAGTTCTATGGGGAAGCCCATTGCTGCCTATGGTGGAAACGGCATGGGAGATTTCAGTTTCAAAATCTCTGTGAAAAAGCGTCAGAGAAGCTTCTCCGTTTAGAATCCAGCATATCTCACTGAACCGAAGAAGTGGTAGTTAGAAGGGAGTTAGAGCTGCAAGCAGTTTGGTTTGGGAAATTAGACGCGAAATGAAACTGCAAATGCCTTCCAACAGGCTTGGAAAAGTGTGTTCTATATCTCTGCCAAACAAACTCCCCGGAGGTTGAGCTTTCAGAAGCTAGTTTAACTCTAAGGGAGGAAGCAGCAGAATGTGCCTCTCACATCTAGCCTGTAGGAATTCAGGTTGGCAAGTTCTATGGGGAAGCCCATTGCTGCCTATGGTGAAAACGGCATGGGAGATTTCAGTTTCAAAATCTCTGTGAAAAAGCGTCAGAGAAGCTTCTCCGTTTAGAATCCAGCATATCTCACTGAACCGAAGAAGTGGTAGTTAGAAGGGAGTTAGAGCTGCAAGCAGTTTGGTTTGGGAAATTAGACGCGAAATGAAACTGCAAATGCCTTCCAACAGGCTTGGAAAAGTGTGTTCTATATCTCTGCCAAACAGACTCCCTGGAGGTTGAGCTTTCAGAAGCTAGTTTAACTCTAAGGGAGGAAGCAGCAGAATGTGCCTCTCACATCTAGCCTGTAGGAATTCAGGTTGGCAAGTTCTATGGGGAAGCCCATTGCTGGCTATGGTGGAAACAGCATGGGAGATTTCAGTTTCAAAATCTCTGTGAAAAAGCGTCATAGAAGCTTCTCCGTTTAGAATCCAGCATATCTCACTGAACCGAAGAACTGGTAGTTAGAAGGCAGTTAGAGCTGCAAGCAGTTTGGTTTGGGAAATTAGACGTGAAATGAAACTGCAAATGCCTTCCAACAGGCTTGGAAAAGTGTGTTCTATATCTCTGCCAAACAAACTCCCCGGAGGTTGAGCTTTCAGAAGCAAGCTTAACTGTTAGGGAGGGAGCAGCAGAATGTGCCTCTCACATCTAGCCTGTAGGAATTCAGGTTGGCAAGTTCTATGGGGAAGCCCATTGCTGCCTATGGTGGAAACGGCATGGGAGATTTCAGTTCCAAATCTCTGTGAAAAAGCGTCAGAGAAGCTTCTCCGTTTAGAATCCAGCATATCTCACTGAACCGAAGAAGTGGTAGTTAGAAGGGAGTTAGAGCTGCAAGCAGTTTGGTTTGGGAAATTAGACGCGAAATGAAACTGCAAATGCCTTCCAACAGGCTTGGAAAAGTGTGTTCTATATCTCTGTCAAACAAACTCCCCGGAGGTTGAGCTTTCAGAAGCAAGTTTAACTCTAAGGGAGGAAGCAGCAGAATGTGCCTCTCACATCTAGCCTGTAGGAATTCAGGTTGGCAAGTTCCATGGGGAAGCCCATTGCTGCCTACGGTGGAAACGGCATGGGAGATTTCAGTTACAAAATCTCTGTGAAAAAGCGTCAGAGAAGCTTCTCCGTTTAGAATCCAGCATATCTCACTGAACCGAAGAAGTGGTAGTTAGAAGGGAGTTAGAGCTTCAAGCAGTTTAGTTTGGGAAATTAGATGCGAAATGACACTGCAAAGGCCTTCCAACAGGCTTGGAAAAGTGTGTTCTATATCTCTGCCAAACAGAGTCCCCGGAGGTTGAGCTTTCAGAAGCAAGCTTAACTGTTAGGGAGGAAGCAGCAGAATGTGCCTCTCACATCTAGCCTGTAGGAATTCAGGTTGGCAAGTTCTATGGGGAAGCCCATTGCTGCCTAATGTGGAAACGGCATGGGAGATTTCAGTTTCAAAATCTCTGTGAAAAAGCGTCAGAGAAGCTTCTCCGTTTAGAATCCAGCATATCTCACTGAACCGAAGAAGTGGTAGTTAGAAGGGAGTTAGAGCTGCAAGCAGTTTGGTTTGGGAAATTAGACGCGAAATGAAACTGCAAATGCCTTCCAACAGGCTTGGAAAAGTGTGTTCTATATCTCTGCCAAACAAACTCCCCGGAGGTTGAGCTTTCAGAAGCTAGTTTAACTCTAAGGGAGGAAGCAGCAGAATGTGCCTCTCACATCTAGCCTGTAGGAATTCAGTTTGGCAAGTTCTATGGGGAAGCCCATTGGCGCCTTCGTTGGAAACGGGTTTGGAAATTTCAGTTTCAAAATCTCTGTGAAAAAGCGTCAGAGAAGCTTCTCCGTTTAGAATCCAGAATATCTCACTGAACCGAAGAAGTGGTAGTTAGAAGGGAGTTAGAGCTGCAAGCAATTTGGTTTGGGAAATTAGATGCGAAATGACACAGCAAAGGCCTTCCAACAGGCTTGGAAAAGTGTGTTCTATATCTCTGCCAAACAGACTCCCCGGAGGTTGAGCTTTCAGAAGCAAGCTTAACTCTTAGGGAGGAAGCAGCCGAATGTGCCTCTCACATCTAGCCTGTAGGAATTCAGGTTGGCAAGTTCTATGGGGAAGCCCATTGCTGCCTATGGTGGAAACGGCATGGGAGATTTCAGTTTCAAAATCTCTGTGAAAAAGCGTCAGAGAAGCTTCTCCGTTTAGAATCCAGCATATCTCACTGAACCGAAGAAGTGGTAGTTAGAAGGCAGTTAGAGCTGCAAGCAGTTTGGTTTGGGAAATTAGACGCGAAATGAAACTGCAAATGCCTTCCAACAGGCTTGGAAAAGTGTGTTCTATATCTCTGCCAAACAAACTCCCCGGAGGTTGAGCTTTCAGAAGCTAGTTTAACTCTAAGGGAGGAAGCAGCAGAATGTGCCTCTCACATCTAGCCTGTAGGAATTCAGGGTGGCAAGTTCTATGGGGAAGCCCATTGCTGCCTATGGTGGAAACGGCATGGGAGATTTCAGTTTCAAAATCTCTGTGAAAAAGCGTCAGAGAAGCTTCTCCGTTTACAATCCAGCATATCTCACTGAACCGAAGAAGTGGTAGTTAGAAGGGAGTTAGAGCTGCAAGCAGTTTGGTTTGGGAAATTAGACGCGAAATGAAACTGCAAATGCCTTCCAACAGGCTTGGAAAAGTGTGTTCTATATCCCTGCCAAACAAACTCCCCGGAGGTTGAGCTTTCAGAAGCTAGTTTAACTCTAAGGGAGGAAGCAGCAGAATGTGCCTCTCACATCTAGCCTGTAGGAATTCAGGTTGGCAAGTTCTATGGGGAAGCCCATAGGCGCCTTCGTTGGAAACGGGTTTGGAAATTTCAGTTTCAAAATCTCTGTGAAAAAGCGTCAGAGAAGCTTCTCCGTTTAGAATCCAGCATATCTCACTGAACCGAAGAAGTGGTAGTTAGAAGGGAGTTAGAGCTGCAAGCAGTTTGGTTTGGGAAATTAGACGCGAAATGAAACTGCAAATGCCTTCCAACAGGCTTGGAAAATTGTGTTCTATATCTCTGCCAAACAAACTCCCCGGAGGTTGAGCTTTCAGAAGCAAGTTTAACTCTAAGGGAGGAAGCAGCAGAATGTGCCTCTCACATCTAGCCTGTAGGAATTCAGGTTGGCAAGTTCTATGGGGAAGCCCATTGCTGCCTATGGTGGAAACGGCATGGGAGATTTCAGTTTCAAAATCTCTGTGAAAAAGCGTCAGAGAAGCTTCTCCGTTTAGAATCCAGCATATCTCACTGAACCGAAGAAGTGGTAGTTAGAAGGGAGTTAGAGCTGCAAGCAGTTTGGTTTGGGAAATTAGATGCGAAATGACACTGCAAAGGCCTTGCAACAGGCTTGGAAAAGTGTGTTCTATATCTCTGCCAAACAGAGTCCCCGGAGGTTGAGCTTTCAGAAGCAAGCTTAACTGTTAGGGAGGAAGCAGCAGAATGTGCCTCTCACATCTAGCCTGTAGGAATTCAGGTTGGCAAGTTCTATGGGGAAGCCCATTGCTGCCTATGGTGGAAACGGCATGGGAGATTTCAGTTTCAAAATCTCTGTGAAAAAGCGTCAGAGAAGCTTCTCCGTTTAGAATCCAGCATATCTCACTGAACCGAAGAAGTGGTAGTTAGAAGGGAGTTAGAGCTGCAAGCAGTTTGGTTTGGGAAATTAGACGCGAAATGAAACTGCAAATGCCTTCCAACAGGCTTGGAAAAGTGTGTTCTATATCTCTGCCAAACAAAGTCCCCGGAGGTTGAGCTTTCAGAAGCTAGTTTAACTCTAAGGGAGGAAGCAGCAGAATGTGCCTCTCACATCTAGCCTTTAGGAATTCAGGTTGGCAAGTTCTATGGGGAAGCCCATTGCTGCCTATGGTGGAAACGGCATGGGAGATTTCAGTTTCAAAATCTCTGTGAAAAAGCGTCAGAGAAGCTTCTCCGTTTAGAATCCAGCATATCTCACTGAACCGAAGAAGTGGTAGTTAGAAGGGAGTTAGAGCTGCAAGCAGTTTGGTTTGGGAAATTAGATGCGAAATGACACTGCAAAGGCCTTGCAACAGGCTTGGAAAAGTGTGTTCTATATCTCTGCCAAACAGAGTCCCCGGAGGTTGAGCTTTCAGAAGCAAGCTTAACTGTTAGGGAGGGAGCAGCAGAATGTGCCTCTCACATCTAGCCTGTAGGAATTCAGGTTGGCAAGTTCTATGGGGTAGCCCATTGCTGCCTATGGTGGAAACAGCATGGGAGATTTCAGTTTCAAAATCTCTGTGAAAAAGCGTCAGAGAAGCTTCTCCGTTTAGAATCCAGCATATCTCACTGAACCGAAGAAGTGGTAGTTAGAAGGGAGTTAGAGCTGCAAGCAGTTTGGTTTGGGAAATTAGACGCGAAATGAAACTGCAAATGCCTTCCAACAGGCTTGGAAAAGTGTGTTCTATATCTCTGTCAAACAAACTCCCCGGAGGTTGAGCTTTCAGAAGCAAGTTTAACTCTAAGGGAGGAAGCAGCAGAATGTGCCTCTCACATCTAGCCTGTAGGAATTCAGGTTGGCAAGTTCCATGGGGAAGCCCATTGCTGCCTACGGTGGAAACGGCATGGGAGATTTCAGTTTCAAAATCTCTGTGAAAAAGCGTCAGAGAAGCTTCTCCGTTTAGAATCCAGCATATCTCACTGAACCGAAGAAGTGGTAGTTAGAAGGGAGTTAGAGCTGCAAGCAGTTTGGTTTGGGAAATTAGACGCGAAATGAAACTGCAAATGCCTTCCAACAGGCTTGGAAAAGTGTGTTCTATATCTGTGCCAAACAAACTCCCCGGAGGTTGAGCTTTCAGAAGCTAGTTTAACTCTAAGGGAGGAAGCAGCAGAATGTGCCTCTCACATCTAGCCTGTAGGAATTCAGGTTGGCAAGTTCTATGGGGAAGCCCATTGGCGCCTTCGTTGGAAACGGGTTTGGAAATTTCAGTTTCAAAATCTCTGTGAAAAAGCGTCAGAGAAGCTTCTCCGTTTAGAATCCAGCATATCTCACTGAACCGAAGAAGTGGTAGTTAGAAGGGAGTTAGAGCTGCAAGCAGTTTGGTTTGGGAAATTAGATGGGAAATGACACTGCAAAGGCCTTCCAACAGGCTTGGAAAAGTGTGTTCTATATCTCTGCCAAACAGAGTCCCCGGAGGTTGAGCTTTCAGAAGCAAGCTTAACTGTTAGGGAGGAAGCAGCAGAATGTGCCTCTCACATCTAGCCTGTAGGAATTCAGGTTGGCAAGTTCTATGGGGAAGCCCATTGCTGCCTATGGTGGAAACGGCATGGGAGATTTCAGTTTCAAAATCTCTGTGAAAAAGCGTCAGAGAAGCTTCTCCGTTTAGAATCCAGCATATCTCACTGAACCGAAGAAGTGGTAGTTAGAAGGGAGTTAGAGCTGCAAGCAGTTTGGTTTGGGAAATTAGATGCGAAATGACACTGCAAAGGCCTTCCAACAGGCTTGGAAAAGTGTGTTCTATATCTCTGCCAAACAGACTCCCTGGAGGTTGAGCTTTCAGAAGCAAGCTTAACTCTTAGGGAGGAAGCAGCCGAATGTGCCTCTCACATCTAGCCTGTAGGAATTCAGGTTGGCAAGTTCTATGGGGAAGCCCATTGCTGCCTAAGGTGGAAACGGCATGGGAGATTTCAGTTTCAAAATCTCTGTGAAAAAGCGTCAGAGAAGCTTCTCCGTTTAGAATCCAGCATATCTCACTGAACCGAAGAAGTGGTAGTTAGAAGGCAGTTAGAGCTGCAAGCAGTTTGGTTTGGGATATTAGACGCGAAATGAAACTGCAAATGCCTTCCAACAGGCTTGGAAAAGTGTGTTCTATATCTCTGCCAAACAGACTCCCTGGAGGTTGAGCTTTCAGAAGCTAGTTTAACTCTAAGGGAGGAAGCAGCAGAATGTGCCTCTCACATCTAGCCTGTAGGAATTCAGGTTGGCAAGTTCTATGGGGAAGCCCATTGCTGGCTATGGTGGAAACAGCATGGGAGATTTCAGTTTCAAAATCTCTGTGCAAAAGCGTCAGAGAAGCTTCTCCGTTTAGAATCCAGCATATCTCACTGAACCGAAGAAGTGGTAGTTAGAAGGGAGTTAGAGCTGCAAGCAGTTTGGTTTGGGAAATTAGACGCGAAATGAAACTGCAAATGCCTTCCAACAGGCTTGGAAAAGTGTGTTCTATATCTCTGCCAAACAAACTCCCCGGAGGTTGAGCTTTCAGAAGCTAGTTTAACTCTAAGGGAGGAAGCAGCAGAATGTGCCTCTCACATCTAGCCTGTAGGAATTCAGGTTGGCAAGTTCTATGGGGCAGCCCATTGGCGCCTTCGTTGGAAACGGGTTTGGAAATTTCAGTTTCAAAATCTCTGTGAAAAAGCGTCAGAGAAGCTTCTCCGTTTAGAATCCAGCATATCTCACTGAACCGAAGAAGTGGTAGTTAGAAGGGAGTTAGAGCTGCAAGCAGTTTGGTTTGGGAAATTAGACGCGAAATGAAACTGCAAATGCCTTCCAACAGGCTTGGAAAAGTGTGTTCTATATCTCTGCCAAACAAACTCCCCGGAGGTTGAGCTTTCAGAAGCAAGTTTAACTCTAAGGGAGGAAGCAGCAGAATGTGCCTCTCACATCTAGCCTGTAGGAATTCAGGTTGGCAAGTTCTATGGGGAAGCCCATTGCTGCCTATGGTGGAAACGGCATGGGAGATTTCAGTTTCAAAATCTCTGTGAAAAAGCGTCAGAGAAGCTTCTCCGTTTAGAATCCAGCATATCTCACTGAACCGAAGAAGTGGTAGTTAGAAGGGAGTTAGAGCTGCAAGCAGTTTGGTTTGGGAAATTAGACGCGAAATGAAACTGCAAATGCCTTCCAACAGGCTTGGAAAAGTGTGTTCTATATCTCTGCCAAACAAACTCCCCGGAGGTTGAGCTTTCAGAAGCTAGTTTAACTCTAAGGGAGGAAGCAGCAGAATGTGCCTCTCACATCTAGCCTTTAGGAATTCAGGTTGGCAAGTTCTATGGGGAAGCCCATAGGCGCCTTCGTTGGAAACGGGTTTGGAAATTTCAGTTTCAAAATCTCTGTGAAAAAGCGTCAGAGAAGCTTCTGCGTTTAGAAGCCAGCATATCTCACTGAACCGAAGAAGTGGTAGTTAGAAGGGAGTTAGAGCTGCAAGCAGTTTGGTTTGGGAAATTAGACGCGAAATGAAACTGCAAATGCCTTCCAACAGGCTTGGAAAAGTGTGTTCTATATCTCTGCCAAACAAACTCCCCGGAGGTTGAGCTTTCAGAAGCAAGTTTAACTCTAAGGGAGGAAGCAGCAGAATGTGCCTCTCACATCTAGCCTGTAGGAATTCAGGTTGGCAAGTTCTATGGGGAAGCCCATAGGCGCCTTCGTTGGAAACGGGTTTGGAAATTTCAGTTTCAAAATCTCTGTGAAAAAGCGTCAGAGAAGCTTCTCCGTTTAGAATCCAGCATATCTCACTGAACCGAAGAAGTGGTAGTTAGAAGGGATTTAGAGCTGCAAGCAGTTTGGTTTGGGAAATTAGACGCGAAATGAAACTGCAAATGCCTTCCAACAGGCTTGGAAAAGTGTGTTCTATATCTCTGTCAAACAAACTCCCCGGAGGTTGAGCTTTCAGAAGCAAGTTTAACTCTAAGGAAGGAAGCAGCAGAATGTGCCTCTCACATCTAGCCTGTAGGAATTCAGGTTGGCAAGTTCCATGGGGAAGCCCATTGCTGCCTACGGTGGAAACGGCATGGGACATTTCAGTTTCAAAATCTCTGTGAAAAAGCGTCAGAGAAGCTTCTCCGTTTAGAATCCAGCATATCTCACTGAACCGAAGAAGTGGTAGTTAGAAGGGAGTTAGAGCTGCAAGCAGTTTGGTTTGGGAAATTAGACGCGAAATGAAACTGCAAATGCCTTCCAACAGGCTTGGAAAAGTGTGTTCTATATCTCTGCCAAACAAACTCCCCGGAGGTTGAGCTTTCAGAAGCTAGTTTAACTCTAAGGGAGGAAGCAGCAGAATGTGCCTCTCACATCTAGCCTGTAGGAATTCAGGTTGGCAAGTTCTATGGGGAAGCCCATTGGCGCCTTCGTTGGAAACGGGTTTGGAAATTTCAGTTTCAAAATCTATGTGAAAAAGCGTCAGAGAAGCTTCTCCGTTTAGAATCCAGCATATCTCACTGAACCGAAGAAGTGGTAGTTAGAAGGGAGTTAGAGCTGCAAGCAGTTTGGTTTGGGAAATTAGATGGGAAATGACACTGCAAAGGCCTTCCAACAGGCTTGGAAAAGTGTGTTCTATATCTCTGCCAAACAAACTCCCCGGAGGTTGAGCTTTCAGAAGCTAGTTTAACTCTAAGGGAGGAAGCAGCAGAATGTGCCTCTCACATCTAGCCTGTAGGAATTCAGGTTGGCATGTTCTATGGGGAAGCCCATTGGCGCCTTCGTTGGAAACGGGTTTGGAAATTTCAGTTTCAAAATCTATGTGAAAAAGCGTCAGAGAAGCTTCTCCGTTTAGAATCCAGCATATCTCACTGAACCGAAGAAGTGGTAGTTAGAAGGGAGTTAGAGCTGCAAGCAGTTTGGTTTGGGAAATTAGATGGGAAATGACACTGCAAAGGCCTTCCAACAGGCTTGGAAAAGTGTGTTCTATATCTCTGCCAAACAAACTCCCCGGAGGTTGAGCTTTCAGAAGCTAGTTTAACTCTAAGGGAGGAAGCAGCAGAATGTGCCTCTCACATCTAGCCTGTAGGAATTCAGGTTGGCAAGTTCTATGGGGAAGCCCTTTGCTGCCTATGGTGGAAACGGCATGGGAGATTTCAGTTTCAAAATCTATGTGAAAAAGCGTCAGAGAAGCTTCTCCGTTTAGAATCCAGCATATCTCACTGAACCGAAGAAGTGGTAGTTAGAAGGGAGTTAGAGCTGCAAGCAGTTTGGTTTGGGAAATTAGATGCGAAATGACACTGCAAAGGCCTTCCAACAGGCTTGGAAAAGTGTGTTCTATATCTCTGCCAAACAGACTCCCCGGAGGTTGAGCTTTCAGAAGCAAGCTTAACTCTTAGGGAGGAAGCAGCCGAATGTGCCTCTCACATCTAGCCTGTAGGAATTCAGGTTGGCAAGTTCTATGGGGAAGCCCATTGCTGCCTATGGTGGAAACGGCATGGGAGATTTCAGTTTCAAAATCTCTGTGAAAAAGCGTCAGAGAAGCTTCTCCGTTTAGAATCCAGCATATCTCACTGAACCGAAGAAGTGGTAGTTAGAAGGGAGTTAGAGCTGCAAGCAGTTTGGTTTGGGAAATTAGACGTGAAATGAAACTGCAAATGCCTTCCAACAGGCTTGGAAAAGTGTGTTCTATATCTCTGCCAAACAGACTCCCTGGAGGTTGAGCTTTCAGAAGCTAGTTTAACTCTAAGGGAGGAAGCAGCAGAATGTGCCTCTCACATCTAGCCTGTAGGAATTCAGGTTGGCAAGTTCTATGGGGAAGCCCATTGCTGGCTATGGTGGAAACAGCATGGGAGATTTCAGTTTCAAAATCTCTGTGAAAAAGCGTCAGAGAAGCTTCTCCGTTTAGAATCCAGCATATCTCACTGAACCGAAGAAGTGGT
Source organism: Cynocephalus volans (assembly GCF_027409185.1). NCBI lineage: Eukaryota > Metazoa > Chordata > Mammalia > Dermoptera > Cynocephalidae > Cynocephalus > Cynocephalus volans. The sequence goes on from NW_026902400.1 coordinate 262,443, forward strand.
AGTTAGAAGGGAGTTAGAGCTGCAAGCAGTTTGGTTTGGGAAATTAGACGCGAAATGAAACTGCAAATGCCTTCCAACAGGCTTGGAAAAGTGTGTTCTATATCTCTGCCAAACAAACTCCCCGGAGGTTGAGCTTTCAGAAGCAAGTTTAACTCTAAGGGAGGAAGCAGCAGAATGTGCCTCTCATATCTAGCCTGTAGGAATTCAGGTTGGCAAGTTCTATGGGGAAGCCCATTGCTGCCTATGGTGGAAACGGCATGGGAGATTTCAGTTTCAAAATCTCTGTGAAAAAGCGTCAGAGAAGCTTCTCCGTTTAGAATCCAGCATATCTCACTGAACCGAAGAAGTGGTAGTTAGAAGGGAGTTAGAGCTGCAAGCAGTTTGGTTTGGGAAATTAGACGCGAAATGAAACTGCAAATGCCTTCCAACAGGCTTGGAAAAGTGTGTTCTATATCTCTGCCAAACAAACTCCCCGAAGGTTGAGCTTTCAGAAGCTAGTTTAACTCTAAGGGAGGAAGCAGCAGAATGTGCCTCTCACATCTAGCCTTTAGGAATTCAGGTTGGCAAGTTCTATGGGGAAGCCCATTGCTGCCTATGGTGGAAACGGCATGGGAGATTTCAGTTTCAAAATCTCTGTGAAAAAGCATCAGAGAAGCTTCTCCGTTTAGAATCCAGCATATCTCACTGAACCGAAGAAGTGGTAGTTAGAAGGGAGTTAGAGCTGCAAGCAGTTTGGTTTGGGAAATTAGATGCGAAATGACACTGCAAAGGCCTTCCAACAGGCTTGGAAAAGTGTGTTCTATATCTCTGCCAAACAGAGTCCCCGGAGGTTGAGCTTTCAGAAGCAAGCTTAACTGTTTGGGAGGAAGCAGCAGAATGTGCCTCTCAAATCTAGCCTGTAGGAATTCAGGTTGGCAAGTTCTATGGGGAAGCCCATTGCTGCCAATGGTGGAAACGGCATGGGAGATTTCAGTTTCAAAATCTCTGTGAAAAAGCGTCAGAGAAGCTTCTCCGTTTAGAATCCAGCATATCTCACTGAACCGAAGAAGTGGTAGTTAGAAGGGAGTTAGAGCTGCAAGCAGTTTGGTTTGGGAAATTAGACGCGAAATGAAACTGCAAATGCCTTCCAACAGGCTTGGAAAAGTGTGTTCTATATCTCTGCCAAACAAACTCCCCGGAGGTTGAGCTTTCAGAAGCAAGTTTAACTCTAAGGGAGGAAGCAGCAGAATGTGCCTCTCACATCTAGCCTGTAGGAATTCAGGTTGGCAAGTTCTATGGGGAAGCCCATTGGCGCCTTCGTTGGAAACGGGTTTGGAAATTTCAGTTTCAAAATCTCTGTGAAAAAGCGTCAGAGAAGCTTCTCCGTTTAGAATCCAGCATATCTCACTGAACCGAAGAAGTGGTAGTTAGAAGGGAGTTAGAGCTGCAAGCAGTTTGGTTTGGGAAATTAGACGCGAAATGAAACTGCAAATTCCTTTCAACAGGCTTGGAAAATTGTGTTCTATATCTCTGCCAAACAGAGTCCCCGGAGGTTGAGCTTTCAGAAGCAAGCTTAACTGTTAGGGAGGAAGCAGCAGAATGTGCCTCTCACATCTAGCCTGTAGGAATTCAGGTTGGCAAGTTCTATGGGGAAGCCCATTGCTGCCTATGGTGGAAACGGCATGGGAGATTTCAGTTTCAAAATCTCTGTGAAAAAGCGTCAGAGAAGCTTCTCCGTTTAGAATCCAGCATATCTCACTGAACCGAAGAAGTGGTAGTTAGAAGGGAGTTAGAGCTGCAAGCAGTTTGGTTTGGGAAATTAGACGCGAAATGAAACTGCAAATGCTTTCCAACAGGCTTGGAAAAGTGTGTTCTATATCTTTGCCAAACAGACTCCCCGGAGGTTGAGCTTTCAGAAGCAAGTTTAACTCTAAGGGAGGAAGCAGCAGAATGTGCCTCTCACATCTAGCCTGTAGGAATTCAGGTTGGCAAGTTCTATGGGAAAGCCCATTGGCGCCTTCGTTGGAAACGGGTTTGGAAATTTCAGTTTCAAAATCTCTGTGAAAAAGCGTCAGAGAAGCTTCTCCGTTTAGAATCCAGCATATCTCACTGAACCGAAGAAGTGGTAGTTAGAAGGGAGTTAGAGCTGCAAGCAGTTTGGTTTGGGAAATTAGACGCGAAATGAAACTGCAAATGCCTTCCAACAGGCTTGGAAAAGTGTGTTCTATATCTCTGCCAAACAAACTCCCCGGAGGTTGAGCTTTCAGAAGCAAGTTTAACTCTAAGGGAGGAAGCAGCAGAATGTGCCTCTCACATCTAGCCTGTAGGAATTCAGGATGGCAAGTTCTATGGGGAAGCCCATTGCTGGCTATGGTGGAAACGGCATGGGAGATTTCAGTTTCAAAATCTCTGTGAAAAAGCGTCAGAGAAGCTTCTCCGTTTAGAATCCAGCATATCTCACTGAACCGAAGAAGTGGTAGTTAGAAGGCAGTTAGAGCTGCAAGCAGTTTGGTTTGGGAAATTAGACGCGAAATGAAACTGCAAATGCCTTCCAACAGGCTTGGAAAAGTGTGTTCTATATCTCTGCCAAACAAACTCCCCGGAGGTTGAGCTTTCAGAAGCTAGTTTAACTCTAAGGGAGGAAGCAGCAGAATGTGCCTCTCACATCTAGCCTGTAGGAATTCAGGTTGGCAAGTTCTATGGGGAAGCCCATTGGCGCCTTCGTTGGAAACGGGTTTGGAAATTTCAGTTTCAAAATCTCTGTGAAAAAGCGTCAGAGAAGCTTCTCCGTTTAGAATCCAGCATATCTCACTGAACCGAAGAAGTGGTAGTTAGAAGGGAGTTAGAGCTGCAAGCAGTTTGGTTTGGGAAATTAGACGCGAAATGAAACTGCAAATGCCTTCCAACAGGCTTGGAAAAGTGTGTTCTATATCTCTGCCAAACAAACTCCCCGGAGGTTGAGCTTTCAGAAGCAAGTTTAACTCTAAGGGAGGAAGCAGCAGAATGTGCCTCTCACATCTAGCCTGTAGGAATTCAGGTTGGCAAGTTCTATGGGGAAGCCCATTGCTGCCTAAGGTGGAAACGGCATGGGAGATTTCAGTTTCAAAATCTCTGTGAAAAAGCGTCAGAGAAGCTTCTCCGTTTAGAATCCAGCATATCTCACTGAACCGAAGAAGTGGTAGTTAGAAGGCAGTTAGAGCTGCAAGCAGTTTGGTTTGGGATATTAGACGCGAAATGAAACTGCAAATGCCTTCCAACAGGCTTGGAAAAGTGTGTTCTATATCTCTGCCAAACAGACTCCCTGGAGGTTGAGCTTTCAGAAGCTAGTTTAACTCTAAGGGAGGAAGCAGCAGAATGTGCCTCTCACATCTAGCCTGTAGGAATTCAGGTTGGCAAGTTCTATGGGGAAGCCCATTGCTGGCTATGGTGGAAACAGCATGGGAGATTTCAGTTTCAAAATCTCTGTGCAAAAGCGTCAGAGAAGCTTCTCCGTTTAGAATCCAGCATATCTCACTGAACCGAAGAAGTGGTAGTTAGAAGGGAGTTAGAGCTGCAAGCAGTTTGGTTTGGGAAATTAGACGCGAAATGAAACTGCAAATGCCTTCCAACAGGCTTGGAAAAGTGTGTTCTATATCTCTGCCAAACAAACTCCCCGGAGGTTGAGCTTTCAGAAGCTAGTTTAACTCTAAGGGAGGAAGCAGCAGAATGTGCCTCTCACATCTAGCCTGTAGGAATTCAGGTTGGCAAGTTCTATGGGGCAGCCCATTGGCGCCTTCGTTGGAAACGGGTTTGGAAATTTCAGTTTCAAAATCTCTGTGAAAAAGCGTCAGAGAAGCTTCTCCGTTTAGAATCCAGCATATCTCACTGAACCGAAGAAGTGGTAGTTAGAAGGGAGTTAGAGCTGCAAGCAGTTTGGTTTGGGAAATTAGACGCGAAATGAAACTGCAAATGCCTTCCAACAGGCTTGGAAAAGTGTGTTCTATATCTCTGCCAAACAAACTCCCCGGAGGTTGAGCTTTCAGAAGCAAGTTTAACTCTAAGGGAGGAAGCAGCAGAATGTGCCTCTCACATCTAGCCTGTAGGAATTCAGGTTGGCAAGTTCTATGGGGAAGCCCATTGCTGCCTATGGTGGAAACGGCATGGGAGATTTCAGTTTCAAAATCTCTGTGAAAAAGCGTCAGAGAAGCTTCTCCGTTTAGAATCCAGCATATCTCACTGAACCGAAGAAGTGGTAGTTAGAAGGGAGTTAGAGCTGCAAGCAGTTTGGTTTGGGAAATTAGACGCGAAATGAAACTGCAAATGCCTTCCAACAGGCTTGGAAAAGTGTGTTCTATATCTCTGCCAAACAAACTCCCCGGAGGTTGAGCTTTCAGAAGCTAGTTTAACTCTAAGGGAGGAAGCAGCAGAATGTGCCTCTCACATCTAGCCTTTAGGAATTCAGGTTGGCAAGTTCTATGGGGAAGCCCATAGGCGCCTTCGTTGGAAACGGGTTTGGAAATTTCAGTTTCAAAATCTCTGTGAAAAAGCGTCAGAGAAGCTTCTGCGTTTAGAAGCCAGCATATCTCACTGAACCGAAGAAGTGGTAGTTAGAAGGGAGTTAGAGCTGCAAGCAGTTTGGTTTGGGAAATTAGACGCGAAATGAAACTGCAAATGCCTTCCAACAGGCTTGGAAAAGTGTGTTCTATATCTCTGCCAAACAAACTCCCCGGAGGTTGAGCTTTCAGAAGCAAGTTTAACTCTAAGGGAGGAAGCAGCAGAATGTGCCTCTCACATCTAGCCTGTAGGAATTCAGGTTGGCAAGTTCTATGGGGAAGCCCATAGGCGCCTTCGTTGGAAACGGGTTTGGAAATTTCAGTTTCAAAATCTCTGTGAAAAAGCGTCAGAGAAGCTTCTCCGTTTAGAATCCAGCATATCTCACTGAACCGAAGAAGTGGTAGTTAGAAGGGATTTAGAGCTGCAAGCAGTTTGGTTTGGGAAATTAGACGCGAAATGAAACTGCAAATGCCTTCCAACAGGCTTGGAAAAGTGTGTTCTATATCTCTGTCAAACAAACTCCCCGGAGGTTGAGCTTTCAGAAGCAAGTTTAACTCTAAGGAAGGAAGCAGCAGAATGTGCCTCTCAAATCTAGCCTGTAGGAATTCAGGTTGGCAAGTTCCATGGGGAAGCCCATTGCTGCCTACGGTGGAAACGGCATGGGACATTTCAGTTTCAAAATCTCTGTGAAAAAGCGTCAGAGAAGCTTCTCCGTTTAGAATCCAGCATATCTCACTGAACCGAAGAAGTGGTAGTTAGAAGGGAGTTAGAGCTGCAAGCAGTTTGGTTTGGGAAATTAGACGCGAAATGAAACTGCAAATGCCTTCCAACAGGCTTGGAAAAGTGTGTTCTATATCTCTGCCAAACAAACTCCCCGGAGGTTGAGCTTTCAGAAGCTAGTTTAACTCTAAGGGAGGAAGCAGCAGAATGTGCCTCTCACATCTAGCCTGTAGGAATTCAGGTTGGCAAGTTCTATGGGGAAGCCCATTGGCGCCTTCGTTGGAAACGGGTTTGGAAATTTCAGTTTCAAAATCTATGTGAAAAAGCGTCAGAGAAGCTTCTCCGTTTAGAATCCAGCATATCTCACTGAACCGAAGAAGTGGTAGTTAGAAGGGAGTTAGAGCTGCAAGCAGTTTGGTTTGGGAAATTAGATGGGAAATGACACTGCAAAGGCCTTCCAACAGGCTTGGAAAAGTGTGTTCTATATCTCTGCCAAACAAACTCCCCGGAGGTTGAGCTTTCAGAAGCTAGTTTAACTCTAAGGGAGGAAGCAGCAGAATGTGCCTCTCACATCTAGCCTGTAGGAATTCAGGTTGGCATGTTCTATGGGGAAGCCCATTGGCGCCTTCGTTGGAAACGGGTTTGGAAATTTCAGTTTCAAAATCTATGTGAAAAAGCGTCAGAGAAGCTTCTCCGTTTAGAATCCAGCATATCTCACTGAACCGAAGAAGTGGTAGTTAGAAGGGAGTTAGAGCTGCAAGCAGTTTGGTTTGGGAAATTAGATGGGAAATGACACTGCAAAGGCCTTCCAACAGGCTTGGAAAAGTGTGTTCTATATCTCTGCCAAACAAACTCCCCGGAGGTTGAGCTTTCAGAAGCTAGTTTAACTCTAAGGGAGGAAGCAGCAGAATGTGCCTCTCACATCTAGCCTGTAGGAATTCAGGTTGGCAAGTTCTATGGGGAAGCCCTTTGCTGCCTATGGTGGAAACGGCATGGGAGATTTCAGTTTCAAAATCTATGTGAAAAAGCGTCAGAGAAGCTTCTCCGTTTAGAATCCAGCATATCTCACTGAACCGAAGAAGTGGTAGTTAGAAGGGAGTTAGAGCTGCAAGCAGTTTGGTTTGGGAAATTAGATGCGAAATGACACTGCAAAGGCCTTCCAACAGGCTTGGAAAAGTGTGTTCTATATCTCTGCCAAACAGACTCCCCGGAGGTTGAGCTTTCAGAAGCAAGCTTAACTCTTAGGGAGGAAGCAGCCGAATGTGCCTCTCACATCTAGCCTGTAGGAATTCAGGTTGGCAAGTTCTATGGGGAAGCCCATTGCTGCCTATGGTGGAAACGGCATGGGAGATTTCAGTTTCAAAATCTCTGTGAAAAAGCGTCAGAGAAGCTTCTCCGTTTAGAATCCAGCATATCTCACTGAACCGAAGAAGTGGTAGTTAGAAGGGAGTTAGAGCTGCAAGCAGTTTGGTTTGGGAAATTAGACGTGAAATGAAACTGCAAATGCCTTCCAACAGGCTTGGAAAAGTGTGTTCTATATCTCTGCCAAACAGACTCCCTGGAGGTTGAGCTTTCAGAAGCTAGTTTAACTCTAAGGGAGGAAGCAGCAGAATGTGCCTCTCACATCTAGCCTGTAGGAATTCAGGTTGGCAAGTTCTATGGGGAAGCCCATTGCTGGCTATGGTGGAAACAGCATGGGAGATTTCAGTTTCAAAATCTCTGTGAAAAAGCGTCAGAGAAGCTTCTCCGTTTAGAATCCAGCATATCTCACTGAACCGAAGAAGTGGTAGTTAGAAGGGAGTTAGAGCTGCAAGCAGTTTGGTTTGGGAAATTAGACGCGAAATGAAACTGCAAATGCCTTCCAACAGGCTTGGAAAAGTGTGTTCTATATCTCTGCCAAACAAACTCCCCGGAGGTTGAGCTTTCAGAAGCAAGTTTAACTCTAAGGGAGGAAGCAGCAGAATGTGCCTCTCACATCTAGCCTGTAGGAATTCAGGTTGGCAAGTTCTATGGGGAAGCCCATTGGCGCCTTCGTTGGAAACGGGTTTGGAAATTTCAGTTTCAAAATCTCTGTGAAAAAGCGTCAGAGAAGCTTCTCCGTTTAGAATCCAGCATATCTCACTGAACCGAAGAAGTGGTAGTTAGAAGGGAGTTAGAGCTGCAAGCAGTTTGGTTTGGGAAATTAGACGCGAAATGAAACTGCAAATTCCTTTCAACAGGCTTGGAAAATTGTGTTCTATATCTCTGCCAAACAGAGTCCCCGGAGGTTGAGCTTTCAGAAGCAAGCTTAACTGTTAGGGAGGAAGCAGCAGAATGTGCCTCTCACATCTAGCCTGTAGGAATTCAGGTTGGCAAGTTCTATGGGGAAGCCCATTGCTGCCTATGGTGGAAACGGCATGGGAGATTTCAGTTTCAAAATCTCTGTGAAAAAGCGTCAGAGAAGCTTCTCCGTTTAGAATCCAGCATATCTCACTGAACCGAAGAAGTGGTAGTTAGAAGGGAGTTAGAGCTGCAAGCAGTTTGGTTTGGGAAATTAGACGCGAAATGAAACTGCAAATGCTTTCCAACAGGCTTGGAAAAGTGTGTTCTATATCTTTGCCAAACAGACTCCCCGGAGGTTGAGCTTTCAGAAGCAAGTTTAACTCTAAGGGAGGAAGCAGCAGAATGTGCCTCTCACATCTAGCCTGTAGGAATTCAGGTTGGCAAGTTCTATGGGAAAGCCCATTGGCGCCTTCGTTGGAAACGGGTTTGGAAATTTCAGTTTCAAAATCTCTGTGAAAAAGCGTCAGAGAAGCTTCTCCGTTTAGAATCCAGCATATCTCACTGAACCGAAGAAGTGGTAGTTAGAAGGGAGTTAGAGCTGCAAGCAGTTTGGTTTGGGAAATTAGACGCGAAATGAAACTGCAAATGCCTTCCAACAGGCTTGGAAAAGTGTGTTCTATATCTCTGCCAAACAAACTCCCCGGAGGTTGAGCTTTCAGAAGCAAGTTTAACTCTAAGGGAGGAAGCAGCAGAATGTGCCTCTCACATCTAGCCTGTAGGAATTCAGGATGGCAAGTTCTATGGGGAAGCCCATTGCTGGCTATGGTGGAAACGGCATGGGAGATTTCAGTTTCAAAATCTCTGTGAAAAAGCGTCAGAGAAGCTTCTCCGTTTAGAATCCAGCATATCTCACTGAACCGAAGAAGTGGTAGTTAGAAGGCAGTTAGAGCTGCAAGCAGTTTGGTTTGGGAAATTAGAAGCGAAATGAAACTGCAAATGCCTTCCAACAGGCTTGGAAAAGTGTGTTCTATATTTCTGCCAAACAGACTCCCTGGAGGTTGAGCTTTCAGAAGCTAGTTTAACTCTAAGGGAGGAAGCAGCAGAATGTGCCTCTCACATCTAGCCTGTAGGAATTCAGGTTGGCAAGTTCTATGGGGAAGCCCATTGCTGGCTATGGTGGAAACAGCATGGGAGATTTCAGTTTCAAAATCTCTGTGAAAAAGCGTCAGAGAAGCTTCTCCGTTTAGAATCCAGCATATCTCACTGAACCGAAGAAGTGGTAGTTAGAAGGGACTTAGAGCTGCAAGCAGTTTGGTTTGGGAAATTAGACGCGAAATGAAACTGCAAATGCCTTCCAACAGGCTTGGAAAAGTGTGTTCTATATCTCTGCCAAACAAACTCCCCGGAGGTTGAGCTTTCAGAAGCTAGTTTAACTCTAAGGGAGGAAGCAGCAGAATGTGCCTCTCACATCTAGCCTGTAGGAATTCAGGTTGGCAAGTTCTATGGGGAAGCCCATTGGCGCCTTCGTTGGAAACGGGTTTGGAAATTTCAGTTTCAAAATCTCTGTGAAAAAGCGTCAGAGAAGCTTCTCCGTTTAGAATCCAGCATATCTCACTGAACCGAAGAAGTGGTAGTTAGAAGGGAGTTAGAGCTGCAAGCAGTTTGGTTTGGGAAATTAGACGCGAAATGAAACTGCAAATGCCTTCCAACAGGCTTGGAAAAGTGTGTTCTATATCTCTGCCAAACAAACTCCCCGGAGGTTGAGCTTTCAGAAGCAAGTTTAACTCTAAGGGAGGAAGCAGCAGAATGTGCCTCTCACATCTAGCCTGTAGGAATTCAGGTTGGCAAGTTCTATGGGGAAGCCCATTGCTGCCTATGGTGGAAACGGCATGGGAGATTTCAGTTTCAAAATCTCTGTGAAAAAGCGTCAGAGAAGCTTCTCCGTTTAGAATCCAGCATATCTCACTGAACCGAAGAAGTGGTAGTTAGAAGGGAGTTAGAGCTGCAAGCAGTTTGGTTTGGGAAATTAGACGCGAAATGAAACTGCAAATGCCTTCCAACAGGCTTGGAAAAGTGTGTTCTATATCTCTGCCAAACAAACTCCCCGGAGGTTGAGCTTTCAGAAGCTAGTTTAACTCTAAGGGAGGAAGCAGCAGAATGTGCCTCTCACATCTAGCCTTTAGGAATTCAGGTTGGCAAGTTCTATGGGGAAGCCCATAGGCGCCTTCGTTGGAAACGGGTTTGGAAATTTCAGTTTCAAAATCTCTGTGAAAAAGCGTCAGAGAAGCTTCTGCGTTTAGAAGCCAGCATATCTCACTGAACCGAAGAAGTGGTAGTTAGAAGGGAGTTAGAGCTGCAAGCAGTTTGGTTTGGGAAATTAGACGCGAAATGAAACTGCAAATGCCTTCCAACAGGCTTGGAAAAGTGTGTTCTATATCTCTGCCAAACAAACTCCCCGGAGGTTGAGCTTTCAGAAGCAAGTTTAACTCTAAGGGAGGAAGCAGCAGAATGTGCCTCTCACATCTAGCCTGTAGGAATTCAGGTTGGCAAGTTCTATGGGGAAGCCCATAGGCGCCTTCGTTGGAAACGGGTTTGGAAATTTCAGTTTCAAAATCTCTGTGAAAAAGCGTCAGAGAAGCTTCTCCGTTTAGAATCCAGCATATCTCACTGAACCGAAGAAGTGGTAGTTAGAAGGGATTTAGAGCTGCAAGCAGTTTGGTTTGGGAAATTAGACGCGAAATGAAACTGCAAATGCCTTCCAACAGGCTTGGAAAAGTGTGTTCTATATCTCTGTCAAACAAACTCCCCGGAGGTTGAGCTTTCAGAAGCAAGTTTAACTCTAAGGGAGGAAGCAGCAGAATGTGCCTCTCACATCTAGCCTGTAGGAATTCAGGTTGGCAAGTTCCATGGGGAAGCCCATTGCTGCCTACGGTGGAAACGGCATGGGAGGTTTCAGTTTCAAAATCTCTGTGAAAAAGCGTCAGAGAAGCTTCTCCGTTTAGAATCCAGCATATCTCACTGAACCGAAGAAGTGGTAGTTAGAAGGGAGTTAGAGCTGCAAGCAGTTTGGTTTGGGAAATTAGACGCGAAATGAAACTGCAAATGCCTTCCAACAGGCTTGGAAAAGTGTGTTCTATATCTCTGCCAAACAAACTCCCCGGAGGTTGAGCTTTCAGAAGCTAGTTTAACTCTAAGGGAGGAAGCAGCAGAATGTGCCTCTCACATCTAGCCTGTAGGAATTCCGGTTGGCAAGTTCTATGGGGAAGCCCATCGCTGCCTATGGTGGAAACGGCATGGGAGATTTCAGTTTCAAAATCTCTGTGAAAAAGCGTCAGAGAAGCTTCTCCGTTTAGAATCCAGCATATCTCACTGAACCGAAGAAGTGGTAGTTAGAAGGGAGTTAGAGCTGCAAGCAGTTTGGTTTGGGAAATTAGACGCGAAATGAAACTGCAAATGCCTTCCAACAGGCTTGGAAAAGTGTGTTCTATATCTCTGCCAAACAAACTCCCCGGAGGTTGAGCTTTCAGAAGCAAGTTTAACTCTAAGGGAGGAAGCAGCAGAATGTGCCTCTCACATCTAGCCTGTAGGAATTCAGGTTGGCAAGTTCCATGGGGAAGCCCATTGCTGCCTACGGTGGAAACGGCATGGGAGATTTCAGTTTCAAAATCTCTGTGAAAAAGCGTCAGAGAAGCTTCTCCGTTTAGAATCCAGCATATCTCACTGAACCGAAGAAGTGGTAGTTAGAAGGGAGTTAGAGCTGCAAGCAGTTTGGTTTGGGAAATTAGATGCGAAATGACACTGCAAAGGCCTTCCAACAGGCTTGGAAATGTGTGTTCTATATCTCTGCCAAACAGAGTCCCCGGAGGTTGAGCTTTCAGAAGCAAGCTTAACTGTTAGGGAGGAAGCAGCAGAATGTGCCTCTCACATCTAGCCTGTAGGAATTCAGGTTGGCAAGTTCTATGGGGAAGCCCATTGCTGCCTATGGTGGAAACGGCATGGGAGATTTCAGTTTCAAAATCTCTGTGAAAAAGCGTCAGAGAAGCTTCTCCGTTTAGAATCCAGCATATCTCACTGAACCGAAGAAGTGGTAGTTAGAAGGGAGTTAGAGCTGCAAGCAGTTTGGTTTGGGAAATTAGACGCGAAATGAAACTGCAAATGCCTTCCAACAGGCTTGGAAAAGTGTGTTCTATATCTCTGCCAAACAAACTCCCCGGAGGTTGAGCTTTCAGAAGCTAGTTTAACTCTAAGGGAGGAAGCAGCAGAATGTGCCTCTCACATCTAGCCTGTAGGAATTCAGGTTGGCAAGTTCTATGGGGAAGCCCATTGGCGCCTTCGTTGGAAACGGGTTTGGAAATTTCAGTTTCAAAATCTATGTGAAAAAGCGTCAGAGAAGCTTCTCCGTTTAGAATCCAGCATATCTCACTGAACCGAAGAAGTGGTAGTTAGAAGGGAGTTAGAGCTGCAAGCAGTTTGGTTTGGGAAATTAGATGGGAAATGACACTGCAAAGGCCTTCCAACAGGCTTGGAAAAGTGTGTTCTATATCTCTGCCAAACAAACTCCCCGGAGGTTGAGCTTTCAGAAGCTAGTTTAACTCTAAGGGAGGAAGCAGCAGAATGTGCCTCTCACATCTAGCCTGTAGGAATTCAGGTTGGCAAGTTCTATGGGGAAGCCCTTTGCTGCCTATGGTGGAAACGGCATGGGAGATTTCAGTTTCAAAATCTATGTGAAAAAGCGTCAGAGAAGCTTCTCCGTTTAGAATCCAGCATATCTCACTGAACCGAAGAAGTGGTAGTTAGAAGGGAGTTAGAGCTGCAAGCAGTTTGGTTTGGGAAATTAGATGCGAAATGACACTGCAAAGGCCTTCCAACAGGCTTGGAAAAGTGTGTTCTATATCTCTGCCAAACAGACTCCCCGGAGGTTGAGCTTTCAGAAGCAAGCTTAACTCTTAGGGAGGAAGCAGCCGAATGTGCCTCTCACATCTAGCCTGTAGGAATTCAGGTTGGCAAGTTCTATGGGGAAGCCCATTGCTGCCTATGGTGGAAACGGCATGGGAGATTTCAGTTTCAAAATCTCTGTGAAAAAGCGTCAGAGAAGCTTCTCCGTTTAGAATCCAGCATATCTCACTGAACCGAAGAAGTGGTAGTTAGAAGGGAGTTAGAGCTGCAAGCAGTTTGGTTTGGGAAATTAGACGCGAAATGAAACTGCAAATGCCTTCCAACAGGCTTGGAAAAGTGTGTTCTATATCTCTGCCAAACAAACTCCCCGGAGGTTGAGCTTTCAGAAGCAAGTTTAACTCTAAGGGAGGAAGCAGCAGAATGTGCCTCTCACATCTAGCCTGTAGGAATTCAGGATGGCAAGTTCTATGGGGAAGCCCATTGCTGGCTATGGTGGAAACGGCATGGGAGATTTCAGTTTCAAAATCTCTGTGAAAAAGCGTCAGAGAAGCTTCTCCGTTTAGAATCCAGCATATCTCACTGAACCGAAGAAGTGGTAGTTAGAAGGCAGTTAGAGCTGCAAGCAGTTTGGTTTGGGAAATTAGACGCGAAATGAAACTGCAAATGCCTTCCAACAGGCTTGGAAAAGTGTGTTCTATATTTCTGCCAAACAGACTCCCTGGAGGTTGAGCTTTCAGAAGCTAGTTTAACTCTAAGGGAGGAAGCAGCAGAATGTGCCTCTCACATCTAGCCTGTAGGAATTCAGGTTGGCAAGTTCTATGGGGAAGCCCATTGCTGGCTATGGTGGAAACAGCATGGGAGATTTCAGTTTCAAAATCTCTGTGAAAAAGCGTCAGAGAAGCTTCTCCGTTTAGAATCCAGCATATCTCACTGAACCGAAGAAGTGGTAGTTAGAAGGGAGTTAGAGCTGCAAGCAGTTTGGTTTGGGAAATTAGACGTGAAATGAAACTGCAAATGCCTTCCAACAGGCTTGGAAAAGTGTGTTCTATATCTCTGCCAAACAAACTCCCCGGAGGTTGAGCTTTCAGAAGCTAGTTTAACTCTAAGGGAGGAAGCAGCAGAATGTGCCTCTCACATCTAGCCTGTAGGAATTCAGGTTGGCAAGTTCTATGGGGAAGCCCATTGGCGCCTTCGTTGGAAACGGGTTTGGAAATTTCAGTTTCAAAATCTCTGTGAAAAAGCGTCAGAGAAGCTTCTCCGTTTAGAATCCAGCATATCTCACTGAACCGAAGAAGTGGTAGTTAGAAGGGAGTTAGAGCTGCAAGCAGTTTGGTTTGGGAAATTAGACGCGAAATGAAACTGCAAATGCCTTCCAACAGGCTTGGAAAAGTGTGTTCTATATCTCTGCCAAACAAACTCCCCGGAGGTTGAGCTTTCAGAAGCAAGTTTAACTCTAAGGGAGGAAGCAGCAGAATGTGCCTCTCACATCTAGCCTGTAGGAATTCAGGTTGGCAAGTTCTATGGGGAAGCCCATTGCTGCCTATGGTGGAAACGGCATGGGAGATTTCAGTTTCAAAATCTCTGTGAAAAAGCGTCAGAGAAGCTTCTCCGTTTAGAATCCAGCATATCTCACTGAACCGAAGAAGTGGTAGTTAGAAGGGAGTTAGAGCTGCAAGCAGTTTGGTTTGGGAAATTAGACGCGAAATGAAACTGCAAATGCCTTCCAACAGGCTTGGAAAAGTGTGTTCTATATCTCTGCCAAACAAACTCCCCGGAGGTTGAGCTTTCAGAAGCTAGTTTAACTCTAAGGGAGGAAGCAGCAGAATGTGCCTCTCACATCTAGCCTGTAGGAATTCAGGTTGGCAAGTTCTATGGGGAAGCCCATTGGCGCCTTCGTTGGAAACGGGTTTGGAAATTTCAGTTTCAAAATCTATGTGAAAAAGCGTCAGAGAAGCTTCTCCGTTTAGAATCCAGCATATCTCACTGAACCGAAGAAGTGGTAGTTAGAAGGGAGTTAGAGCTGCAAGCAGTTTGGTTTGGGAAATTAGATGGGAAATGACACTGCAAAGGCCTTCCAACAGGCTTGGAAAAGTGTGTTCTATATCTCTGCCAAACAAACTCCCCGGAGGTTGAGCTTTCAGAAGCTAGTTTAACTCTAAGGGAGGAAGCAGCAGAATGTGCCTCTCACATCTAGCCTGTAGGAATTCAGGTTGGCAAGTTCTATGGGGAAGCCCTTTGCTGCCTATGGTGGAAACGGCATGGGAGATTTCAGTTTCAAAATCTATGTGAAAAAGCGTCAGAGAAGCTTCTCCGTTTAGAATCCAGCATATCTCACTGAACCGAAGAAGTGGTAGTTAGAAGGGAGTTAGAGCTGCAAGCAGTTTGGTTTGGGAAATTAGATGCGAAATGACACTGCAAAGGCCTTCCAACAGGCTTGGAAAAGTGTGTTCTATATCTCTGCCAAACAGACTCCCCGGAGGTTGAGCTTTCAGAAGCAAGCTTAACTCTTAGGGAGGAAGCAGCCGAATGTGCCTCTCACATCTAGCCTGTAGGAATTCAGGTTGGCAAGTTCTATGGGGAAGCCCATTGCTGCCTATGGTGGAAACGGCATGGGAGATTTCAGTTTCAAAATCTCTGTGAAAAAGCGTCAGAGAAGCTTCTCCGTTTAGAATCCAGCATATCTCACTGAACCGAAGAAGTGGTAGTTAGAAGGGAGTTAGAGCTGCAAGCAGTTTGGTTTGGGAAATTAGACGCGAAATGAAACTGCAAATGCCTTCCAACAGGCTTGGAAAAGTGTGTTCTATATCTCTGCCAAACAAACTCCCCGGAGGTTGAGCTTTCAGAAGCAAGTTTAACTCTAAGGGAGGAAGCAGCAGAATGTGCCTCTCACATCTAGCCTGTAGGAATTCAGGATGGCAAGTTCTATGGGGAAGCCCATTGCTGGCTATGGTGGAAACGGCATGGGAGATTTCAGTTTCAAAATCTCTGTGAAAAAGCGTCAGAGAAGCTTCTCCGTTTAGAATCCAGCATATCTCACTGAACCGAAGAAGTGGTAGTTAGAAGGCAGTTAGAGCTGCAAGCAGTTTGGTTTGGGAAATTAGACGCGAAATGAAACTGCAAATGCCTTCCAACAGGCTTGGAAAAGTGTGTTCTATATTTCTGCCAAACAGACTCCCTGGAGGTTGAGCTTTCAGAAGCTAGTTTAACTCTAAGGGAGGAAGCAGCAGAATGTGCCTCTCACATCTAGCCTGTAGGAATTCAGGTTGGCAAGTTCTATGGGGAAGCCCATTGCTGGCTATGGTGGAAACAGCATGGGAGATTTCAGTTTCAAAATCTCTGTGAAAAAGCGTCAGAGAAGCTTCTCCGTTTAGAATCCAGCATATCTCACTGAACCGAAGAAGTGGTAGTTAGAAGGGAGTTAGAGCTGCAAGCAGTTTGGTTTGGGAAATTAGACGTGAAATGAAACTGCAAATGCCTTCCAACAGGCTTGGAAAAGTGTGTTCTATATCTCTGCCAAACAAACTCCCCGGAGGTTGAGCTTTCAGAAGCTAGTTTAACTCTAAGGGAGGAAGCAGCAGAATGTGCCTCTCACATCTAGCCTGTAGGAATTCAGGTTGGCAAGTTCTATGGGGAAGCCCATTGGCGCCTTCGTTGGAAACGGGTTTGGAAATTTCAGTTTCAAAATCTCTGTGAAAAAGCGTCAGAGAAGCTTCTCCGTTTAGAATCCAGCATATCTCACTGAACCGAAGAAGTGGTAGTTAGAAGGGAGTTAGAGCTGCAAGCAGTTTGGTTTGGGAAATTAGACGCGAAATGAAACTGCAAATGCCTTCCAACAGGCTTGGAAAAGTGTGTTCTATATCTCTGCCAAACAAACTCCCCGGAGGTTGAGCTTTCAGAAGCAAGTTTAACTCTAAGGGAGGAAGCAGCAGAATGTGCCTCTCACATCTAGCCTGTAGGAATTCAGGTTGGCAAGTTCTATGGGGAAGCCCATTGCTGCCTATGGTGGAAACGGCATGGGAGATTTCAGTTTCAAAATCTCTGTGAAAAAGCGTCAGAGAAGCTTCTCCGTTTAGAATCCAGCATATCTCACTGAACCGAAGAAGTGGTAGTTAGAAGGGAGTTAGAGCTGCAAGCAGTTTGGTTTGGGAAATTAGACGCGAAATGAAACTGCAAATGCCTTCCAACAGGCTTGGAAAAGTGTGTTCTATATCTCTGCCAAACAAACTCCCCGGAGGTTGAGCTTTCAGAAGCTAGTTTAACTCTAAGGGAGGAAGCAGCAGAATGTGCCTCTCACATCTAGCCTGTAGGAATTCAGGTTGGCAAGTTATATGGGGAAGCCCATAGGCGCCTTCGTTGGAAACGGGTTTGGAAATTTCAGTTTCAAAATCTCTGTGAAAAAGCGTCAGAGAAGCTTCTCCGTTTAGAATCCAGCATATCTCACTGAACCGAAGAAGTGGTAGTTAGAAGGGAGTTAGAGCTGCAAGCAGTTTGGTTTGGGAAATTAGACGCGAAATGAAACTGCAAATGCCTTCCAACAGGCTTGGAAAAGTGTGTTCTATATCTCTGCCAAACAAACTCCCCGGAGGTTGAGCTTTCAGAAGCTAGTTTAACTCTAAGGGAGGAAGCAGCAGAATGTGCCTCTCACATCTAGCCTGTAGGAATTCAGGTTGGCAAGTTCTATGGGGAAGCCCATAGGCGCCTTCGTTGGAAACGGGTTTGGAAATTTCAGTTTCAAAATCTCTGTGAAAAAGCGTCAGAGAAGCTTCTCCGTTTAGAATCCAGCATATCTCACTGAACCGAAGAAGTGGTAGTTAGAAGGGATTTAGAGCTGCAAGCAGTTTGGTTTGGGAAATTAGACGCGAAATGAAACTGCAAATGCCTTCCAACAGGCTTGGAAAAGTGTGTTCTATATCTCTGTCAAACAAACTCCCCGGAGGTTGAGCTTTCAGAAGCAAGTTTAACTCTAAGGGAGGAAGCAGCAGAATGTGCCTCTCACATCTAGCCTGTAGGAATTCAGGTTGGCAAGTTCCATGGGGAAGCCCATTGCTGCCTACGGTGGAAACGGCATGGGAGGTTTCAGTTTCAAAATCTCTGTGAAAAAGCGTCAGAGAAGCTTCTCCGTTTAGAATCCAGCATATCTCACTGAACCGAAGAAGTGGTAGTTAGAAGGGAGTTAGAGCTGCAAGCAGTTTGGTTTGGGAAATTAGACGCGAAATGAAACTGCAAATGCCTTCCAACAGGCTTGGAAAAGTGTGTTCTATATCTCTGCCAAACAAACTCCCCGGAGGTTGAGCTTTCAGAAGCTAGTTTAACTCTAAGGGAGGAAGCAGCAGAATGTGCCTCTCACATCTAGCCTGTAGGAATTCAGGTTGGCAAGTTCTATGGGGAAGCCCATCGCTGCCTATGGTGGAAACGGCATGGGAGATTTCAGTTTCAAAATCTCTGTGAAAAAGCGTCAGAGAAGCTTCTCCGTTTAGAATCCAGCATATCTCACTGAACCGAAGAAGTGGTAGTTAGAAGGGAGTTAGAGCTGCAAGCAGTTTGGTTTGGGAAATTAGACGCGAAATGAAACTGCAAATGCCTTCCAACAGGCTTGGAAAAGTGTGTTCTATATCTCTGCCAAACAAACTCCCCGGAGGTTGAGCTTTCAGAAGCAAGTTTAACTCTAAGGGAGGAAGCAGCAGAATGTGCCTCTCACATCTAGCCTGTAGGAATTCAGGTTGGCAAGTTCCATGGGGAAGCCCATTGCTGCCTACGGTGGAAACGGCATGGGAGATTTCAGTTTCAAAATCTCTGTGAAAAAGCGTCAGAGAAGCTTCTCCGTTTAGAATCCAGCATATCTCACTGAACCGAAGAAGTGGTAGTTAGAAGGGAGTTAGAGCTGCAAGCAGTTTGGTTTGGGAAATTAGATGCGAAATGACACTGCAAAGGCCTTCCAACAGGCTTGGAAATGTGTGTTCTATATCTCTGCCAAACAGAGTCCCCGGAGGTTGAGCTTTCAGAAGCAAGCTTAACTGTTAGGGAGGAAGCAGCAGAATGTGCCTCTCACATCTAGCCTGTAGGAATTCAGGTTGGCAAGTTCTATGGGGAAGCCCATTGCTGCCTATGGTGGAAACGGCATGGGAGATTTCAGTTTCAAAATCTCTGTGAAAAAGCGTCAGAGAAGCTTCTCCGTTTAGAATCCAGCATATCTCACTGAACCGAAGAAGTGGTAGTTAGAAGGGAGTTAGAGCTGCAAGCAGTTTGGTTTGGGAAATTAGACGCGAAATGAAACTGCAAATGCCTTCCAACAGGCTTGGAAAAGTGTGTTCTATATCTCTGCCAAACAAACTCCCCGGAGGTTGAGCTTTCAGAAGCTAGTTTAACTCTAAGGGAGGAAGCAGCAGAATGTGCCTCTCACATCTAGCCTGTAGGAATTCAGGTTGGCAAGTTCTATGGGGAAGCCCATTGGCGCCTTCGTTGGAAACGGGTTTGGAAATTTCAGTTTCAAAATCTATGTGAAAAAGCGTCAGAGAAGCTTCTCCGTTTAGAATCCAGCATATCTCACTGAACCGAAGAAGTGGTAGTTAGAAGGGAGTTAGAGCTGCAAGCAGTTTGGTTTGGGAAATTAGATGGGAAATGACACTGCAAAGGCCTTCCAACAGGCTTGGAAAAGTGTGTTCTATATCTCTGCCAAACAAACTCCCCGGAGGTTGAGCTTTCAGAAGCTAGTTTAACTCTAAGGGAGGAAGCAGCAGAATGTGCCTCTCACATCTAGCCTGTAGGAATTCAGGTTGGCATGTTCTATGGGGAAGCCCATTGGCGCCTTCGTTGGAAACGGGTTTGGAAATTTCAGTTTCAAAATCTATGTGAAAAAGCGTCAGAGAAGCTTCTCCGTTTAGAATCCAGCATATCTCACTGAACCGAAGAAGTGGTAGTTAGAAGGGAGTTAGAGCTGCAAGCAGTTTGGTTTGGGAAATTAGATGGGAAATGACACTGCAAAGGCCTTCCAACAGGCTTGGAAAAGTGTGTTCTATATCTCTGCCAAACAAACTCCCCGGAGGTTGAGCTTTCAGAAGCTAGTTTAACTCTAAGGGAGGAAGCAGCAGAATGTGCCTCTCACATCTAGCCTGTAGGAATTCAGGTTGGCAAGTTCTATGGGGAAGCCCTTTGCTGCCTATGGTGGAAACGGCATGGGAGATTTCAGTTTCAAAATCTATGTGAAAAAGCGTCAGAGAAGCTTCTCCGTTTAGAATCCAGCATATCTCACTGAACCGAAGAAGTGGTAGTTAGAAGGGAGTTAGAGCTGCAAGCAGTTTGGTTTGGGAAATTAGATGCGAAATGACACTGCAAAGGCCTTCCAACAGGCTTGGAAAAGTGTGTTCTATATCTCTGCCAAACAGACTCCCCGGAGGTTGAGCTTTCAGAAGCAAGCTTAACACTTAGGGAGGAAGCAGCCGAATGTGCCTCTCACATCTAGCCTGTAGGAATTCAGGTTGGCAAGTTCTATGGGGAAGCCCATTGCTGCCTATGGTGGAAACGGCATGGGAGATTTCAGTTTCAAAATCTCTGTGAAAAAGCGTCAGAGAAGCTTCTCCGTTTAGAATCCAGCATATCTCACTGAACCGAAGAAGTGGTAGTTAGAAGGGAGTTAGAGCTGCAAGCAGTTTGGTTTGGGAAATTAGACGTGAAATGAAACTGCAAATGCCTTCCAACAGGCTTGGAAAAGTGTGTTCTATATCTCTGCCAAACAGACTCCCTGGAGGTTGAGCTTTCAGAAGCTAGTTTAACTCTAAGGGAGGAAGCAGCAGAATGTGCCTCTCACATCTAGCCTGTAGGAATTCAGGTTGGCAAGTTCTATGGGGAAGCCCATTGCTGGCTATGGTGGAAACAGCATGGGAGATTTCAGTTTCAAAATCTCTGTGAAAAAGCGTCAGAGAAGCTTCTCCGTTTAGAATCCAGCATATCTCACTGAACCGAAGAAGTGGTAGTTAGAAGGGAGTTAGAGCTGCAAGCAGTTTGGTTTGGGAAATTAGACGCGAAATGAAACTGCAAATGCCTTCCAACAGGCTTGGAAAAGTGTGTTCTATATCTCTGCCAAACAAACTCCCCGGAGGTTGAGCTTTCAGAAGCAAGTTTAACTCTAAGTGAGGAAGCAGCAGAATGTGCCTCTCATATCTAGCCTGTAGGAATTCAGGTTGGCAAGTTCTATGGGGAAGCCCATTGCTGCCTATGGTGGAAACGGCATGGGAGATTTCAGTTTCAAAATCTCTGTGAAAAAGCGTCAGAGAAGCTTCTCCGTTTAGAATCCAGCATATCTCACTGAACCGAAGAAGTGGTAGTTAGAAGGGAGTTAGAGCTGCAAGCAGTTTGGTTTGGGAAATTAGACGCGAAATGAAACTGCAAATGCCTTCCAACAGGCTTGGAAAAGTGTGTTCTATATCTCTGCCAAACAAACTCCCCGGAGGTTGAGCTTTCAGAAGCTAGTTTAACTCTAAGGGAGGAAGCAGCAGAATGTGCCTCTCACATCTAGCCTTTAGGAATTCAGGTTGGCAAGTTCTATGGGGAAGCCCATTGCTGCCTATGGTGGAAACGGCATGGGAGATTTCAGTTTCAAAATCTCTGTGAAAAAGCATCAGAGAAGCTTCTCCGTTTAGAATCCAGCATATCTCACTGAACCGAAGAAGTGGTAGTTAGAAGGGAGTTAGAGCTGCAAGCAGTTTGGTTTGGGAAATTAGATGCGAAATGACACTGCAAAGGCCTTCCAACAGGCTTGGAAAAGTGTGTTCTATATCTCTGCCAAACAGAGTCCCCGGAGGTTGAGCTTTCAGAAGCAAGCTTAACTGTTTGGGAGGAAGCAGCAGAATGTGCCTCTCAAATCTAGCCTGTAGGAATTCAGGTTGGCAAGTTCTATGGGGAAGCCCATTGCTGCCAATGGTGGAAACGGCATGGGAGATTTCAGTTTCAAAATCTCTGTGAAAAAGCGTCAGAGAAGCTTCTCCGTTTAGAATCCAGCATATCTCACTGAACCGAAGAAGTGGTAGTTAGAAGGGAGTTAGAGCTGCAAGCAGTTTGGTTTGGGAAATTAGACGCGAAATGAAACTGCAAATGCCTTCCAACAGGCTTGGAAAAGTGTGTTCTATATCTCTGCCAAACAAACTCCCCGGAGGTTGAGCTTTCAGAAGCAAGTTTAACTCTAAGGGAGGAAGCAGCAGAATGTGCCTCTCACATCTAGCCTGTAGGAATTCAGGTTGGCAAGTTCTATGGGGAAGCCCATTGGCGCCTTCGTTGGAAACGGGTTTGGAAATTTCAGTTTCAAAATCTCTGTGAAAAAGCGTCAGAGAAGCTTCTCCGTTTAGAATCCAGCATATCTCACTGAACCGAAGAAGTGGTAGTTAGAAGGGAGTTAGAGCTGCAAGCAGTTTGGTTTGGGAAATTAGACGCGAAATGAAACTGCAAATTCCTTTCAACAGGCTTGGAAAATTGTGTTCTATATCTCTGCCAAACAGAGTCCCCGGAGGTTGAGCTTTCAGAAGCAAGCTTAACTGTTAGGGAGGAAGCAGCAGAATGTGCCTCTCACATCTAGCCTGTAGGAATTCAGGTTGGCAAGTTCTATGGGGAAGCCCATTGCTGCCTATGGTGGAAACGGCATGGGAGATTTCAGTTTCAAAATCTCTGTGAAAAAGCGTCAGAGAAGCTTCTCCGTTTAGAATCCAGCATATCTCACTGAACCGAAGAAGTGGTAGTTAGAAGGGAGTTAGAGCTGCAAGCAGTTTGGTTTGGGAAATTAGACGCGAAATGAAACTGCAAATGCTTTCCAACAGGCTTGGAAAAGTGTGTTCTATATCTTTGCCAAACAGACTCCCCGGAGGTTGAGCTTTCAGAAGCAAGTTTAACTCTAAGGGAGGAAGCAGCAGAATGTGCCTCTCACATCTAGCCTGTAGGAATTCAGGTTGGCAAGTTCTATGGGAAAGCCCATTGGCGCCTTCGTTGGAAACGGGTTTGGAAATTTCAGTTTCAAAATCTCTGTGAAAAAGCGTCAGAGAAGCTTCTCCGTTTAGAATCCAGCATATCTCACTGAACCGAAGAAGTGGTAGTTAGAAGGGAGTTAGAGCTGCAAGCAGTTTGGTTTGGGAAATTAGACGCGAAATGAAACTGCAAATGCCTTCCAACAGGCTTGGAAAAGTGTGTTCTATATCTCTGCCAAACAAACTCCCCGGAGGTTGAGCTTTCAGAAGCAAGTTTAACTCTAAGGGAGGAAGCAGCAGAATGTGCCTCTCACATCTAGCCTGTAGGAATTCAGGATGGCAAGTTCTATGGGGAAGCCCATTGCTGGCTATGGTGGAAACGGCATGGGAGATTTCAGTTTCAAAATCTCTGTGAAAAAGCGTCAGAGAAGCTTCTCCGTTTAGAATCCAGCATATCTCACTGAACCGAAGAAGTGGTAGTTAGAAGGCAGTTAGAGCTGCAAGCAGTTTGGTTTGGGAAATTAGACGCGAAATGAAACTGCAAATGCCTTCCAACAGGCTTGGAAAAGTGTGTTCTATATCTCTGCCAAACAAACTCCCCGGAGGTTGAGCTTTCAGAAGCAAGTTTAACTCTAAGGGAGGAAGCAGCAGAATGTGCCTCTCACATCTAGCCTGTAGGAATTCAGGTTGGCAAGTTCTATGGGGAAGCCCATTGGCGCCTTCGTTGGAAACGGGTTTGGAAATTTCAGTTTCAAAATCTCTGTGAAAAAGCGTCAGAGAAGCTTCTCCGTTTAGAATCCAGCATATCTCACTGAACCGAAGAAGTGGTAGTTAGAAGGGAGTTAGAGCTGCAAGCAGTTTGGTTTGGGAAATTAGACGCGAAATGAAACTGCAAATGCCTTCCAACAGGCTTGGAAAAGTGTGTTCTATATCTCTGCCAAACAAACTCCCCGGAGGTTGAGCTTTCAGAAGCTAGTTTAACTCTAAGGGAGGAAGCAGCAGAATGTGCCTCTCACATCTAGCCTTTAGGAATTCAGGTTGGCAAGTTCTATGGGGAAGCCCATTGCTGCCTATGGTGGAAACGGCATGGGAGATTTCAGTTTCAAAATCTCTGTGAAAAAGCATCAGAGAAGCTTCTCCGTTTAGAATCCAGCATATCTCACTGAACCGAAGAAGTGGTAGTTAGAAGGGAGTTAGAGCTGCAAGCAGTTTGGTTTGGGAAATTAGATGCGAAATGACACTGCAAAGGCCTTCCAACAGGCTTGGAAAAGTGTGTTCTATATCTCTGCCAAACAGAGTCCCCGGAGGTTGAGCTTTCAGAAGCAAGCTTAACTGTTTGGGAGGAAGCAGCAGAATGTGCCTCTCAAATCTAGCCTGTAGGAATTCAGGTTGGCAAGTTCTATGGGGAAGCCCATTGCTGCCAATGGTGGAAACGGCATGGGAGATTTCAGTTTCAAAATCTCTGTGAAAAAGCGTCAGAGAAGCTTCTCCGTTTAGAATCCAGCATATCTCACTGAACCGAAGAAGTGGTAGTTAGAAGGGAGTTAGAGCTGCAAGCAGTTTGGTTTGGGAAATTAGACGCGAAATGAAACTGCAAATGCCTTCCAACAGGCTTGGAAAAGTGTGTTCTATATCTCTGCCAAACAAACTCCCCGGAGGTTGAGCTTTCAGAAGCAAGTTTAACTCTAAGGGAGGAAGCAGCAGAATGTGCCTCTCACATCTAGCCTGTAGGAATTCAGGTTGGCAAGTTCTATGGGGAAGCCCATTGGCGCCTTCGTTGGAAACGGGTTTGGAAATTTCAGTTTCAAAATCTCTGTGAAAAAGCGTCAGAGAAGCTTCTCCGTTTAGAATCCAGCATATCTCACTGAACCGAAGAAGTGGTAGTTAGAAGGGAGTTAGAGCTGCAAGCAGTTTGGTTTGGGAAATTAGACGCGAAATGAAACTGCAAATTCCTTTCAACAGGCTTGGAAAATTGTGTTCTATATCTCTGCCAAACAGAGTCCCCGGAGGTTGAGCTTTCAGAAGCAAGCTTAACTGTTAGGGAGGAAGCAGCAGAATGTGCCTCTCACATCTAGCCTGTAGGAATTCAGGTTGGCAAGTTCTATGGGGAAGCCCATTGCTGCCTATGGTGGAAACGGCATGGGAGATTTCAGTTTCAAAATCTCTGTGAAAAAGCGTCAGAGAAGCTTCTCCGTTTAGAATCCAGCATATCTCACTGAACCGAAGAAGTGGTAGTTAGAAGGGAGTTAGAGCTGCAAGCAGTTTGGTTTGGGAAATTAGACGCGAAATGAAACTGCAAATGCTTTCCAACAGGCTTGGAAAAGTGTGTTCTATATCTTTGCCAAACAGACTCCCCGGAGGTTGAGCTTTCAGAAGCAAGTTTAACTCTAAGGGAGGAAGCAGCAGAATGTGCCTCTCACATCTAGCCTGTAGGAATTCAGGTTGGCAAGTTCTATGGGAAAGCCCATTGGCGCCTTCGTTGGAAACGGGTTTGGAAATTTCAGTTTCAAAATCTCTGTGAAAAAGCGTCAGAGAAGCTTCTCCGTTTAGAATCCAGCATATCTCACTGAACCGAAGAAGTGGTAGTTAGAAGGGAGTTAGAGCTGCAAGCAGTTTGGTTTGGGAAATTAGACGCGAAATGAAACTGCAAATGCCTTCCAACAGGCTTGGAAAAGTGTGTTCTATATCTCTGCCAAACAAACTCCCCGGAGGTTGAGCTTTCAGAAGCAAGTTTAACTCTAAGGGAGGAAGCAGCAGAATGTGCCTCTCACATCTAGCCTGTAGGAATTCAGGATGGCAAGTTCTATGGGGAAGCCCATTGCTGGCTATGGTGGAAACGGCATGGGAGATTTCAGTTTCAAAATCTCTGTGAAAAAGCGTCAGAGAAGCTTCTCCGTTTAGAATCCAGCATATCTCACTGAACCGAAGAAGTGGTAGTTAGAAGGCAGTTAGAGCTGCAAGCAGTTTGGTTTGGGAAATTAGACGCGAAATGAAACTGCAAATGCCTTCCAACAGGCTTGGAAAAGTGTGTTCTATATTTCTGCCAAACAGACTCCCTGGAGGTTGAGCTTTCAGAAGCTAGTTTAACTCTAAGGGAGGAAGCAGCAGAATGTGCCTCTCACATCTAGCCTGTAGGAATTCAGGTTGGCAAGTTCTATGGGGAAGCCCATTGCTGGCTATGGTGGAAACAGCATGGGAGATTTCAGTTTCAAAATCTCTGTGAAAAAGCGTCAGAGAAGCTTCTCCGTTTAGAATCCAGCATATCTCACTGAACCGAAGAAGTGGTAGTTAGAAGGGAGTTAGAGCTGCAAGCAGTTTGGTTTGGGAAATTAGACGCGAAATGAAACTGCAAATGCCTTCCAACAGGCTTGGAAAAGTGTGTTCTATATCTCTGCCAAACAAACTCCCCGGAGGTTGAGCTTTCAGAAGCTAGTTTAACTCTAAGGGAGGAAGCAGCAGAATGTGCCTCTCACATCTAGCCTGTAGGAATTCAGGTTGGCAAGTTCTATGGGGAAGCCCATTGGCGCCTTCGTTGGAAACGGGTTTGGAAATTTCAGTTTCAAAATCTCTGTGAAAAAGCGTCAGAGAAGCTTCTCCGTTTAGAATCCAGCATATCTCACTGAACCGAAGAAGTGGTAGTTAGAAGGGAGTTAGAGCTGCAAGCAGTTTGGTTTGGGAAATTAGACGCGAAATGAAACTGCAAATGCCTTCCAACAGGCTTGGAAAAGTGTGTTCTATATCTCTGCCAAACAAACTCCCCGGAGGTTGAGCTTTCAGAAGCAAGTTTAACTCTAAGGGAGGAAGCAGCAGAATGTGCCTCTCACATCTAGCCTGTAGGAATTCAGGTTGGCAAGTTCTATGGGGAAGCCCATTGCTGCCTATGGTGGAAACGGCATGGGAGATTTCAGTTTCAAAATCTCTGTGAAAAAGCGTCAGAGAAGCTTCTCCGTTTAGAATCCAGCATATCTCACTGAACCGAAGAAGTGGTAGTTAGAAGGGAGTTAGAGCTGCAAGCAGTTTGGTTTGGGAAATTAGACGCGAAATGAAACTGCAAATGCCTTCCAACAGGCTTGGAAAAGTGTGTTCTATATCTCTGCCAAACAAACTCCCCGGAGGTTGAGCTTTCAGAAGCAAGTTTAACTCTAAGGGAGGAAGCAGCAGAATGTGCCTCTCATATCTAGCCTGTAGGAATTCAGGTTGGCAAGTTCTATGGGGAAGCCCATTGCTGCCTATGGTGGAAACGGCATGGGAGATTTCAGTTTCAAAATCTCTGTGAAAAAGCGTCAGAGAAGCTTCTCCGTTTAGAATCCAGCATATCTCACTGAACCGAAGAAGTGGTAGTTAGAAGGGAGTTAGAGCTGCAAGCAGTTTGGTTTGGGAAATTAGACGCGAAATGAAACTGCAAATGCCTTCCAACAGGCTTGGAAAAGTGTGTTCTATATCTCTGCCAAACAAACTCCCCGGAGGTTGAGCTTTCAGAAGCTAGTTTAACTCTAAGGGAGGAAGCAGCAGAATGTGCCTCTCACATCTAGCCTTTAGGAATTCAGGTTGGCAAGTTCTATGGGGAAGCCCATTGCTGCCTATGGTGGAAACGGCATGGGAGATTTCAGTTTCAAAATCTCTGTGAAAAAGCATCAGAGAAGCTTCTCCGTTTAGAATCCAGCATATCTCACTGAACCGAAGAAGTGGTAGTTAGAAGGGAGTTAGAGCTGCAAGCAGTTTGGTTTGGGAAATTAGATGCGAAATGACACTGCAAAGGCCTTCCAACAGGCTTGGAAAAGTGTGTTCTATATCTCTGCCAAACAGAGTCCCCGGAGGTTGAGCTTTCAGAAGCAAGCTTAACTGTTTGGGAGGAAGCAGCAGAATGTGCCTCTCAAATCTAGCCTGTAGGAATTCAGGTTGGCAAGTTCTATGGGGAAGCCCATTGCTGCCAATGGTGGAAACGGCATGGGAGATTTCAGTTTCAAAATCTCTGTGAAAAAGCGTCAGAGAAGCTTCTCCGTTTAGAATCCAGCATATCTCACTGAACCGAAGAAGTGGTAGTTAGAAGGGAGTTAGAGCTGCAAGCAGTTTGGTTTGGGAAATTAGACGCGAAATGAAACTGCAAATGCCTTCCAACAGGCTTGGAAAAGTGTGTTCTATATCTCTGCCAAACAAACTCCCCGGAGGTTGAGCTTTCAGAAGCAAGTTTAACTCTAAGGGAGGAAGCAGCAGAATGTGCCTCTCACATCTAGCCTGTAGGAATTCAGGTTGGCAAGTTCTATGGGGAAGCCCATTGGCGCCTTCGTTGGAAACGGGTTTGGAAATTTCAGTTTCAAAATCTCTGTGAAAAAGCGTCAGAGAAGCTTCTCCGTTTAGAATCCAGCATATCTCACTGAACCGAAGAAGTGGTAGTTAGAAGGGAGTTAGAGCTGCAAGCAGTTTGGTTTGGGAAATTAGACGCGAAATGAAACTGCAAATTCCTTTCAACAGGCTTGGAAAATTGTGTTCTATATCTCTGCCAAACAGAGTCCCCGGAGGTTGAGCTTTCAGAAGCAAGCTTAACTGTTAGGGAGGAAGCAGCAGAATGTGCCTCTCACATCTAGCCTGTAGGAATTCAGGTTGGCAAGTTCTATGGGGAAGCCTATTGCTGCCTATGGTGGAAACGGCATGGGAGATTTCAGTTTCAAAATCTCTGTGAAAAAGCGTCAGAGAAGCTTCTCCGTTTAGAATCCAGCATATCTCACTGAACCGAAGAAGTGGTAGTTAGAAGGGAGTTAGAGCTGCAAGCAGTTTGGTTTGGGAAATTAGACGCGAAATGAAACTGCAAATGCTTTCCAACAGGCTTGGAAAAGTGTGTTCTATATCTTTGCCAAACAGACTCCCCGGAGGTTGAGCTTTCAGAAGCAAGTTTAAATCTAAGGGAGGAAGCAGCAGAATGTGCCTCTCACATCTAGCCTGTAGGAATTCAGGTTGCCAAGTTCTATGGGAAAGCCCATTGGCGCCTTCGTTGGAAACGGGTTTGGAAATTTCAGTTTCAAAATCTCTGTGAAAAAGCGTCAGAGAAGCTTCTCCGTTTAGAATCCAGCATATCTCACTGAACCGAAGAAGTGGTAGTTAGAAGGGAGTTAGAGCTGCAAGCAGTTTGGTTTGGGAAATTAGACGCGAAATGAAACTGCAAATGCCTTCCAACAGGCTTGGAAAAGTGTGTTCTATATCTCTGCCAAACAAACTCCCCGGAGGTTGAGCTTTCAGAAGCAAGTTTAACTCTAAGGGAGGAAGCAGCAGAATGTGCCTCTCACATCTAGCCTGTAGGAATTCAGGATGGCAAGTTCTATGGGGAAGCCCATTGCTGGCTATGGTGGAAACGGCATGGGAGATTTCAGTTTCAAAATCTCTGTGAAAAAGCGTCAGAGAAGCTTCTCCGTTTAGAATCCAGCATATCTCACTGAACCGAAGAAGTGGTAGTTAGAAGGCAGTTAGAGCTGCAAGCAGTTTGGTTTGGGAAATTAGACGCGAAATGAAACTGCAAATGCCTTCCAACAGGCTTGGAAAAGTGTGTTCTATATTTCTGCCAAACAGACTCCCTGGAGGTTGAGCTTTCAGAAGCTAGTTTAACTCTAAGGGAGGAAGCAGCAGAATGTGCCTCGCACATCTAGCCTGTAGGAATTCAGGTTGGCAAGTTCTATGGGGAAGCCCATTGCTGGCTATGGTGGAAACAGCATGGGAGATTTCAGTTTCAAAATCTCTGTGAAAAAGCGTCAGAGAAGCTTCTCCGTTTAGAATCCAGCATATCTCACTGAACCGAAGAAGTGGTAGTTAGAAGGGAGTTAGAGCTGCAAGCAGTTTGGTTTGGGAAATTAGACGCGAAATGAAACTGCAAATGCCTTCCAACAGGCTTGGAAAAGTGTGTTCTATATCTCTGCCAAACAAACTCCCCGGAGGTTGAGCTTTCAGAAGCTAGTTTAACTCTAAGGGAGGAAGCAGCAGAATGTGCCTCTCACATCTAGCCTGTAGGAATTCAGGTTGGCAAGTTCTATGGGGAAGCCCATTGGCGCCTTCGTTGGAAACGGGTTTGGAAATTTCAGTTTCAAAATCTCTGTGAAAAAGCGTCAGAGAAGCTTCTCCGTTTAGAATCCAGCATATCTCACTGAACCGAAGAAGTGGTAGTTAGAAGGGAGTTAGAGCTGCAAGCAGTTTGGTTTGGGAAATTAGACGCGAAATGAAACTGCAAATGCCTTCCAACAGGCTTGGAAAAGTGTGTTCTATATCTCTGCCAAACAAACTCCCCGGAGGTTGAGCTTTCAGAAGCAAGTTTAACTCTAAGGGAGGAAGCAGCAGAATGTGCCTCTCACATCTAGCCTGTAGGAATTCAGGTTGGCAAGTTCTATGGGGAAGCCCATTGCTGCCTATGGTGGAAACGGCATGGGAGATTTCAGTTTCAAAATCTCTGTGAAAAAGCGTCAGAGAAGCTTCTCCGTTTAGAATCCAGCATATCTCACTGAACCGAAGAAGTGGTAGTTAGAAGGGAGTTAGAGCTGCAAGCAGTTTGGTTTGGGAAATTAGACGCGAAATGAAACTGCAAATGCCTTCCAACAGGCTTGGAAAAGTGTGTTCTATATCTCTGCCAAACAAACTCCCCGGAGGTTGAGCTTTCAGAAGCTAGTTTAACTCTAAGGGAGGAAGCAGCAGAATGTGCCTCTCACATCTAGCCTGTAGGAATTCAGGTTGGCAAGTTATATGGGGAAGCCCATAGGCGCCTTCGTTGGAAACGGGTTTGGAAATTTCAGTTTCAAAATCTCTGTGAAAAAGCGTCAGAGAAGCTTCTCCGTTTAGAATCCAGCATATCTCACTGAACCGAAGAAGTGGTAGTTAGAAGGGAGTTAGAGCTGCAAGCAGTTTGGTTTGGGAAATTAGACGCGAAATGAAACTGCAAATGCCTTCCAACAGGCTTGGAAAAGTGTGTTCTATATCTCTGCCAAACAAACTCCCCGGAGGTTGAGCTTTCAGAAGCTAGTTTAACTCTAAGGGAGGAAGCAGCAGAATGTGCCTCTCACATCTAGCCTGTAGGAATTCAGGTTGGCAAGTTCTATGGGGAAGCCCATAGGCGCCTTCGTTGGAAACGGGTTTGGAAATTTCAGTTTCAAAATCTCTGTGAAAAAGCGTCAGAGAAGCTTCTCCGTTTAGAATCCAGCATATCTCACTGAACCGAAGAAGTGGTAGTTAGAAGGGATTTAGAGCTGCAAGCAGTTTGGTTTGGGAAATTAGACGCGAAATGAAACTGCAAATGCCTTCCAACAGGCTTGGAAAAGTGTGTTCTATATCTCTGTCAAACAAACTCCCCGGAGGTTGAGCTTTCAGAAGCAAGTTTAACTCTAAGGGAGGAAGCAGCAGAATGTGCCTCTCACATCTAGCCTGTAGGAATTCAGGTTGGCAAGTTCCATGGGGAAGCCCATTGCTGCCTACGGTGGAAACGGCATGGGAGGTTTCAGTTTCAAAATCTCTGTGAAAAAGCGTCAGAGAAGCTTCTCCGTTTAGAATCCAGCATATCTCACTGAACCGAAGAAGTGGTAGTTAGAAGGGAGTTAGAGCTGCAAGCAGTTTGGTTTGGGAAATTAGACGCGAAATGAAACTGCAAATGCCTTCCAACAGGCTTGGAAAAGTGTGTTCTATATCTCTGCCAAACAAACTCCCCGGAGGTTGAGCTTTCAGAAGCTAGTTTAACTCTAAGGGAGGAAGCAGCAGAATGTGCCTCTCACATCTAGCCTGTAGGAATTCAGGTTGGCAAGTTCTATGGGGAAGCCCATCGCTGCCTATGGTGGAAACGGCATGGGAGATTTCAGTTTCAAAATCTCTGTGAAAAAGCGTCAGAGAAGCTTCTCCGTTTAGAATCCAGCATATCTCACTGAACCGAAGAAGTGGTAGTTAGAAGGGAGTTAGAGCTGCAAGCAGTTTGGTTTGGGAAATTAGACGCGAAATGAAACTGCAAATGCCTTCCAACAGGCTTGGAAAAGTGTGTTCTATATCTCTGCCAAACAAACTCCCCGGAGGTTGAGCTTTCAGAAGCAAGTTTAACTCTAAGGGAGGAAGCAGCAGAATGTGCCTCTCACATCTAGCCTGTAGGAATTCAGGTTGGCAAGTTCCATGGGGAAGCCCATTGCTGCCTACGGTGGAAACGGCATGGGAGATTTCAGTTTCAAAATCTCTGTGAAAAAGCGTCAGAGAAGCTTCTCCGTTTAGAATCCAGCATATCTCACTGAACCGAAGAAGTGGTAGTTAGAAGGGAGTTAGAGCTGCAAGCAGTTTGGTTTGGGAAATTAGATGCGAAATGACACTGCAAAGGCCTTCCAACAGGCTTGGAAATGTGTGTTCTATATCTCTGCCAAACAGAGTCCCCGGAGGTTGAGCTTTCAGAAGCAAGCTTAACTGTTAGGGAGGAAGCAGCAGAATGTGCCTCTCACATCTAGCCTGTAGGAATTCAGGTTGGCAAGTTCTATGGGGAAGCCCATTGCTGCCTATGGTGGAAACGGCATGGGAGATTTCAGTTTCAAAATCTCTGTGAAAAAGCGTCAGAGAAGCTTCTCCGTTTAGAATCCAGCATATCTCACTGAACCGAAGAAGTGGTAGTTAGAAGGGAGTTAGAGCTGCAAGCAGTTTGGTTTGGGAAATTAGACGCGAAATGAAACTGCAAATGCCTTAAAACAGGCTTGGAAAAGTGTGTTCTATATCTCTGCCAAACAGACTCCCCGGAGGTTGAGCTTTCAGAAGCTAGCTTAACTCTAAGGGAGGAAGCAGCAGAATGTGCCTCTCACATCTAGCCTGTAGGAATTCAGGTTGGCAAGTTCTATGGGAAAGCCCATTGGCGCCTTCGTTGGAAACGGGTTTGGAAATTTCAGTTTCAAAATCTCTGTGAAAAAGCGTCAGAGAAGCTTCTCCATTTAGAATCCAGCATATCTCACTGAACCGAAGAAGTGGTAGTTAGAAGGGAGTTAGAGCTGCAAGCAGTTTGGTTTGGGAAATTAGACGCGAAATGAAACTGCAAATGCCTTCCAACAGGCTTGGAAAAGTGTGTTCTATATCTCTGCCAAACAAACTCCCCGGAGGTTGAGCTTTCAGAAGCTAGTTTAACTCTAAGGGAGGAAGCAGCAGAATGTGCCTCTCACATCTAGCCTGTAGGAATTCAGGTTGGCAAGTTCTATGGGGAAGCCCATAGGCGCCTTCGTTGGAAACGGCATGGGAGATTTCAGTTTCAAAATCTCAGTGAAAAAGCGTCAGAGAAGCTTCTCCGTTTAGAATCCAGCATATCTCACTGAACCGAAGAAGTGGTAGTTAGAAGGGAGTTAGAGCTGCAAGCAGTTTGGTTTGGGAAATTAGACGCGAAATGAAACTGCAAATGCCTTCCAACAGGCTTGGAAAAGTGTGTTCTATATCTCTGCCAAACAAACTCCCCGGAGGTTGAGCTTTCAGAAGCTAGTTTAACTCTAACGGAGGAAGCAGCAGAATGTGACTCTCACATCTAGCCTGTAGGAATTCAGGTTGGCAAGTTCTATGGGGAAGCCCATTGCTGCCTATGGTGAAAACGGCATGGGAGATTTCAGTTTCAAAATCTCTGTGAAAAAGCGTCAGAGAAGCTTCTCCGTTTAGAATCCAGCATATCTCACTGAACCGAAGAAGTGGTAGTTAGAAGGGAGTTAGAGCTGCAAGCAGTTTGGTTTGGGAAATTAGATGCGAAATGAAACTGCAAATGCCTTCCAACAGGCTTGGAAAAGTGTGTTCTATATCTCTGTCAAACAAACTCCCCGGAGGTTGAGCTTTCAGAAGCAAGTTTAACTCTAAGGGAGGAAGCAGCAGAATGTGCCTCTCACATCTAGCCTGTAGGAATTCAGGTTGGCAAGTTCCATGGGGAAGCCCATTGCTGCCTACGGTGGAAACGGCATGGGAGGTTTCAGTTTCAAAATCTCTGTGAAAAAGCGTCAGAGAAGCTTCTCCGTTTAGAATCCAGCATATCTCACTGAACCGAAGAAGTGGTAGTTAGAAGGGAGTTAGAGCTGCAAGCAGTTTGGTTTGGGAAATTAGACGCGAAATGAAACTGCAAATGCCTTCCAACAGGCTTGGAAAAGTGTGTTCTATATCTCTGCCAAACAAACTCCCCGGAGGTTGAGCTTTCAGAAGCTAGTTTAACTCTAAGGGAGGAAGCAGCAGAATGTGCCTCTCACATCTAGCCTGTAGGAATTCAGGTTGGCAAGTTCTATGGGGAAGCCCATCGCTGCCTATGGTGGAAACGGCATGGGAGA
Source organism: Cynocephalus volans (assembly GCF_027409185.1). Classification (NCBI taxonomy): domain Eukaryota; kingdom Metazoa; phylum Chordata; class Mammalia; order Dermoptera; family Cynocephalidae; genus Cynocephalus; species Cynocephalus volans. The sequence continues at coordinate 296,053 of NW_026902400.1, forward strand.
TTTCAGTTTCAAAATCTCTGTGAAAAAGCGTCAGAGAAGCTTCTCCGTTTAGAATCCAGCATATCTCACTGAACCGAAGAAGTGGTAGTTAGAAGGGAGTTAGAGCTGCAAGCAGTTTGGTTTGGGAAATTAGACGCGAAATGAAACTGCAAATGCCTTCCAACAGGCTTGGAAAAGTGTGTTCTATATCTCTGCCAAACAAACTCCCCGGAGGTTGAGCTTTCAGAAGCAAGTTTAACTCTAAGGGAGGAAGCAGCAGAATGTGCCTCTCACATCTAGCCTGTAGGAATTCAGGTTGGCAAGTTCCATGGGGAAGCCCATTGCTGCCTACGGTGGAAACGGCATGGGAGATTTCAGTTTCAAAATCTCTGTGAAAAAGCGTCAGAGAAGCTTCTCCGTTTAGAATCCAGCATATCTCACTGAACCGAAGAAGTGGTAGTTAGAAGGGAGTTAGAGCTGCAAGCAGTTTGGTTTGGGAAATTAGATGCGAAATGACACTGCAAAGGCCTTCCAACAGGCTTGGAAATGTGTGTTCTATATCTCTGCCAAACAGAGTCCCCGGAGGTTGAGCTTTCAGAAGCAAGCTTAACTGTTAGGGAGGAAGCAGCAGAATGTGCCTCTCACATCTAGCCTGTAGGAATTCAGGTTGGCAAGTTCTATGGGGAAGCCCATTGCTGCCTATGGTGGAAACGGCATGGGAGATTTCAGTTTCAAAATCTCTGTGAAAAAGCGTCAGAGAAGCTTCTCCGTTTAGAATCCAGCATATCTCACTGAACCGAAGAAGTGGTAGTTAGAAGGGAGTTAGAGCTGCAAGCAGTTTGGTTTGGGAAATTAGACGCGAAATGAAACTGCAAATGCCTTAAAACAGGCTTGGAAAAGTGTGTTCTATATCTCTGCCAAACAGACTCCCCGGAGGTTGAGCTTTCAGAAGCTAGCTTAACTCTAAGGGAGGAAGCAGCAGAATGTGCCTCTCACATCTAGCCTGTAGGAATTCAGGTTGGCAAGTTCTATGGGAAAGCCCATTGGCGCCTTCGTTGGAAACGGGTTTGGAAATTTCAGTTTCAAAATCTCTGTGAAAAAGCGTCAGAGAAGCTTCTCCATTTAGAATCCAGCATATCTCACTGAACCGAAGAAGTGGTAGTTAGAAGGGAGTTAGAGCTGCAAGCAGTTTGGTTTGGGAAATTAGACGCGAAATGAAACTGCAAATGCCTTCCAACAGGCTTGGAAAAGTGTGTTCTATATCTCTGCCAAACAAACTCCCCGGAGGTTGAGCTTTCAGAAGCAAGTTTAACTCTAAGGGAGGAAGCAGCAGAATGTGCCTCTCACATCTAGCCTGTAGGAATTCAGGTTGGCAAGTTCTATGGGGAAGCCCATAGGCGCCTTCGTTGGAAACGGCATGGGAGATTTCAGTTTCAAAATCTCTGTGAAAAAGCGTCAGAGAAGCTTCTCCGTTTAGAATCCAGCATATCTCACTGAACCGAAGAAGTGGTAGTTAGAAGGGAGTTAGAGCTGCAAGCAGTTTGGTTTGGGAAATTAGACGCGAAATGAAACTGCAAATGCCTTCCAACAGGCTTGGAAAAGTGTGTTCTATATCTCTGCCAAACAAACTCCCCGGAGGTTGAGCTTTCAGAAGCTAGTTTAACTCTAACGGAGGAAGCAGCAGAATGTGCCTCTCACATCTAGCCTGTAGGAATTCAGGTTGGCAAGTTCTATGGGGAAGCCCATTGCTGCCTATGGTGAAAACGGCATGGGAGATTTCAGTTTCAAAATCTCTGTGAAAAAGCGTCAGAGAAGCTTCTCCGTTTAGAATCCAGCATATCTCACTGAACCGAAGAAGTGGTAGTTAGAAGGGAGTTAGAGCTGCAAGCAGTTTGGTTTGGGAAATTAGATGCGAAATGAAACTGCAAATGCCTTCCAACAGGCTTGGAAAAGTGTGTTCTATATCTCTGCCAAACAAACTCCCCGGACGTTGAGCTTTCAGAAGCTAGTTTAACTCTAAGGGAGGAAGCAGCAGAATGTGCCTCTCACATCTAGCCTGTAGGAATTCAGGTTGGCAAGTTCTATGGGGAAGCCCATAGGCGCCTTCGTTGGAAACGGGTTTGGAAATTTCAGTTTCAAAATCTCTGTGAAAAAGCGTCAGAGAAGCTTCTCCGTTTAGAATCCAGCATATCTCACTGAACCGAAGAAGTGGTAGTTAGAAGGGAGTTAGAGCTGCAAGCAGTTTGGTTTGGGAAATTAGATGCGAAATGACACTGCAAAGGCCTTGCAACAGGCTTGGAAAAGTGTGTTCTATATCTCTGCCAAACAGAGTCCCCGGAGGTTGAGCTTTCAGAAGCTAGCTTAACTGTTAGGGAGGAAGCAGCAGAATGTGCCTCTCACATCTAGCCTGTAGGAATTCAGGTTGGCAAGTTCTATGGGGAAGCCCATTGCTGCCTATGGTGGAAACGGCATGGGAGATTTCAGTTTCAAAATCTCTGTGAAAAAGCGTCAGAGAAGCTTCTCCGTTTAGAATCCAGCATATCTCACTGAACCGAAGAAGTGGTAGTTAGAAGGGAGTTAGAGCTGCAAGCAGTTTGGTTTGGGAAATTAGACGCGAAATGAAACTGCAAATGCCTTCCAACAGGCTTGGAAAAGTGTGTTCTATATCTCTGCCAAACAAACTCCCCGGAGGTTGAGCTTTCAGAAGCTAGTTTAACTCTAAGGGAGGAAGCAGCAGAATGTGCCTCTCACATCTAGCCTTTAGGAATTCAGGTTGGCAAGTTCTATGGAGAAGCCCATTGGCGCCTTCGTTGGAAACGGGTTTGGAAATTTCACTTTCAAAATCTCTGTGAAAAAGCGTCAGAGAAGCTTCTCCGTTTAGAATCCAGCATATCTCACTGAACCGAAGAAGTGGTAGTTAGAAGGGAGTTAGAGCTGCAAGCAGTTTGGTTTGGGAAATTAGATGCGAAATGACACTGCAAAGGCCTTCCAACAGGCTTGGAAAAGTGTGTTCTATATCTCTGCCAAACAGACTCCCTGGAGGTTGAGCTTTCAGAAGCTAGTTTAACTCTAAGGGAGGAAGCAGCAGAATGTGCCTCTCACATCTAGCCTGTAGGAATTCAGGTTGGCAAGTTCTATGGGGAAGCCCATTGCTGCCTATGGTGGAAACGGCATGGGAGATTTCAGTTTCAAAATCTCTGTGAAAAAGCGTCAGAGAAGCTTCTCCGTTTAGAATCCAGCATATCTCACTGAACCGAAGAAGTGGTAGTTAGAAGGGAGTTAGAGCTGCAAGCAGTTTGGTTTGGGAAATTAGACGCGAAATGAAACTGCAAATGCCTTCCAACAGGCTTGGAAAAGTGTGTTCTATATCTCTGCCAAACAAACTCCCCGGACGTTGAGCTTTCAGAAGCAAGCTTAACTGTTAGGGAGGGAGCAGCAGAATGTGCCTCTCACATCTAGCCTGTAGGAATTCAGGTTGGCAAGTTCTATGGGGAAGCCCATTGCTGCCTATGCTGGAAACGGCATGGGAGATTTCAGTTCCAAATCTCTGTGAAAAAGCGTCAGAGAAGCTTCTCCGTTTAGAATCCAGCATATCTCACTGAACCGAAGAAGTGGTAGTTAGAAGGGAGTTAGAGCTGCAAGCAGTTTGGTTTGGGAAATTAGACGCGAAATGAAACTGCAAATGCCTTCCAACAGGCTTGGAAAAGTGTGTTCTATATCTCTGTCAAACAAACTCCCCGGAGGTTGAGCTTTCAGAAGCAAGTTTAACTCTAAGGGAGGAAGCAGCAGAATGTGCCTCTCACATCTAGCCTGTAGGAATTCAGGTTGGCAAGTTCCATGGGGAAGCCCATTGCTGCCTACGGTGGAAACGGCATGGGAGATTTCAGTTTCAAAATCTCTGTGAAAAAGCGTCAGAGAAGCTTCTCCGTTTAGAATCCAGCATATCTCACTGAACCGAAGAAGTGGTAG